>NC_134854.1:20279166-20629166 GCF_049852395.1 Peromyscus maniculatus bairdii | reverse complement strand
AAATCTAAAGGCAGGTAGTTTAGTTTAGCAAGTAACATATCCTTACTGACTTAGAAAGACTATGAAATGGTGTGGAAAACAATGCTCACAATGTAAGTTCCTTCTTTAAGTCACATGAGCACCCACATGCCCAGTAATTTAAAGCAGCGACACAGGTCTGAGTGCTATGTTGTGCTTTTGACACAGGGTAGAGTAGGATATAGAGGAATTTGCGTGACATGTGGATGATGGAAAATGAGGTGGTTGACAGCAGGTTGAAGCTCTAGGTCTACGCGGTGTCTGCGATGTCTGAGCCTGGTGTCCAACAGCAATCCTAATTAAAATTTGCTTGGCCGAGGGCTCACAGGGAGGCTATTGTTCAGAGGCCATGACTTCCCACAGACCTCTCCTCGAGGGTCTACTCCTGACCCCACTTTCCTGGGTAAACATGCCTGCCTTCTCAGATGTCCCTGCAAACTAGAGGCTTTCCCCCTTCCGTGCTGCTCCAGGCACTCTGGCTAAGGACTCTCTCTGATCTCTGGCTGTCCTAGATTTCCTCTACCCCGGTAAGTCCCGGTTTGAAATGACTACTTCCCATAATGCACATCCTCGCTCTATAATTCTCAACATGATTCTTCTGCCCCTCTGAGGGACTTCTAGGTGGGCACATATAAATAAGTTGGCAGAAGGGAATAAATGACAGGAGGCACAATAGGGAAATGTACACTTCTCCTTGAAGAGTTTGAATCAAAGTTAAATGACAGGGAAGTATTCTATATTATATGATCAAAAAGAAAATCAAAACAGTGAAATCTCTTAAACTACAGGAGCATATTTAGACACAGAAATGTTTAATGTGGAAATAAAATCACTACATCCAAATATCCTAAAATGGACATAAGTGACTTGAGTATTCAGATAAGCGACTGTAAAAGTGACTGGGCACGGGGGCAGAGAGACAATCGACCTAGTCTTTTCTAAGAAATGCAGCATGACTGAAGAATGTGGGAACAATATGCTAGTTCAGAACTGCAAACAGATTGCCTTCAGATCAGGTTCAAGTGTTGTCCTGTCTCAGCAGGCATGGGGCAGCCTGATTTCTAGTCCATGACACTGATTCATGGGTCCCACTTTGAGTCTAAGGGCCTAGGGGGACCAAGCATGCAGAAAGCTCAGGAGCAATGCACAAACACAGATTATTTTAATGGGGGGTATTTGAGCACAATAAAAGCCATTTGGGGGAATGAGGAAGGTTAGACTCTGGGCTGGATATTAGAAGGTCCTATAAAGTCACCATCAACTTGTAAGTTGCTATGATTCTTTGGAATAATATTCTCAGAACTATTCTGAACTATTCCTGCTGGAGTAAATGGCGCTACATACAATTTTCTCTGATTCAGAAGATAAGTTCCTCAGACAGTCAGTTTGGTAAAAACGTATTTAACTCAGTAACATTTTCTTTCAGATGAAGAAACAGAAAGGAAATGATGAGGGAACATCATCAACATCCCAGCAGGGAAATACCAAGGGGCAGATGCACCTGCTTAGAAAGGTCAGTGTTGACTTACCCCACCACTTAGAACACAGACACAGCCAATGTCCCACCCAGAGAGAACTTGTAGATGACCTCTGTGTTTACCTAGAGAAAGGCCAGGTGCAGAACCCCTGAGTTCTCATAAGAGATATTCTACCTGATGTCTTTGTCCCCACTGACCATTTGAACAAAATGCCCAGGGAATCCTCTTGACCAAACTTTGGAGATCTTTCCAGCTCTGCTTTTGAGTATTCTATTTGATCATCCTGCACCACAGCTGTTACTTCATTCTAGCCTTGTTCAGTTCTGCTTGTATAGACAAACCTATGGCAATATTTTATTTGTGATGAAATGTGATTTTATTTGTATGTTAATAAATAAACATACATAATAAATAAACATAAGTAATAAAGCCTGGGGGTCAGAGCTAACAGCAAGCCATTTAGCATCAGTCTGGCAGTGGTACCACATGCCCTTAATCCGATCACATGGCAGGCAGAGTCTGTGTGTTCAAGGACATAGCCAGCTTGGTGACACATGCCTTTAATCCAAGTACCAACCATAAAGACCTGGAGGTCTGTATAGAAAGGCAGTGATGAAGAAGTCATGTGGTTGGGTTTAGAACCAATGAGAAGGCAGAACAGAGAGTCAATAAAAATACAGACACACAGGAAGTAGGTCTCTTTCTCAGGGAAAGGACGGCAACAGCTGGTAAGCTAAAGGCTATTCGCTAGTGCTCTGACCTCTTGGGCTTTTAACTCTTTATTTGGCTCTGTGTTTTTTTATTTAATAAGACTGATTAGAATTACAGCTACACAAACCTAGCTGTGTCACCCAATACACGACTATAATCCAAGCACTTGGTAGAAGTTCTGCAGAGACTACAGAGCAAACCCTTGTCTTCGGAACAATTTTCTAAGGCCTCTATGTTTGGCCATGAAGATGCTTTTTGTCATAGGGAATGTATCTTCTCTGGTGCACTGGGTGACTCCCCATGTTGAAATAGTCTTTTAGAATCAAGTGTCTGTGTGCGTAGGTCCAGATGTAGTTTTGATTTGACAGATAGCTAAAGTAGACTCCATGTCAGTAAGAAGTGGGAAAGTACACAGACGGAGTTTTTGGATCAGTGGACCATGGATCAAGGACACCAGAACCTAAGATGATTGCTCTGAGGTCCTTGAAGGGACTATGAGCAACGGTCAGGAAGCACTTTTGTGTGACTCTACAGCATAACTTCAAAATCAAGTAGTTCAAGTTTCCAATACCAGGAATGGGTTACAATCTAATTAAGTTCTTGGCCAGAGGGGCCCCATAGAAACTCCAAACAACCCAGGCTGTTGCCAAGGCTGCTGGTTGCTCTCCACAGACTGACAGACTGACAGCAAGTCCCTATTGCTGAAGGAAACACCTGCACAACTCATTGAACAGAGAGAAGTTGAGCCGGTTCCGACCTAGATAGAGCCTCCACCTCTGTGGACTGGACTAGTGTTCATGGTACCAGAAGGCATTCCATGCTACCAAATGAGAAAATCAATACCATCTCAGCTACAAACCCTTCAGGATACAATGGTGACCTGTCTGTAAGATGTGCTTGTTTAATAATGGCACACAGCTTATGGGAGTAACAAACCAAATATGTGATTTGAGTTAAGGCCTATAGACAAATTCTAAAAGGTTTTATTAATAAAAAAAGCATGGAGCCAGGTATTGGGGTGAACACTGAATGATCAGAGAAACAGAACAAGCCACAGCCACCTCACCTTGCCTGTTCCTCAGCTGATCCTGTTTCCTGAAACTGGAAGCCTCTGAGTCCTCATCCAAATGGATCTCAGCTGAACTGCTGCTAAAAAGCCTACAAGCTTAATCAGGCTAGTGCTTGGTCCTCACATCTTATATACCTTTCTGTTTCCTGCCATCACTTCCTGGGATTAAAGGTGTGTGTCACCATGCCTGGCTGTTTCCAGTGTGGCTCTGAACTCACAGAGATCCAGATGGATCTCTGCCTCCTGAATGCTAGGACTAAAGGCGTGTGCTACCACTGCCTAAACCTATGTTTAATATAGTGGCTGTTCTGTTCTCTGACCCCCAGATAAGTTTATTGGGGCACACAATATATCAACCACAAAGGCCCATTCCATGAGGTGGAATCCATACCCAAAGTTGCTTGGGTGGCCAAGAATCTAAGACTAGATAGGCCAGGTACCTGAGGAAAAACTAAATACTACGATTCTTCTAAAAGAACACAGCAATAAAATGACTCCTAATGACATTCTGTTATACTCATAGACCTGTGCCTTGCTCAGTCATCATCAAATCTTCCTCCTGTAGTAGATAGGAACAAACACAGAGACCCCACAGCTGGACATTGTGCAGAGAGTGAGAGACCTTGGAGTACTGAGCCCCCAAAGGGAAGTCTCCATCAAATCTCTCCCCCTGGCCCCCGCTGCAGTTCTCAGAGAGAGAACTTCGTAGAAGAGGAGGTAGAAAGAGTGTAAGAGCCAAAGGGGATGGAAGACACTAAGGAATCAAAGAGAGCAGGGCTTGTGCATGTATGATCTCACAGAGACCGGCAGCACGCACAGGGTCTGCGTGAGTCTGCACCAGATGGGCTTCTAGAGCTGAAGGAGAAGTGGACACACACCCATCACTCGCTCAGAAGCTAGCTCCAACTGATAGGCACTTGCAAATGAAAATCAGTTTTCCCCAAGGGAGTCTCACTGGGGAAACAAACCATTCTTAAGGGCAGGCCGCATTCCCAGCAGTAGATGGACAACAGAAAATGAACTCAACAGTGTCTTTGGAGGTTTTGTCTTGTAATATTAAGTCAGAGCTTTTTTCCTTTTCCTTTTCCTTTTCCTTTCTTTTTTTTTTTTTTTTTTTTAAAAAAAAAACAAAACCTTACAGGTCCTTTGTGTATCTTTTTTGGTTTCTGATTTTGTGTTTGTGTGGAATATCTGTGTGTGCAAACCTATGTGACTCTGCATATAAATGCACTTCTTGCACTTTTTCTCTGGATCTTGGCCTTGTTTAGTTTTTTTCTGACTTTTTTTTTTAATCTTACTAAATTTTATTTTATTGTTTGTTTTCTGAGGAGAGACAGAAAGGGTGTGGATCCAGAAGGGAGGGGAGGGGAGGAGCTGGGAGGATGAGGGGAATGGAAAACATAATCAGAATATATTGTATGAAAAAAATCTATTTTATATTAAAAGTAATCAAACATTTGTACACCTTGATGTCCCCCAGCAAAGTGCTCATTGGCTGGCTTACAAGGAGCTGACATTCTGGCTGAAACTGCCGAGGCAGGCAATAGAAGCCCAGCTCGCTTGTCACTGAACAAGAAGTGTTCCGTGATCTGAGTGACAAACTCTATATACCTCATCCAAATCCACTCCTGAAACCTGGGTCTCATGAGCTGTGTGTCACACTTGGATTCTGAGCCTAGAGGCCCCGAGATGCGTCTACCAGGGAATACAACCAGCGCTTTGAAAGTGTCCTCCCTGAATACTCCAGATAAAGCACACCCGCATTTGCCATGCTTCCTCAGCCTCTCTGGAACTCTATTGTTCAGCAATTACAGTGCAGAATCTGAGATCACCCATTTTAAGCTGTGCCCCATTACTCTCGATTTGCAGTCCTGCCCGGCAAAGACCAGCCAAGCAACCCTCACTCCATCTGCAGGTGCCCCCTTGCCCTGAGCTAAGGCTGCCAGCCCCTCCTTCCTGAGGCCAGTGATCACCTCAAGGACTGCTGTTTCATCAGATCTGCTTTTCAGGGTCAGGACTCTCCCCGGTGTGTTCAGAGAACCTTAGTTCCGATGAATCCGTTGGGATATTCCTTTTCTTTTACATTTGATTTATAAGGTGTTTCCTGTGGTGTTTTTTCCCCCTTTTAAACAGATACTACATTTGTATAGTTCTGAAATCACAAACACACAGTAAAATCTCTCTCCAGTCACTGCCACTTCCGCCATGTTTTTGTACCACACGTAGAAGAGCTACTATTGTTAGCTCCTTGCAACCTTCCCTGAAGACATCTTATGTATATGCAAATGAGAGAACATGTTACTTTGCCACATTGTTTCATTCAGATACTATACAATCTGTTCTTCAGTTTCTCTGTATCATCTATGTTTTACTTCTGCATTTATTTATATGAATGCGTGTGAGTGTGTGTGTGTGTGTGTGTGTGTGTGTGTGTGTGTGTGTGTGTGTGCACATGCTTCTGAGTGCAGGGCCTGCAGGCCTCGTCCCCTGTGGGGTCAGAGCACAGCACTCGGAGGTTGGTGCTGCAGTAGCGCTATTCTTTGAGATTTGGGGATCAAGCTCAGGTCGTCAGGCCTGCCCCCAAGAGCCTCTACCCACCGAGCCATCACACTGGCCCTAAATGTATCCTTGTGTTCTTTATTTTCAAATACCTATACAGATTCTATTTTTGGCTGCATTGTAATTCATTTAATTTAGTCTTTATATTTTAGGCTGGTTTTATTCTTTTGCCATTAAATGACGATGATGATAATGATCATGATGATCGTGAAGAAAAAGAGGAGGAGAGAAGGAAAAGGAGGAGGAGGAGAAAAAGGAGGAGGAGGAGGAGAAGAAGAAAGAGGAACAAGGTGGTGGTGGTGGTGGTGGTGGTAGTGGCAGCGGCGGCGGCATTAGTCTGTGTCCAGCACTATTTCTACCACATTATTTATTTACATTACCTTTATTTCTATTAACCTATTTAAATCAAACTATAATCTAAAAAAACTAGAGCAGTTATTATCATCATCTTATAGACAGAGGAAGAAAAGCAAACAAATCTCAGAAAACTGTTCTTAGCTTCCCTAGCCTGAAGGTGGTGGATCTAGATTAACAAGAGAAGACGGGGGTCAGGAGCAGCTGGAGGCTGTTGCCAGGCTATGCTTTAAATGAGCACAGGGTTGGAGAGGGAAAGCATTCAGTTCTTCCCATCACCACACAGCACAGAATAACCTGCCGCACAGTGAGGGGGTTCCTGCAAGCTGGGGTTTTCCAGATCTCTGGACCCAGACCATACGTGTTAGGTGGGTCAAAGCACGCAGAGATGAAAGTAGAATAAGGTGTAAAATGCTGTAGGGATCAAAAGATCCTGCCAGTGTCATTCATCAAAACGTGTGGATGCTGTTGGAAAATATATCCTGCGAGCCATCTTATAAAGGATCCTACCTTGATATCATTATCTATTCTTTCTTATCTCTCCTGAGAGGGCTAAAAGTTGTTGGTCCTGGCTCAGGATTCTGCTCTGCATGTTCCACCATCAACTATACTGGCCCTTGTGTCTATCTTGAGTGCTGTTCAAGCTATCTTTTGTCTTCTTGTCCCTGCTAGCCCGCACTGAATCACCTCACTGGGACAGCTCTTAGCATATACGGTGCCCTTGGGCAAATGGCAGTCACAGCTGGCTGAACTCTGTCTGTATCCTGGGAAAGAAAGTTGTTCCCCACTTCCTTCACTGATTTTGCCTTCTCTAGCATGAGCACTGAACTGCCTTGTGGTCTGGCCAGCTTCTACCTGCAGCCTGTGTCCCCTTGCCTGGGCAGTTCTTCATATCCAGTTGTTTCCTGTCCCAAGGCTTTCATTGATCCATGACTATGGGAGGTGGAGGGGAGCAGCCAGTCACTTGTGCATGCATGGCTAAAGAATGTGGGTCAGTAAGTTGGTTATGTGTCATCCTGCCCAGAGTGTGACGCCCAGACAAGTTGGCAAACATGAATCTAGATGTCTACATGTTTCTCTTGAGATATTATCTATTAGATAAGATAGCATTTAAGTCAGTAGACTTTTAACTATAGCAGGTTGTCCTCCAAGTGCCATCCACTCGGATGAAGACCTTAAATATAAGACTCTCTCCCCCTGAAAAGGGTAAATGACTCGGGACTCAATCTGCAACAGCAATTCTCTCTGAGACTCTGCATTTGCTAGACTGACTATAAGTGTCTGTGTGTGTGTGTGTGTGTGTGTGTGTGTGTGTGTGTGTGTGTGTGTGTGTGTGTGTAAGAGAGAGAAAGACAGAGAAAGAGAGACAGAGAGAGAGAGAGAGGGATTTTTCCTTGGCTGGTGTGTTTGAATCTTTTCTCCATCTGATGGTGCTGTTTGGGAAGGCTATAAAAGCTTTAGGGGTTACTGTGGTGATATTTTATTTGTGCTGAAATGTGGTGATATTTTATTTGTATGTTAATAAATACAGTTTGCCTGGTTATCAGAGGACATAGCCAGCCATAAACAAAAGTCAGGCAGTGGTAGCACATGCCCTTAATCTGTTCACATGGCAGGCAGAGTCTCTGTGTGTTCAAGGACACAGATCACATGGAAGGCAGAGTCTCTGTGTGTTCAAGGACACAGCCAAGCATAGTGACACATGCTTTTAATCCCAGTACCAACCATAGAGATCTGGAGGTCTATACAGACAGGCAATGATGAAGAAGAGAGGTGGCTGAGCTAAGAGCCAATGAGAAGGCAAAACAGCAAGGCAATAAAGGTGCAGTTTAGACAGGAAGAAACTCTCTGGGGAAGCTATGAGGTGTGTGGTGAGCTAAGGTTAGCTGGTGGCTCTCACTATTTCTCTGATCTCTACGGCTTTCATCCCTGTATTTGGCTCTGTGTTTCTTATTTAATAAGACTGTTTAGAAATTCGTCTACAGGGTACATTAACTAGAGGAAGCAGATCATCAGGGGTAGGTCTTTGGGTGTCATATCATCTCTGGCTTCTTCCAGTCACACTCCCTGCTTCCTGATCTGCTAAGATGGGAGCTACCTCTTCATCCTTCTTCTCTACTATAAGCTCCAAGTCTTTCCCACAATGATGGACTAAAATGTCTTTGAAACTATGAGCCCAAATAAACTCTTTCTTCACTAAACTGCTTGTCATGTATTTTGTAACAGCAAAGGGAAAAATAGTTGATATAGGCAGTTATTTTGTGGGAGAGAAGAGCTGGTTGGTAATTATACCTTCCTTTCTTCCTCTGAGCAGACAGTCCTGAGTCACTGTGCAAGCAAGCTGTCACCCTGACCTCAGTGACTCATAGCAATGCCAATTATTATCTCAAGTTCTGTAGGATACAAGTCTCTAATGGCTTCATGGGCACTTGATATCTCCATGGATGCTTTAGAAAGACTCTCATTCCAATTGTTTGGGTTGGTGGAAGGGTCCCGTTCTTTGTGGGCACTGTATTGTGTTTCCCACTTCCTTGATGGATATCAGTAGGAGAGTTCCCTTATTTTCTCTCTAGATTTTGTCTACTGGTCTCTGTATCTCAGAGGAAGAGTAGGAAAGGGGCAAATCCTCCTCATATTAGGGATCTCACTGACTTCCTTTTTGCCACATTTTCCTAACCTCTTTCTCCCTGCTTCACAAGGGAAAACTGTCCCCTTTCTAAGTGTTCACGTGATAAGAGCTCAGCTGACTAATATGATACAGTTTGATACCATATGATATAATATAGTACATCATCTCATTTTAAAATTAGCTGATTACTGTAACTTTAATTATATCTGCAAAGTCCTTTCACATTAGTACTTAGACTAGTGTTTGGTTAAATAATCAGAGGCAGGAACTCTGGAATGCATCTTTTTACTCCCATGGATGACATATCCAGCCAGCTGCCTACAGTGGTGGTCAACACAGCCATGCATTTTTACATCAATTATCTTTATCTGCTTTGTTATCATGTCTTAGCTTTGCTGAATACTCTTCAATAAAGTTTTGGCAGTTAACCTTTGTCTCAGACTTCATATATTGGCAAACAAACTTACAGTATACACAGTGTTCCCTGGAAATTGTCTCTTGGAATGAGATCCTGAAACTGGTCCCATCACAAAGAGAGGTCCATGGCAACAAAGGGCACATTCTTGGAGCTAAGCAGACTCCAGTGGCCTGTCAACTGCTGAAATTGCCATCAGAGGTTTGATGGAGTGAGAAGCAGGTAGAAACAAAATTATGGGTTATACGTTAGTTATGACACTTAAGTGATAGCGAATTATAATGATTATATGAATGCTGGGGAAGGCGTTTCCATTTTTTAAAATTACACTTTTTATTTTGAGATAATTGTAGATTTACAAGTAGTTGTAAGAAATATAAGAGGTGGGAAAAAATGGAGAAAGAGAGTGAGCGAGAGATGTTATGAGCCCTTTATCACTCAACAGGAGTGTCTTTTGCCTATAGTGCAGTATCACAGACATAGCACTGACATCGATCAGCACAAGTTACAGAGCATTTCCATCACCCTATGAATTCCCCTTGCTCCTTTCTTACAGTCTCACCTATTTCTCTCCCACATCTACATTTCTTGTTCCCTGACATCCATTAATCTTTTCTCCATTCATATAAATTTGTCACTTTTAAGCTTATACAAATTAAATTGGAGATTTTTTTCCACTCGATATCTGTATGGAGATTCTGCTGAGTTGTTACATATACCAATACTTTGCTTCCTTGTACTGATGAGTAGTGTCCCATGTCACAGAATGCACTATATTTTGTTTATTTTATAGGATTGACCAGCTATAGTTTGTTGAGCAATTTACCTACTGAAAGATATTTGGGTTACTTCCAGTTTTGCTAATAATTTTTTTAGTATCACTCTGGTAAGGTAATATTTTCAATTTTAAGGTAAATCAACATCTCAGGTGATCCCTTAGATTGAGCAAGTAGTCAGGTAGGTAGGTCCCTAATATCTTTCTCTGGCTTTTCCTCTTTTGCTACCATTGTCCCCCATCTTCACTCCCTGGGGCCACTCTCTAATAACATACTGGGGCATGACCCTTTTATCAGGCCATCCCTCCTGGTAAACACGTGTGAGGCAGGGTGTCATTAGACTTCAGCGCCTTCCTCTTGTTAGTCACAGTCTCAGAACTTCCTCTGTGTAGGAGTGTCCCATCATGCAGAAGGTGAAGGAAAACTGGCAAGCTGGGGAGGAAGCCCAGACAACAGTTTAGTTGGCTATGTCCTTAATTCCTTAAGGCCTAAAATAAATAGGGAAGTATTTAAGGTAAATGAAAATCAAGGAGATAATTTATGAAATAAGACAAACAACAGGCAATGGGGTTTTTAAAATAATCAGTCCAATTATATTTTCAAAGGAATTGAAACCACTAGGTCAAAGTTGTGTCTGCATCCCCATGTTCATCAAAGCATTTCTCAAGGTAGCCAAAATATGGAAGCAACTCACATTACCATAAATAGTTGAAGGAGTGAATAAAGTTTAATAAAGTTTTACACACACACACACACACACACACACACACTCAGGGGGAAGGAAGGAGAGAGGAAGAGAGAGATGGGGGATAGCATTCAGGTGGGAAAAAGAGAAAATCATAACATTTGTCATGGATGAATCTAATGGACATTACATTAAGTGAAATAAGCCAGAAAGAAAAAGGCAAACCACACATGATCTTACTATGTGGAAGCTTAAAAAGTCAAATTCAGATTAAACAGGGAGGTCAATGGGTAGGGTATTTGTTGCTCAAGTGTGTGTGTGTGTGTGTGTGTGTGTGTGTGTGTGTGTGTGTGTTCTTCTAATTGAAGAACATGTTTTGGAATTCTTATGTGTACTTAACTGTGTACTAACACAAACTCTAGAGAAGTGTTTTGTAAGGATTATGAACTAAATAAAGCTTAACCTAACAATGAAATTGTATTTTAGATTACAAGTTTATAGAACATCATGTCAGGGCAAATGGCTTTATATATATGCCTATCAAATTCTCGTGAAGACAGTGAATCACCAGAAGAGAGATATCATTCTCCTGGTGTAGGAGAATGACTCAGGGTGTTTCTGTGCAGAAGCAGGGAAGGTGAAATCCCGATGTCCTCAAAAGGAATATGGAGGAACCTGTGTTTGTAGATGACTAAAGAAGGTAGATATGGAACAGACCTTGTGAGGGTTGGCACTGCTCCAACTTCGTGCCATACGGGGAACACATGGTGTCCCAGCATGAGATGAGCTCAGAATCAACAAACTTCAATGTATTGAGACCTCTGGCTTCTTCTGTGAGAAGAAGCCTGGGAGAAGCCATACTGAGGGCTTGTGATACACACTGGATTTTCTCAACCCTTATAATGTTTTACATAAAGAAATAGTGGAAGTCTTGAAGTGCTGTTGTAACAGGCAGACACTTTCATAGAAGAACCCTCCTGTCCCATATTATAAGATGGCTCTTTCTTCTGGCATGATACAGAGAGTTTTCCTTTTCCTTTTAACAACATGCTTGGGTTTAAAGAAGGAGAGAGCCATTCTTCAACTCCAAAGCCAGCTTTAATTTTTAATTGAACTGGGACTACAAGAGGACCAATAGTGTTAAATGTCTTTAGAGAAACAAACATTTAAGAAGACTTATGAAATTTTATAGATGATATACCAATAGGCCAATTTACTCCTTTTCTTGGGACATTTTTTCTAGATGATTTGTTCTTTTTCTTCAGATGTCTCATTTGTCCAGTGTTTTTCAGATAACTTAGCCTTCATTCTCCTAAAAGACAAAACAACAACAACAAAAACAACAACAACAACAACAACAACAAATTTTCCCCAAGACTAACTTTGGGGAGGTTCCCTTTTGGCAAGTTAGATCTGATTAAATGAAAATGCATGTGTTAATGGTAATAAGTTAGTTTAAATTAGATGGTCATGCTGGTTGATGAACAATTACCTCTTTTAATTAAGATGTCTCTCTTATTCAAATTGAACCTTTATCAATTTTGAGGGTATCCACAGCTTATCTTCTGAAGAAACAAAAGTAAAACCTCATCCCCAATGTAACACATATCCTGGTTTCCATTCTGAGGTCAGCACATCCTTAAAGTATATAGGCTGATTTAATTCTGTAGTGTTTTTCTATTATCCAATGTCTCTCTGCAGCTGTTGTTCCTTTCTCATTGGCATTCAGAAAATTCAAAGTTAATAGAGCATTATGCAGTCTATTTCTGGGGGTTTTTGTTACCCATTTCTGTTTATTTAGCATATCCTTTAGAGTTCTGTTTGATCTTTCTATAACTGCTTGACCTGTAGGATTATGTGGTACACCTGTAATATGCTTTATATTGTAATAAGCAAAAAACTGTTTCATTTTAACAGAGACATATGCTGGAGCATTGTAAGTTTTAATTTGTGCCAGTATACCCATGATGGCCATAGCTTCTAGCAAATGAGTGATTACAGAATCAGCTTTTTCAGAACTCAAAGCAGTTGCCTATTGAAATCCTGAATAAGTATCAATGGTATGGTGTACATATTTCATTTTCCAAATTCTGCAAAGTGAAACAAGTCCATCTGCCAGATTTCATCCATCTGAGTACCCATTGGGTTACATCCTGCTGGTAATGGTGTCTGGTTTTAAAAGGAGTAGGTAGGATATTTCCTTACAATTTCTTTGTCTTGTTGTCAGGTTATGCAAAAATTCCTTTTTTAACACTTTACTACCGACATGATTTTTTTTTATGAAATTCTGAGGACTCCAGTACATTTCCTATCAATAAGTTATTGATCTCATCATTACCTTGTGCTAGAGAGCCTGGCAGACCCATATGGGATTGAATGTGAGTTATATATAAAGGATGCCTCCTATTTCTGATTATATTGTAAGTGAATAAATAGTGAAGTTAATTCTGACTCATCAGGGATAAATTCTGCAGTCTCAATATGTAATACCACTCTTTCACCATACTGAGAGTCAGTTACTATGTTGAGAGGTTCTGAAAAATCCATTAATACCAACAGAATAGCATACAATTCTGATTTTGAACTGAATTATAAGGACTTTGAACCACTTTACTTAAATTTTCTGAATTGCAACCTGCCTTTCCTTGTTGGTTTGCATCTGAATAAAGTGTACGAGCTCCAGATATGGGTGTTTCCTGTACAATGCAAGGCAAAATCCAATTGGCTCTCTTTATAAGATCAATTATATCACTTTTGGGATATTTGCTGTTAATCTCTCCCAAAAACTTACTGCAAGCTCTTTGCCAAGGTTCACTTTCTGTCCATAATTTTTCAATGTCCTCTTAGTTAAAGGTATGACAATTTCTGCTGGGTTTATTCCTGCTAATTGACAAAGTCTCAATTTTCCTTTCAAAAACAAGTCAGAATTTTTTTTCCGCATAAGTTTTTAATTTTTTTTTGGTTTTTTGAGACAGGGTTTCTCTGTGTAGCTTTGCACCTTTCCTGGATCTTGCTGTGTAGACCAGGCTGCCCTCCAGCTTATAAAGATCCACCTGGCTGTGCCTCCCGAGTGCTGGAATTAAAGGCATTCACCACCAACTCCCGGCAAGTTTTTAATTTTTTATACTGTTTATTTTGAAAAATATTCATTCAAATATAATCTTTTCTCTGCATTAAAATTCCTGTAGGAGAATGCCTAGAGGGTAAAATAACCAAAATGCAATCCAGCTTTGGATCAACATTATACATGTGTCCTTCCTGAACTTTCTTTTCTACCAAGGCCAATTCTTTCTCTGCTTCAGGTGATAATTCTCTTGGACTATTTAAGTCCTTGTCACCTTCTAAGGTTTTGAACAAATTATTCAGTTCATCATTTTTTACTCCAACAACAGTTCGTAGATGAGAAATGTCTCCAAATAATCTTTGAAAGTCATTAAGAGTCTGTAATTGATCTCTCCTAATTTGCACTTTTGGGGTCTAATTTTTATAGACCTATTTTACATCCTAAATAATTAATAGAATCTCCTCTTTGTATCTTTTCAGGAGCAATTTGTAATCCCCAGCAAGGCAAAATTTTCTTTACTTCTTCAAACATTCTTTCTAAAGTGTCTGCATTTGAGTTAGCTAGTAAAATATCATCCATATAATGATAAATTACAGATTGAGGAAATTTTTTATATATCACTTTCAATGGCTGTTGTACAAAATATTGGCACAGGGTTGAGCTATTCAAAATTCCCTGTGGGAGGATGCTTCATTAATATCTTTTAACTGGTTGAGAATTATTGTATGTAGGCACTGTGAAAGCAAACCTTTCTCTGTCTTTTTCTTGTAAGGGTATTGAAAAGAAACAGTCTTTTAAATCAATAACTATGAGAGGCCATACTTTTGGTAACAGAGTAGGCAAAGGAATTCCAGACTGTAGAGAGCCCATTGGCTGAATTACTTTGCTAATTGCTCTAAGGTCTGTTACCATTCTCCATTTACCAGATTTCTTTTTAATAACAAATAGAGCAGAATTCCAAGGACTGGTTGATTCTTCAATATGCTGAGCATTTAAAAGCTCTTCTACCAGCTCTTCTAAAGCCTGGAGTTTCTTTGTTGTTAAAGGCCACTGCTGAAACCATACAGCCTTGTCTGTTAACCATTTTAAAGGTAGAGCTGTTGGTGTCTTTGGGAGATCATCAGTTGTTGTGCCCTGTTCTTGTACAATCTGGATGGTTGGTGACCACTCATTAGAATAATATCTTCTAATATTTCTCTCAGTAACATGTGCTAGTTTATGATTTGTTTCTGAGGTTGGAGGGATGTTAATCTGAGTAGTCCATTATTGTAATAGATCATGGCCCCATAAGTTCATAGCTATGTTAGCCACATATGACTTTAATTTTCTTCTCTGTCCTTCTGGACCTATACATTCGAGCCATCTGGCACTCTGTTTCACTTGAGATAATGTTCTGATCCCTAACAGATGAACATTCACCTCTTGAAGAGGCCCAGTTGGATGCCAGAATTTTGGTGTAATTGTGGTCACATCAGCACCTGTGTCTACTAGACTAGACTACAAAACATCATTTATCCTTATTGTTAATTTTGGTCTTTGTTCATTTATAGAAGTTTGCCAAAATTTGCTTTATATTTTCTTCTGAATTTCCTATTCTCTCTGCCTCAGCTGTTCTATCACCCTGAGCAGCTTGGTTTATCCAGTAAGCATTTGGTAATTTAATTGCTCTGAGTTTCTTTAATTTTTTAATTGCATAGGCAGTTTTTCTATTGTGACAGGGAAGGTCTGAACTGTATTTGCTGTGGGGGCCTGCCTGAGGCCTCTCTGGGAGTTTCTTGAGGACAGAGGAAAGGATTACATTGTCCCTTGCTGATCTACGTTCATTGTTTATCCTTACCACACCTTCTGCATACTCCAGAAGGAAGGGTTATTCTGTTGCCATTACTCCTTGAAGAAACATTGTTTCTAGGAATGCCCTGTTTACAGTCCCTTTTCCAATGATCTTGCTTTCCACATCCAAAACATCTGACATTCCTCAAACCTCTTGAAATTGCTTCTCCTATCCACATATCATCATGGCCATGAGACTCAATATTAATCGTGTCTCTGATCCGATTCTCCACGGGTGCAGATCTTGCCTTTAATGGCCTGATTATTCTCTTGCATTCTGCATTCACGTTCTCAAAAGACAAAAATTCAGTTATTATCTTGCCAGCTTCTGAATTGGGGGCCATTCTATTTACTGCTGAAGATAGTCTTTTTAAGAAATCCGTGAAGGATTCTTTTGGGCCCTGTATAACTTTTGTGAATGACTCAATTTTCTTTCCTTCTTCCTCAATTCTGTCCCATACATTCATGGCAGCCATTCGACATAGAATTAAGGTTTTGTAATTATATAAACATTGTCTTTGTATTTCAGCATATTAGCCTTCTCCAAGAATGTGATCCTGGGAAATTTCCATACCTCTAGCCCTCCATTGACTTTCTATGGTCTTAGCCTCATCTCTGTACCACATACGTTGCTGCAGCTGTGCTCTGGGTTCCAGGATAGCAGCTAACAGTTCTTTCCAGTCTTGAGGGATAATTCAATTACAAGTTGACTATGAGTTTAACATTTGTTTTACAAATGGGGAATGCATGCCATAAGAGACTATAGCCTCCTTAAACCTTCTTAAATTTAACATTTCAACTGGAGTTCAATTAGTTTGTACCTCCCCTTGATCAGGTAGCTGCTGTATGGTTACCAGATAAATTAAGTTTGATTGTTTGAAAACAGGCTTTCTTTCTGTAACCTTATAATCCAATCCTGAAATAATTTCACCCTTAAATTCTTCTGAGTCTAAATTTCTCTATAATTCATTTTAACAGGTTTTTCTAAAGCTTAAATTGACTATCTTTTTAAATTGTAAAATAAGGATAAGTAAACAAATACTATGCATAAATGATGTTACATACATCCCATCAACATTAATCCTCATGTAATTGTTCCATTTTCAGACTGCCTAATGTTTCATCAAACAAAGATCAATTTTCTTCTATTGTACAAATATTACCCATTTTTTTTAATGTGGAAAAAATTTTCTCTTTTAAGTAGTTTTTTCCCTTTAATATATCTGATATCTTAATTGACTTACCAAGTCTACGTAGAACAGTAGAAATCCGAGGGAATTTCTTTCCTTTTTTTTTTTTTTTTGTTCTCCCTCTCTGTTCTTGATCCAGCTGGGATCTCCCACTCCCCTAAGCTCTCTTTCCCTCAACCCTTACCCTTCATTACCTCCACTCACCTCCAGGTTGTTCATATAGATCTCATCCATTTCTCTGTCCTTGGGTGATCCCTGTGTCTTTCTTAGGGTCCTGTTTTCTAGGTAGCCTCCCTGGAGTTGTGAGTAGCAGTCTAGTCATCTTTGTTTTACATCTAGTATCCTCCTATGAGTGAGTTCATACCATGTTTGTCTTTCTGAGTCTGGGTTACCTCACTCAGGATGACTTTTTCTAGATCCATCCATTTGCCTGCAAACCTCATGATGTCATTGTTTTTCTTTGCTGAGTAGTATTCCATTGTGAATATGTACCATATTTTATTTATCCATTCTTTAGTTGAAGGGCATCTAGGTTGTTTCCAGGTTCTGGCTATTACAAACAAAGCTGATATGAACATAGCTGAGCAAGTGCCCTTGTGGTATGATTGAACATTCCTTGGGTATATGCCCAGGAGTGGTATAGCTGGATCTTGGGGGAGATTGATTCCCAATTTTCTAAGAAAGTGCCATAATTGATTTCCAAAGTGGTTGTACAAGGTTGCATTCCCACCAACAGTGGAGGAGAGTTCCCCTAGCTCCACATCTTCTCCAGCATAAGCTGTCTTCAGTGTTTTTGATCTTAGCCATTTTGACAGGTGTAAGGTGGTATCTCAGAGTCGTTTTGATTTGCACAATTCCTTAAATGACTTTCAGCCATTTGAGATTTCTGTTGAGAATTCTCTGTTTAGTTCTATAGCCCATTTCTTAATTGGACTGTTGGGCATTTTGATGTCTAATTTTTTGAGTTCTTTATATATTCTGGATATCAGTCCTCTGTCAGATGTGGGTTTGGTGAAGACCTTTTCACATTCTGTAGGCTGTCGTTTTGCCTTGTTGACCATATCGTTTGCTCTACAAAAGCTTCTCAGTTTCAAGAAGTCCCACTGATTGATTGTTTCTCTCAGTGTCTGTGCTACTGGTGTTATATTTAGGAAGTGATCTCCTATGCCAACGCGTTCAAGACTACTTCCTACTTTCTCTTCTAGCAGGTTCAGAGTAGCTGGATTTATGTTGAGGTCTTTGATCCACTTGGACTTAAGTTTTGTGCACAGTGACAGATATGGATCTATTTGCAGCCTTCTACACATTGATATCCAGTTATGCCAGCACCATTTGTTGAAGATGCTTTCTTTTTTCCATTGTATGATTTTGGCTTATTTGTCAAAAATTATATGTTCATAGGTGTTCGGGTTAATGTCAGGGTCTTCAATTCGATTTTGTTGGTCCACATGTCAGTTTTTATGCCAGTACCAAGCTGTTTTTATTACTGTAGCTCTATAATAGAGCTTGAGGTCAGGGATCGTGATGCCTCCAGAGGTTGTATTATTGTACAGGATTCTTTTGGCTATCCTGGGTTTTTTTTTTTTCCATATGAAGTTGAGTATTATTCTTTCCAGGTCTGTGAAGAATTGTGTTGGTATTTTGATGGGGATTGCATTGAATCTGAAGTTTGCTTTTGGTAAGATTTCCATTTTTTTACTAAGTTAATCCTGCCTATCCATGAGCATGGGAGGTCTTTCCATTTTCTGACATCTTCAATTTCTTTTTTCAGGGACTTAAAGTTCTTGTCATATAGGTCCTTCACTTGCTTAGTTAGTGTTACCCCAAGGTATTTTCTTCATTTGTGGCTCTTGTAAAGGGTGATGTATCTCTGATTTCCTTCTCAGCCTGTTTTTCAATTTCATATAGGAGGGCTACTGATTTTTTTGAGTTGATCTTGTATCCCGAGGGAATTTCAAAACAGCTACCTAGTGTGGTTGTACAGAGAGAGAGAGAGAGAGAGAGAGAGAGAGAGAGAGAGAGAGCAAAAACCTACTATCTACCAAGATAAGAGAAAAAAGCTGAGTGCCACATGCTCCAGCTTGAGCAGATTTGGGCCTGAACTCTGGCTTCCACAAGCTCTGACCAGGTGAGTTGGCAATTTGGCTGCAAGCAGCTCCAGCTGCGTGGAGCTGCTGCAGTTATGGTGGAGTGCAGCTCTGACTGCATGCAGCTGGACTAGACCAATTATAGCTCTGGCTGGACCTGGGACCTGTAACCCCTGGCTGAGCCAGGGCCTGTAACCAACTGTTTTTAATGAATTCTTGCCACATTGGGCACCAAATATAGACAAATTCTAAACAGTCTTATTAAATAAAAAGCACAGAGCCAAATATAGAGTTAAAAGCCCAAGAGATCAGAGCACTAGTGAGTAGCCTTCAGCTTACCACTCACTGCCATCGCTTCCCCTGAGAGATTGTTTCTAATGTCTGACTTGTCTTTTTATTGCCTTTCTGTTCTGCCTTCTCATTGGCTCTAAACCCAACCACATGACTTCCTCATCACTGCCTGTCTATACAGACCTCCAGGTCTTTATGGTTGGTATTGGGATTAAAAGTTTGTGTCACAGCTTGGCTGTGTTCTTGACCACACAGAGACTCTGCCTGCCGTGTGATTGGATTGAGAACGTGTGCCACCACCACTGGACTTCTGCTAAATGGCTCGTTCCTAGCTCTGATCCCCAGGCAAGTTTATTTATTAACATACAAATAAAATTACAATTCAGCACAAATAAAATATCACCATAGTAACCTTTACAGTATGGAGCACACCCCTACTAGTATCCCCTTTTGTGCTCACTCACACAGGACTGGGCAGTGATTCGAAAGTTGTCATTCTTATAGTTTTGAATGGCCATGCCTGAGAAACAGAAATACAGATGACCCATTGCATGTTGCCAGGCTCAGATCTCAACTGAGAGAGTACCTGCCATTTGCGATTAAAAAAAAAAAAAAAAAACTTGCGTCCCAAAGATTATAACACCTATCAGCAACCATGCATCCAGGAACCCGAAACTTTCCCTGTCATCCCAAATGAGAGTGGGAGACTGGCAAAGAACACAGTGGAGAGATTCAAGGTGACAGGAAACAGTGGAAGCTTCAAGAAGACTGTGGGTGAGTGGCCTCGTTCTAAATGGAGAGGCAGAAACTAACACAGTTAATGAGGGTTTCTAGAGGGTACTCCATGCCTTGGGTTTGCTGTGAAAGGAGCTAGCGTTTCCTCAGCATTTCCCCCTCAGAGTAATGAGGAAAGAATGCAGAATGACTTTCCCTGAACTCCAACTAAACTAACCAGAAAAGAAATTCATTACAATGCTATTATGCAGCTCACAGACTTGACAGGAAAGTTGAGGGGCGAGTCTCAGACAATGGACAGGGTTCCATGTACCTGAAAGCAGATAACACATCTACAGCTGTGCCACAGGAATGCCCATTAGGATCCCTATGCTGGTGCCATGTCACTGTAGTCCCCATGGTGAATTATTTCTAACCCCCCTGTGCCTTTGGATTTCTTATTCCCAAACTAAAAACCCAGGAATAGGGAAAAAACAATACTACAGACTTTAATGTGTGTGTGCTTGCACATGTGTGCTGTGGTGTGTGTGTGTGTGTGTGTGTGTGTGTGTGTGTACATGTGCTTGTGGGTGGGTGTGTATATGTGCTTAAGCTTGTGGAGTTAAGAGGTCAATGCTAGTAAAGTGCTTACTATATTAGAATTGCTCTCCACCTGCTTTTGAGACAGTGTCTCTCATTAAACCAGATGCTCCTCAATTCAGTTAGTCTGGAGCAATGAACTTAAGAGATCTGTCGACTTCCATGGTTCTGAGGCTCCATGCCCATCCCATGCTCTCCTCTCCTCTCCTCTCCTCTCTTCTCCTCTCCTCTCCTCTCCTCTCCTCTCCTCTCCTCTCCCCTCCCCTCCCCTCCCCTCTCCTCTTCCTCCTCTTCCTCATTCTCTTTCCCCACCTCTTCCTCCTCCTTCTCTTACCCTCTTCCTCTCTGTATGCCTGTGGAAGTAAGAAGTCAACTTCCAGGGTAATTTTTCAGACATCATCCATCTTGGGTTTCTATGAGACAGAGTCTTTCACTTTGACCTGAGACCTGGGGCCTTGGGCTTAATGATTACACTAGGCTAGTTGGTCAGTAAAGTCCCAGGGATCTTCCTATCTCCACCTCACCAGCTCTGGGATTAACCAAGTAAACATGTGGATGCCAAGGATCAAACTCATGTCTTTATGCTTGCACAGTTAAGCACCTGACTGACTGAGCCATCTCCTCCCTATTTACTTTAAAAATATATAACTGTATATATCCAACAGAACCTGGAATTTTCACTGTAGGAAGGTTTCACATGAGTGATTTACGCCATTTATTATTTAAGTTCTCACTGCTGAAACTGGGAATAGTTGGGCCTTATAGACTAACTTAGACATCTACTTTTTCTGCCAACTTCCGTAAGTTGTATTATCCATAACTATAGCTACATCCCATGCTTGTGATGTATTAACACATTTTTACAGGTTTCTAATACCCAGAACCTCTCCAGTGATTCTACAGACTTCTTACATTTGTTCCTTTGCTCATTTCTTATTCTTGTTAGCCATTTACCAATTTTCAACTTGTGTTGGTTTTTGCTGCCATGAGCTTCATGCACAACCTCATTTAATTCTGCCCATATTTTTATTTTACGATCCACCATGTGAACACATAGAATTTTAAATCAAGATTCTCTATATCAGAGAGATGTTTGTCTTTCTGAGTTTGACTTATTTCTGCTAGTATAGTGATTGCAGTTCCATCCATTTTCCTACATACATCATAATTTCATCTTTCTTTATGGCTACATAAAACATATATGTACCGCATTTTCTTTGCCCATTCATCTGCTGAAAGACAGAGGACAGCTCCATTTCCTGGCTAGTGTGAATAGTACAGTAGTAAAAAATGAATTGGAAGTATCACCTTGATATATTGGCTCAGGCGTGTGCACAACATACTAAAGCTGAGTCCAATGGCAATTCTGTCTTCAGTTTGTTGAGGAACCTTCATACTGACTTCATGGTGGCTTTACAAGATTACATTACCACCAGAAGTGAAAAAGATTCCCACTTCTGCACATCCTTACTGATATCTTTTGTTATTTGTTTTCTTGATGATAGCCATTATACCACTGAAATAAAATCTGCAGTGAGATAGGATCTAAAGGTAACTTTATTTAAATACTGACCAGGCCAGGCAGGTGGATCTCAGTCCTCGGGGGAGGCTTTGCTCTGGAGAAGGGGGAATGGGGGGTGGGCTGGGGGGAAGGGGAGGGGGCAGGAGGGGGGAGAACAAGGGAATCCATGCCTGATATGTAGAACTGAATGGTATTGTAAAATAAAATAAAAGGGAAAAAAACTGACCAGGGCTGCTGAACACCCTTCCAGATATTTATTGGTATTTATATGTATTGTTTTGAAAACTATATATTGTGTTAATTAGTCCACCAACTAAGTAGATATGACTTTTTGCTACTCAACTATTTTTCAGTTCTTTATATATATCCTTGGTATTAGCTCCCCATCTGACACATACTCAGCATCCTCTTACCCCACCACCATGAGATCATCACTCTGGTAATATTTCTGTTTACTGTGCAGAAGGTTTTTGATTTAATGTAATCTCATTTGTTAATTCTCAGGGCTGTTTTCTATGTCATGAGGAAGTTCTTGCCTATATTTCTGCATCATCTGAGATAGATCTGGTTTCATTCCTTTACACGTGGAAATCCAGTTTTCATTGAGCATTTGTTTGTTGAAATTGATTATTGAGCATGGGAATTTTCTCTAATGGAGTCTGTGGGGTCTTTTAAATACAGGATCATACAATCTGAAAATAGAGATAGTTGACTTCTTTTCCAACTTGCATCACATTTTTTCCTATCTCTTGTCATATTATTTCAACAAATTCTGTGAGCACTTCATTGAGTAAGAGTGGAGAGAATGAACACTCCTATCATTTCAAATATAAGAGAAAATGTTGTTTGTGTGTTTGTTGTGAATAGCCTTCATTATGTTGGGGTATGTTCCTTCCATTCCTAGTTTCTTTGGGGCCTCTATCACAAAGAAATGTTGTAGGCATGCCTTCTATATATTGTCTGAAATGATTATGTTATTTCTATCCTTATTTATGTGCTATATTACATTTATTGCTTTGTATATCTTGAATCATACTTGCATTTCTAGAATGAAACCAACTTGGCCATAATGTATTATCTTCTTAATTTCTTGAATTCTAACAGGATTTTATTGAGAATTTCTGTATCTATAGGAAAACAAGTCTGTATCTTTCTTTTTTTAATCTTTGTCTAGTTTGGGTATCAAAACAATGCTGGCCTGAGGAAATCAGTTTGGTAGTGTTCTTTCCCTCCATTTTATAGAATGCTAGCTTGTTTTGGACTTCTTACACTTGGTAAATTTTTCCCCATTCTTTGACTCTCAGTCTTTGAATTGTTTCTTGCAGACTAAGGGTAGCTGGATCTAGTTTTCTAATCCAGTCAGCAATTCATTCAGCCATCTTGTATCTAACTATCAATGAGTTGAGGCCATTTACTAATTTCTGCAATTTTGTTGCTTCCTTTTCTTCATGGTTGCATCAATCTTCCTTACACTCTCTCAAATTAATTAGGGGTTTACTTATGTAAACCCCTTAGTTTACTTAGTTGGACATGATAAATTCATTCTTAGCTCTCCTTTGTTCATTTCTTACTTGCATGTTTTTCTTTTCTATAATAATGTGATTGCGACTTTTTTTTTCTGTTCTGTGTATATAGAACTGCTTTAAGCATCTTCTGCATTACACCTTGGTGGGCATGAACTTCTGTCCTAATTTGCTCCTCTATTGCTGTGATAAAACCCTGATTAATCTAACCGGAGGGAAAAGGTTTACTTCATCTCACACTTCCAGGCCACAATCCAACACTGAGGGGAGTCAGAGCAGGGACTCAAGGCAGGAACCTCAGTAGGGATTGAAGCAGAGGCCATGGAGGAATGCTGCTTTTGCCTCTCTCTATGGCTTCATCAGACCATTCTCCTGTAAAATGCAGGCCAACCTGCCCAGAGGTGGTGATGATAGAGGCTGGGCCCTCCTACATGAGCCATCAATCAAGAAAATGCCCACACACCAATCTGATGGAGGTAGTTCCCCAACTGAGGTTCTCTCCTTCCAAGTGACACTATTTTGTGCCAACTTGACAAAATAAAAGCTAGCACAAACACCTTAATTTGTGATTGTTTTGAAATGTCCTTGTTTTCTCCATCAATTGAAAAAGATGGTTTTCCTAGATGTAACAATCTTAACCAACAAATATTTACTTTCTGGGTTGAAATATATCTTTCCATATTTCCTGGCTATTGGGCTTACTGATGGGATACCTGATGTTATTCTTATGTTTCTGACTTTGTGGGTGAGTTAATTTTTTCCTTTTAGCTTTTAATTAATATTGTTTCCTTGCTTTGTCTATTTTACATCTTGACTATAGTATGCTATTGGAAGGTTCTTCTCAAATGCGTTTGAGGTTTGAAGTGCCTATTGTGTTTGAATGACTATTTCTCTAGATTTGGAAAGTATCTGCTATAATCTTGTTGAATACTGTTTCTCTCAGGTCCTTCCATTTTACCTTTCTCAGTTTTGATTTTTTGACCATGTCCCATAGTTCTTGGACATCATAGTCATGCTAATGTGGCTTTTTTTCCTTACTGATGTTTGAATGCCCTATTTCAACAAACTTTTCCTCAGTCCCTGAAATTATTTTTCTTCCTGGTTGATCAAGTCTGTTGGTGATTTTTTAAAAATTTGATTCATTGTGTTTCTGATTTCCAGTATTTCTGTTTTTGTAATAGTTTGAGTGAAAACTATCCTCACAGCCTCAGGCATTTGAACACTTGGTCCTCAACTGGCATTATGGACATTATGAAGCCTTTTGATGGTACAGCCTGCCTGGAGGAAGTACATCATTAGGGGTGGCTCTTGAGAGTTCATAGCCTTATTCCATGTCCAGTTCCCTTCCCTGCTTCATGTGTATGATTGAAGATGTTGTCTCTCGGCTTCTTGCTCTGGTCCCCTGCTGCCATGGTTCCCCCTGCTGTTATTGAGCCTGTATCTAAAACAGAAAGCCAAATAAAATCTTTTTCCTTAAGTTGTGTTTGATCTTTGTATTTTAACACAGCAACAGAAAAGTGACCAATCCATTTGTAAACCTCAACATTTCTCACATACTGTTCATTTTACATTGCTGATGATTTTATTTTTCTTGCTGATTTTCTCCACCATTTTGTTGACATTTCCTCTGCTATCCCACTCTAGGTCCCATATTGAATTCCTCTGCTTGCCTGTGTCTTCTGTATGGTCACTGGTCATTTATACCAGAAACATTTGGGAAACTTGGTCTGATGATCTGCTTATTTCTGTATCTTTGGGTTGAGTAGTTGAGAAGTTATGGTATTTTGTGATAGCATGTTGCCGTGCTTTCTCATGTTTCTTTGGGAAATCTCTTGTATTTTTGTCTGGGAATCTTCTTCCCCAGAGGCATACTCTTCAAATCTATATTCTCAGCACCATTCATTGAAGAGAAAACAAATTGTTATCATAGTAAAAATATTCAATCAGATATGATAAAGAAACACTTCAGATCAACTCCAGTCTACTAACGTATCACCAGCAACCATGAAACTAAAGAATGTGCTAGAAGTTAAAAATTATGTGGGATAACTGTAGAAATAAGAAATGAATGAAGTAAATGAAGGAATTGTGGGAAGGGGATAAACAAAAGAGGGGCAGAATTAAATAAAAGATGGGAGAAAACTGTGATGAAAAGTGTTATGAAGGGAAAGGGGGAAAGGCATTATTTGAAAAAGAAAAATCACAACAAAAAAAATTACCAATGATGAAAATATTCAAAGGCAAAACTAGATAAATATAAGAAGGGGGTACAAGAAAGAAAAGCACAGAATATTTTAAATGAGGTGAAACACAAATATTGCCAAATATGGGTGTGAGGGAGCAGGAAACACAGGAGACCAAAAATAAAACCAAAAACCAGAAAGTAAGGAAAAGAAGAAAATATTGACTAATGATGAAAAAAGTTAGCAAACAAGATTGGATAAATGAAGGAACGAGAATAACATATATGGAAAATTTTAATGCTATGAAATAAAATTCTGCTAAATGTGTAGTTTAAATGTAATAAAGAAAAAATGGTTACAAGATCAAGATAGATAGATGATAGATAGATAGAGAGATAGATAGAGAGATAGAGAGATAAATAGATGATAGATTGTAGATGTAACCAACCGTCTTATTAAAATAAGAAACACAGAACCAATGTAAAAATGAAAGCCGAGAGGTCAGAGCTCAGAACTAAAATCTTACCTCCTGCAGTGCACTTACCTCCCTAAAAGAGAGCTACTTCCTGTGTGTCTATCTTTAAATAGTCTTTCTGTTCTGCCTTCTCATTGGTTGTAAACCCAAACACATGACTGCCTTGTCACTGCCTGTAAGTACAGCCCTCCAGGACTTAAAGGTGTATGTCTCCAATGCTGGCTGTATCCCTGAACACACACAGATCTACCTAGCTCTTCTACCAAGTGCTGGGACTAAAGGTGTGTGCCACCACCACCATCACCATGCTCTTGCTCTAATAGCTCTGACCCCCGGGCAACATTATTTATTAACATACAATGAAAATCACATTTCAGTACAAATAAAATACCACCATATTTCCCCTTTTCTATTTTAATAAAAAGAAAAAAGGCAAAAGGTTATAACTAACAAAAGAAAAACTATATACAAAAGTACAATAACTATATACAATATATACAAGTAACAAATACCTAAACGATGTCTAGTCCATTTGTATTTGACAAATCACAGAAAATAATTCCCTTATCTATCCTATTTGGTAAGTCCAAAATGTATCTAATTCACTTTCTATCCTAATTAATCTTCAACTATAACTAACTAAACTTCAATTACGTCAGAGACCCAAGAAGGAAATAATATTAGCTAACAAAAATAGAAACAGGAAGTGCATGCAAGCAACTTCCAAAAAATTTGTGAGTTGACAGAAACAGTCAGCTGCCTGGACAGTCATCTGAGGTTTCTCCGAAGTGTTGGGGCATCATCTTCAGCCTATAGGCTTAGCGTATCTGACAGACTCATTTGTGAAATAGGATATACACAAGGTCAACAGTTCAACCTCACATTGGGTGAGAGCAGTCCATGTACCAGAAACACCTGAATTCCACTAGTGTCATGTCATGATTCAGGATTTTAAATTCCGGAAATTGTTGATGGTTTTTGAATTCAGCTGTCCATTCTTCTTGGCTGTGTATATATGGCTTCATCTCAGAATCCCCTTCTTCTCCACATCTCTCTATTAAATGCCAGTCTACTATTGAGAGGCGTGAGCTTTCAGCTGCTGTTCCATTGCACAACAAAAGCCATTGGCCCACTGCCTGTTCAGATGCCTTCGAAGAAAAGGGCACTGTACCTTTTTCAGATTGCAAAGGCCACTTAAGGGATGGTGCCATATTGTCCTGGCCTCAGAAGATGCCTTTTGATAAAGCCATAACCACACTTGTTTTGGCAAGAATCAGTAGTCCTTTGTTTCGTGTCCTGTCTGTCCATTTTGTCCTGTTGATTCGAGGATGCTTTGTTGTCCAGTGGCTAACTTTTGCCACAATGAAAGTTAACTCCATATGCAGTTTCTTCAATGCCCATATTTTCTCTGAAGTAGATTGGTACTGCCAGGAGCAAACATGTCTCAAAAAAGAAAACTTTCTAAGTTATTAAAACATTTTAAATGCCATATTCTGTAGATCTCTGAAGGGTTTGAAGATGACCTGTCTAAAATATATCTGCTCAATTTTTAAAACATATCTAATATGACTACAAGTTCTATTGTAATGTCTAACTACTAACTTTCATTTCTTTATATCCTAATAGTTGTTAATAATAACATTGAAGGATCAGAAAATTGCATTACATTGTTAAATGAATGGTATAAATACAATTAGAAATATACATATAGCATTTTCTAACAATATCAATTTCAAATTTGTATACAATATAAAACAATCCAATCCAATGTAAAGTATTTAAAACTAGTAATTGTCTTTTCCTTTTCTTTCTTTTTTTAAACAAGAACCTTAAATCTAATCTTTTTTCCTAACTTTTGACAACAACTTGTAACTGACCCCCTTAAACAATGAAAATTATCCCAGACCCAAAACCCATTAAAAAGACCAAAAAACCACACGCCCCACACCACCTCTTTGGGGATGTGGGCATCGTATTCTTAAAATTGCTTCCTGCTGGGTATGGGCGAAGTTATCTTTACCCTGAAAGAAAAATTTTAGGTTAATTGTCAAATTCTAGGAAAGGTAACTATATCCTTCATTATTATCCAGTCTGTGTATAATGCCAAAGTTCAGGGTTTATCTCAAATCCTTATTCAAGTAGTCTTTGAGACTGGATCATCTCAGCTAGTCATCTCAAAATTGCTCTGAGCACCTTGTAGTTCAAAGCTGATCTGTAGATGTTTGTCAGCTTAATGATATTATTATTGTCCACATGGAATTGTTGTTGTTGTGGGGCCCCATCTTCTTCCTGGAGACTTCAGTTGATGTTAGGCCTGGACATGATTTCCTGCAGAAAACTGATAAGAGACTCGAACACAAAGACGTATATATGCAGCTAATTGAAGCCTTTTTTCTAGAATTAGTTAGTACTCTATATGACCATTCATATCTTAACAAAGTTTAAAATGTATATATATATATATAAATCTTGTTAATTTTGATATAAAACTTATACTTTAAGAAAAGTTTAAAGAATCAAAATAGAATCAGGGAGTTGAGATTAGTAATAGAATAGTCCCTTAATTATTTTGGCTTTTGTCCTGTCCCACAGCAAAAGATGGCTCTTTTATTCTGGCATGATACAGGGAATTTGCATTTTTCTTTAGCAACATGCTTGAGTTTAAAGATGGAGAGAGTCATTCTCCAACTCCAAAGTCAGCTTTAAATTTTAATTGAACTGGGACTATTAGAAGACCAATAGTGTTAAATCTTTAGAGAAAAACAGAAACAAACATTTAGGAAGATATAAAATTTTTTAGATAATATATACCCATACGCCGTTTCACTCTGTTTCCTGGGATAGATGATTTGTCCCTTTTCTTCAGTTGTCTCATTTGTCTTGTGTTCTTCAGATTTCTTAACCTTCATTCTCCTAAAGGACAAAAACAAAAACCTTCCCCCAAGACTAATTTTGGGGGATGTCCTTTTTGGCAAGTTATTATCTGATTAAATGAAAAGGCATGTGTTACTGGTACAAGTTAGTTTAAATTGGATGTTCATGCTGGTTGATGAACTATCACCTCCTCTAATTAAGAGGTTTCTCTTGTTCAAATCGAACCTTTATCAATTTTGATGGTACCCAAAGCTTATCTTCTCCTGTAGAAACATAAGCAAAACTTCGTCCCCAATGTAATACATACCCTGGTTTCCATTCTGAGGTCAGCACATCCTTAAAGTATATAGGCTGATTTAATTCTGTAGCTTTTTCTATTATCCAATGTCTCTCTGCAGCGGTTCTTCCTTTCCCATTGGCATTCAGAAAATTCAAAGTTAGAAGAGCATTATGCAGTCTATTTCTGGGTTTTTTTGTTACACCTTTCTGTTTATTTAGCATATCCTTTAGAGTTCTGCTTGATCTTTCTATAACTGCTTGACCTGTAGGATTATGTGGTATACCTGTAATATGCTTTATATTGTAATAAGCACAAAACTGTTCATTTTAACAGAGACATATGATGGAGCATTGTCAGTTTTGATTTGTGCAGGTATACCCATGATGGTCTTAACTTCTAGCAAATGAGTGATTACAGAATCAGCTTTTTCAGAACTCAAAGCAGTTGCCCATTGAAATCCTGAGTAAGTATCGATGGTGTGGTGTACATATTTCAATTTTCCAAATTCTGCAAAGTGAAACACATCCCTCTGCCAGATTTCATTACTCTGAGTACCCTTTGGGTTACATCCTGCTGGTAATGGTGTTTGATTGAAGAAGGAACAAGTAGGACATTTCTTTACTATTTTTTTGGCTTGTTGCCAGGTTATGGAAAAATCCTTTCTTAAACCTTTACTATTGACATGACGTTTTTTATGAAATTGTGAGGCCTTCAGCACATTTCCTATCAATAATTTATCAATCTCATCATTGCCTTGTGCTAGAGGGCCTGGCAGACCTGTATGGGATCGGATGTGAGTTATATATAAAGGATGACTCCTTTTCCTGATTGTATCTTGTAATTGAATAAATAGTGAAGTTAATTCTGAAGCATCAGGGATAAATTCTGCAGTCTCAATATGTAATACTACTCTTTCATCATACTGAGAGTCAGTTACTATGTTGAGAGGTTCTGAAAAATCCATTAATACCAACAGAATAGCATACAATTCTGATTTTTGAACTGAATTATAAGGACTTTGAACCACTTTACTTAAATTTTCTGATTTGTAACCTGCCTTTCCTTGTTTGTTGGCATCTGTATAAAATGTATGAACTCCAGATATGGGTTTTTCCCGTACAATTCGAGGCAAGATCCAATCAGCTGTCTTCATAAGATCAATTCTATCGCTTTTTAGATATTTGCTGTTTATTTCTCCCAAAAAAATTACTGCAAGCTCTTTGCTAAGGTTCACTTTCTGTCCATAATTTTTCAATGTCCTCCTTAGTTAAAGGTACGACAATTTATGTTGGGTCTATTCCTGCTAATTGATGAAGTCTCAGTTTTCCTTTCCAAATCAAGTCAGAGATTTTTTTCCCCATAAGTTTTTAATTTTTTATTTGGTTTATTTGGTAAAATATCCATTTCAATATAGTATCTTCCCTCTGCATTAATATTCCAGTAGGTGAATGCCTAGAAGGTAAAATAACCAAAATGCAATCCAGCTTTGGATCAATACGATCCACGTGCCCTTCATGCACTTTCTTTCTACCAAGGCCAATTCTTTCTCAGCTTCAGGTGATAATTCTCTTGGACTATTTAAGTCCTTGTTACCTTCTAAGGTTTTGAACAAATTAGTCAGTTCATCATTTTTTACCCCAACAATAGTTCGTAGATGAGAAATATCTCCAAATAATCTTTGAAAGTCATTAAGAGTCTGTAGTCTATCTCTCCTAATTCCAACTTTTGGGGTCTAATTTTTTGTAGCTCTATTTTATATCCTAAATAATTAATAGAATCTCCTCTTTGTATCTTTTCAGGAGCAATTTGTAATCCCCAGCAAGGCAAAATTTTCTTTACTTCTTCAAACATTCTTTCTAAAGTATCTGCATTTGAGTCAGCTAGTAAAATATCATCCATATAATGATAAATTATAGGCTTAGGAAATTTTTATGTATCACTTCCAATGGCTTTTGTACAAAATATTGGCACAAGGTTGAGCTATTCAACATTTCCTGTGGGAGGACCCTCCATTGAAATCTTTTAACTGGTTGAGAATTGTTGTAAGTAGGCACAGTGAAGGCAAATCTTTCTCTGTCTTTTTCTTGTAAGGGTATTGAAAAGAAACAGACTTTTAAATCAATAACTATGAAAGGCCATCCTTTTGGTAACAGAGTAGGCAAAGGAATTCCAGACTGTAGAGAGCCCATTGGCTGAATTACTTTGTTAATTGCTCTAAGGTCTGTTACCATTCTCCATTTACCAGATTTCTTTTTAATAATAAATACGGGAGAATTCCAAGGGCTGGTTGATTCTTCAATATGCTGAGCATTTAACTGTTCTTCTAACAGCTCTTCTAAAGCCTGCAGTTTCTTTGTTGTTAAAGGCCATTGCTGGACCCATACAGGCTTGTCTGTTAACCATTTTAACGGTAGAGCTATTGGTGTCTTTGGGAGATCATCAGTTGTTGTGCCCTGTTCTTGTATAATATGGATGGCTGGTGACCACTCAAAATAATGCCTTCTAATATTTCTCTCAGAAACACGTGCTAGTTTATAATTTGTTTCTGAGATTGGAGGGATGTTAATCAGAGTATTCCATTGTTGCAATAAGTCTCAACCCCACAGGTTCATACCTATGTTTGCCAAATATGGTTTTAATTTTCCTCTCTGTCCTTCTGGACCTATACATTCCAGCCATCTCGCACTCTGTTTCACCTGAGATAATGTCCCAGTTCCTAACAGTTGAACGTTTACCTCCTAAAGAGGCCAAGTTGGATGCCAAAATTCTGGTGCAATTATGGTAACATCCGCACCTGTGTCTACCAGACCAGACAACAAAACACCATTTATTTTTATCATTAATTTTGGTCTTTGTTCATTTATAGAAGTTTGTCAAAAAATTTTCTTTATGTTTTGTCCTGAATTTTCTATTCTCTCTGTTTCATCATCCTGACCAGCATGATTTATTCCAATAGGCATTTGGTTATTTAATCGCTCTGAGCAGGGATTTCCTCCAAGGCTACAGGAAAGGTTTGAACTGGATTTGCTATGGGGGCCTGCATGAGGCCCCTCTGGTAGTTTCCCGAAAACTGAAGCAAAGGATTACCCTGTCTGTCCTTTGTTGATCTACATTCGTTGGTCCAGTGTTTTCCCTTACCACACCTTATGCATACGCCAGAAGGAAGGTACATTCTGTTGCCATTGTTTCTTGAAGAAACATTGTTTCTAGGAATGACCTGTTTACAGTCCCTTTTCAAATGTCCTTGCTTTCCACATCCAAAACATCTACCACTCCTCAAACCTTTTGAAATTGCTTCTCCTACCCACATATCATCATGCTCTTGAGCCTCAACATTAAACATGAATCCAATCTTCCAAAGGTGCAGATCTTGCCTTTAATGGCCTGATTATTTTTTTGCATGCTGCATTCGCATTGTCAAAGGCCAAAGATTCAATTATTATCTTACTAGCTTCTGAATCCGAGACAATTCTCTTTGCTGCTGAAGCCAGTCTTCGTAAAAAATCTGTGAAAGATTCTTTTGGGCCTTGCATAACCTTTATAAATGTCTCAGCTTTTTTTCCTGGTTCCTAACCTCTGTCCCATGCATTCAAGGCTGCCGTTCAACATAAAATTAGGGTTTGGACATCATATAAACATTGAGCTTGTACTGAAGCATATTGCCCTTTTCCAATAAGCTGATTCTGGCAAACTTGTATTCCTTTATCCCTCCATTGTTTTTCTATGTTTTTAGCTTCATCCTTAAACCAAGTTAGAAACTGAAGCCTCTGGCTGGGTTCCAGAACAAGCTTGTGCCAGCTCCCGCCAGTCCTGTGGTACAATCCTATTATATGTTGACCAAGAGTTTAACATTTGCTTTACATATGGGGAATGCATGCCATAAAATACTATTGCCTCCTTAAACCTTTTTAAATCCAACATTTCAATTGGACCCCCAATTTTATATATATATTATTTTACAATACCATTCAGTTTTACATATCAGCCATGGGTTCCCCTATTCTCCCCCCTCCCACCCCTCCCCTTGCCCCCAGTCTACCCCCCATTCCCACCTCCTCCAGGACAAGTCCTCCCCCGAGGACTGTGATCAACCTGGTAGACTCAGTCCCGGCAGGTCCAGTCCCTTCCTCCCAGACTGAGCCAAGTGTCCCTGCATGAGCTCCAGGTTTCAAACAGCCAACTCATGCAATGAGCACAGGACTTGGTCCCACTGCCTAGTTGCCTCCCAAACTGATCAAGCCAATCAACTGTCTCACCTATTCAGAGGGCCTGATCCAGCTGGGGGCCCCTCAGCCTTTGGTTCATAGTTCATGTGTTTCCATTCGTTTGGCTATTTTTTTTTCAATAATTGAGTAAAACTGAAATTTATTATAAGCCACAGTCGTCCTAGGGACCTCCATGCTATATATATAGCCTCTATGGTTCTATGGGTTGTGGTCTGATTGTTCTTTATTTTATATCTAGAATCCACCTATGAGTGAGTACATACCATGACTGTCTTTCTGGGTTTGGGTTACCTCACTCAGGATGATTTTTTCTAGTTCTATCCATTTGCCTGCAAATTTCATGCTTTCATTGTTTTTCTCTGCTGAGTAGTACTGCATTGTGTATATGTACCACATTTTTTTCATCCATTCTTCCATTGATGGGCATCTAGGTTGTTTCCAGGTTCTGGCTATTACAAATAGTGCTGCTATGAACATAGCTGATCATGTATCTTTATGGTATGAATCAGCATTCCTTGGGTATATGCCCATGAGTGGGATGGCTGGGTCTTGAGATAGTTCGATTCCTAATTTTCTGAGAAACCACCATACTGATTTCCACAGTGGTTGTACAAGTTTACATTCCCACCAACAGTGGAGGAGTGTTCCCTTTGCTCCACATCCTCTCCAACATTGGTTGTCATTGGTGTTTTTGATCGTAGCCATTCTAACAGGTGTAAGGTGGTATCTCAGAGTCGTTTTGATTTGCATTTCTATGATGATTAAGGATGTTGAGCATTTTTTTAAATGTCTTTCAGCCATTTGTAGTTCTTGTTTTGTGAATTCTCTGTTTAGCTCTTTAGCCCATTTTTTAATTGGACTGTTCAGTACTTTGATGTCTAGTTTCTTGAGTTCTTTATATATTGTGGAGATCAATCCTCTGTCAGATGTGGGGTTGGTGAAGATCTTTTCCCATTCTGTTGGCTGTCTTTTTGTCTTATTGACTGTGTCTTTTGCCCTGCAAAAGCTTCTCAGTTTTGAAAGGTCCCATTTATTAATTGTTGTGCTCAGGGTCTGTGCTGTTGGTGTTTTATTTAGGAAATGGTCTCCAGTGCCAATGAGTTAAAGAGTGCTTCCTATTTTCTTTTCTATTAAGTTTAGTGTAACTGGATTTATGTTTAGGTCTTTGATCCACTTGGACTTGAGTTTTGTGCATGGTGACAGATATGGATCTATTTGTAATCTTTTACATATTGACATCCAGTTATGCCAGCACCATTTGTTGAAGATACTTTCTTTTTTCCATTGTATAGTTTTGGCTCCTTTGTCAAAAACCAGGTGTTCATATGTGCATGGATTAATGTCAGGGTCTTCCATTCAATTCCATTGGTCCGTATGTCGGTTTTTATACCAGTACCAAGCTGTTTTTATTACTATAGCTCTATAGTAGAGTTTGAGGTCAGGGGTGGTGATGCCTCCAAGGATTACTTTACCGTATAGGATTCTTTTAGCTATCCTGGGTCTCTCGTTTTTCCATATAAAGTTGAGTATTTTTCTTCCCAAGTCTGTGAAGAATTGTGTTGGGATTTTGATGGGGATTGCATTGAATCTGTAGATTGCTTTTGGTAAGATTGCCATTTTTACTATGTTAATCCTACCTATCCATGAGCATGGGAGTTCCTTCCATTTTCTGATATCTTCTTCAATTTCTTTCTTTAGAGATTTAAAGTTCTTATCAAAAATGTCCTTCACTTGTTTAGTTAGTGTTATCCCAAGGTATTTTATATTATTTGTGGCTATTGTAAAGGGTGATGTTTCTCTGACTTCTTTCTCAGCCCTTTTATCATTTGTGTAAAGGAGGGCTACTGATTTTTTTGAGTTGATCTTGTATCCTGCCACTTTACTGAAGGAGTTTATCAGCTGTAGGAGTTCCCTGGTAGAGTTTTTGGGGTCACTTATGTATACTATCATATCATCTGCAAATAGTGAAAGTTTGACTTCTTCCTTGCCAATTTGTATCCCTTTGATCTCCTTTTGTTGTCTTATTGCTCTAGCTAGAACTTCTAGTACTGTATTGAATAAATAAGGGGAGAGTGGACAGCCTTGTCTTGTTCCTGAATTTAGTGGTATCGCTTTGAGTTTCTCTCCATTTAATTTGATGTTGGCTGTTGGCTTGCTATAAATTGCTTTTATTATGTTTAGAAATGCTCCTTGTATTCCTGATCTTTCTAAGACCTTTATCATGAAGGGGTGTTGGATTTTGTCAAAGGCTTTTTCAGCATCTAAGGAGATGATCATGTGATTTTTTTTCTTTCAGTTTGTTTATATGATGTATTACATTGACTGATTTTCGTGTGTTGAACCACCCTTGCATCCCTGGGATGAATCCTACTTGGTCGTGATGGATGATTGTTTTGATGTATTCTTGGATTCGGTTTGCCAATATTTTGTTGAGTATTTTTGCATCAATGTTCATGAGGGAGATTGATCTGTAGTTCTCTTTCTTTGTTGCATCTTTGTGTGGTTTGGGTATCAGGGTAATTGTAGCCTCATAAAAAGAGTTTGGTAGTGTTCCTTCTGTTTCTACTGTGTGGAACACTTTGAAGAGTATTGGTATTAGTTCTTCTTGAAAGTCTGGTAGAATTCTGCACTGAAACCATCTGGTCCTGGGCTTTTTTTGGTTGGGAGACTTTTGATGACTGTTTCTATTTCTTTAGGGGTTATTGGTCTATTTAAATGGTTTGTCTGGTCTTGATTTAATTTTGGTATGTGGTATTTATCCAGATAATTGTCCATTTCTTCCTGGTTTTCCATTTTTGTGGAGTACAGGTTTTTGAAGTATGATCTGATGATTCTCTGGATTTCCTCATTGTCTGTTGTTCTGTCTCCCTTTTCATTTCTAATTTTGTAAATTTGGGTACTCTCTCTTTGCTTTTTGGTTAATTTGGCTAGAGATTTGTCTATATTATTGATTTTTTCAAAGAACCAACTCTTTGTTTCATTGATTTTTTTTGTATTGTTCTCTTGTTTTCTATTTCGTTGATTTCAGCCCTCAATTTGATTATTTCCTTGTGTCTATTTCTCCTGGGTGAGTTTGTTTCTTTTTGTTCTAGAGCTTTCAGTTGTACTGTTAATTCATTGGTATGGGATTGCTCCATCTTCTTTATGTGTGCATTTAGAGCTATGAATTTTCCTCTTAGCACTGCTTTCATAGTGTCCCATAAGTTTGGGTATGTTGTACTTTCATTTTCATTGAATTCTAGGAAATCTTTAATTTCTTTCTTTATTTCTTCCTTGACCCATTGATGTTTCAGGTGGGCATTATTCAGTTTCCATGAGTTTGTGGGTTTTCTATAATTTTTGTTGTTGTTGAGGTCTAACTTTAAGGCATGGTGGTCTGATAAGATACAGGAGGTTATTCCAATTTTTTTGTATCTGTTGAGATTTGTTTTGTGTCCAAACATGTGGTCAGTTTTTGAGAAGGTTCCATGGGGTGCTGAGAAGAAGGTATATTCTTTTGTGTTAGGATGGAATATTCTGTAGATATCTATTAGGTCCATTTGAGTCATAACATCTGTTAGGTCCTTTATTTCTTTGTTAAGTTTCAGTCTGGTAGATCTATCTTTTGGTGAGAGTGGTGTGTTAAAATCTCCCACTACTAATGTGTGGGGTTTGATGTGTGTTTCTTTTATGAATGTGGGTGCTTTTGTATTTGGAGCATAAATGTTTAGAATCGAGACTTCATCTTGGTGGATTTTTCCCATGATAAATATGTAATGTCCATCCTGATCTCTTTTGATTGATTTTAGTTTGAAGTCTATTTTATTAGATATTAGGATAGCTACACCAGCTTGTTTCTTAGTTCCATTTGCTTGGAAAGCCTTTTCCCAGCCCTTTACTCGGAGGTAGTGTCTGTCTTTGAAGTTAAGGTGTGTTTCTTGTATGCAGCAGATGGATGGGTACTGTTTTCTTATCCATTCTGTTAGCCTGTGTCTTTTTATAGGTGAGTTGAGACCATTGATATTGATGGATATTAATGACCAGTGATTGTTAATTCCTGTTATTTTTTGTGGTTGTGTTGTGTTGTCCTTCTGTGGTGTATATTGGTGTGGGATTATCTATTGCTTGATTTTTCATCGATGTGTTTAGCTTCTTTGGGTTGGATTTTCCCTTCTAGTGCTTTCTGTAGGGCTGGGTTTGTGGACAGGTATTGATTAAATCTGGTTTTATCCTGGAATATTTTGTTTACTCTGCCTATGGTGATTGAGAGTTTTGCTGGGTATAATAGTCTGGGTTGGCAGCCATGGTCTCTTAGTGTCTGCATGAGATTTGTCCATGATCTTCTAGCTTTCATAGTCTCTATTGAGTAGTCTGGTGTTATTCTGATGGGTTTGCCTTTATATGTTACTTGGTCTTTTTCCTTTGTGACTCTTAATATTTTTTCTTTCTTCTGTGTGTTTAGTGTTTTGATTATTATGTGGCGAGGGGACTTTTTTTTTTTTTTTTGATCCAGCCTATTCGGTGTTCTGTAAGCTTCTTGTATCTTCATAGGTATTACTTTCTTTAGGTTAGGAAAGTTTTCTTCTATGATTTTGTTGAATATATTTTCTGTGCCTTTGAGTTGGTATTCTCCTTCTTCTTAGGTTTGGTCTTTTCATGGTTTCCCAAATTTCTTGGACATTTTGCGTTATGACTTTTTTGTCTTTAGTGTTTTCTTTTGACTGACGAATATATTTTCTCTATCGTGTCTTCAGTGTCAGAGATTCTCTGTTCCATCTCTTGCAATCGGTTGGTTATGCTTGTTTCTATAGTTCCTGTTCGTTTAGTCAGGATTTCTATTTCCAGCATTCCCTCAGCATGTGTTTTCTTTATTGTCTCAAATTCATTTTTCAGATCTTGGAATGTTTCTTTCATCTGTTTAATTGCTTTTTCTTGGCTTGATTTGATTTCTTCCCATTTTTTGTTCATTTTTTCTTCCATTTCTTTAAGGGAGTTTTTTATTTCCTCTTTAATGGAGTTTTTCATTTCCTCTTTAAGGGAAGTTTTTATTTCCTCTTTAAGGGAGTTTTTCATTTCCTCTTTAAGGAAAGTTTTTATTTCCTCTTTGAGGGAATGTTTTATTTCTTCTTTAAGGGCCTCTATCATCTTCTTAAAGTCATTTTTAGGGTTGATTTCTTCTGTTTCTTCTGTCTTGGTATGTTCAGGTCTTGCAGGTGTAGAATCACTAGGTTCCGATGTTGCCATATAGGTCTTTATGTTGTTGCCTGTATTTTTGCACTTGCATCTACTCATCTCTTCCTCTGTTCGGTGCAGGTGGTGTCTGTGTCTGAGAGTGCCTCTCTTGTTCTAATTTTTAGTCTTGGTTTAGTAGGGGTTCTTGGTTAAATTGGTGCTATTGGGCTATTTCTTCAGGGGCAGCTGATTTCAGTTGGTGAAGTATATACTTATGATTCTGGTGATCTGGTTTGGTGGCTGGGTAGCGCCTTCTTCTGTGTTCCCAGGTCACATTTTATTCATTTGTCAACTCCTCAGCTGATCTTGTTTCTTCAGACTTCAAACTGTAGGCATCCCAATCCTCTCCCAGATGGGTTTCAGCTGAGCAGGGTAGTCTCACCAACACCTCCAAGTTGTTGGGTTTCACAGGATCAGCAGCTGGGCCCTGGATTGTCCTCAGACGGAGTGTTCAGATTCGTTCTGGTTCCGACCCACGGAGATAGCTTCTTCCCCAGGTGTTGGGGTTAGAGGCGTCCCTGTTCCAAGCTGTGTCTGCTTGTCTCCGTCACTGGGCCTGTCTATCTCTGCGGTCCGCCGCCGGGCCTGTATGTCCCTGTCAGCTGCTGCTGGGTTTGTCTGCCTCTGGGGGCCGCCACTGGGCCTGTATGTCTCTGCCAGCTGCCACCGCGGGCCTACCTACCTCTGCTTGTCACTGCTGCCAGGCCCATCTACCTCTGCGCACCGCCACTTGGCCTGTATGTCTTTGCCGGCTGCCACCGGGCCTGTATGTCCCTGTCGGCCTCCGCTGGGCCCATCTACCTCCGTGGGCCGCTGTCACAGGCCTACCTGCATCTGCTTGTCTTCGCCACCGGGCCTGTCTACCTCTGTGGGCCGCCGCTGGGCCTGAATGGAGTCCAAATATTTTGTGTAGTCATTAGATCAGGCAACTGCTGTACGGTTACCGGATAAATTAAGGGTGACTGTGTGAAAACAGGCTTTCTTTCTGTAACCTTATGAACCAAACTTGAAACAACTTCACTGTTAATTTCTTCTGTCTGAATTTTTACAGGTTTAACAAGTTTTTCTAAAGCTGTTATCCTGGCACTTAAATTGACTATATTTTTAAATTGTAAAATGAGGATAAGCATAGTGATAAACTGCATAATTCCAACAATACTAATCTTCTCATATAGTTGTTCCATTGTCAGACTGCCTAAAATTTCAAACAAAACCCAATTTTCTTCCAATGTACTCATAAAACCCATTTTTTTTAATGTGGAAAAAATTTCTCTTTTAAATAGTTTCCTTTAAAATATCTGATATGTTATGACTTACCAAATCTGCGTAGAACAGTAGAAATCCAAGGAAATTTCAAAACAGCCACCTAGTGTCCTATGTGTGAAGAGAGAGAGAGAGAGAGAGAGAGAGAGAGAGAGAGAGAGAGAGAGAAAGCGAAGCCGGCTAAAGCTTAAATCCAGCCACGTGTTCCCTCTTGAGCCCAGTCAAAGCTTGGGGCTGGCTTCCTTAAGCTCCAACCACGTGCGTTGGCTTTACAGGCAGGGGCCCTGTTCAGCAGGGCAGGCCTGAGTTGTTTGTAGCACTGGCTTTAAGCAAGCAGCTCATGGTTAGTCTGGCCTGAGGCCAAGCAGACTTGGGCCGGGGCTAGGGAGTCGACCGCTTGGACTAGGGAGCTGGCCCCAAGCGGTTTTTAATGGATTCTTGTCACATTGGGCACCAGGTGTAGATGTAACCAACTGTCTTATTAAAATAAGAAACACAGAACCAATGTAAAAGAGAAAGCCGAGAGGTCAGAGCTCAGAACTAAAATCTTACCTCCTGCAGTGCTCCTACCTCCCCAAAAGAGAGCTACTTCCTGTGTGTCTGTCTTTAAATAGTCTTTCTGTTCTGCCTTCTCATTGGTTGTAAACCCAAACACGTGACTGCCTCATCACTGCCTGTAAGTACAGCCCTCCAGGTCTTAAAGGCATATGTCTCCAATGCTGGCTGTATCCCTGAACACACAGAGATCTACCTAGCTCTTCTACCAAGTGCTGGGATTAAAGGCGTGTGCCGCCGCCGCCGCCGCCGCCGCCGCCGCCGCCGCCGCTGCCGCCGCTGCCACCACCACCACCACCACCACACTCTTGCTATGGCTCTAATAGCTCTGACCCCTGGGCAACTTTATTTATTAACATACCATGAAAATCACATTTCAGTACAAATAAAATACCACCATAATAAATAGAGAGGTATAGATAGATAGATAGATAGATAGATAGATAGATAGATAGATGATAGATAGATAGATAGATAGATAGATAGATAGATAGATAGATAGATAGATATAGAAGATAGATAGACATATAGATAAAAGAGAAGAGAAAGAAAATGAGCTACTGGAGTAGCTTTTCTCAGGATCCTGAAATCTGCAGATGGAGTAGTGCTGATATGTTGGGGTTCGGTTGAAGTTATAGACTCTGAGTTCACTGTCCAATGTTGGACAGAACCGTCTTCACCTTGGTAAATGTTCCCTTTTGCATAATGTAGGCTTGTACTGGCCATGCTTAATTAGTTTGTGATCTGGGCTAGTTCTCTTACCCATCAGAGAGGTCACTTGTTGTACCCTCTGGGAAACTGATGTTTGTGTCTGTGGAGGTATCTTCTAAAGTCACCAGAAGTGTAGAAAGCCAGCAGCACTGTGATTGTCACAGACAGATGATCAGGTTTTCAGCTTCAAGAGCTCCTGAGTACTAACCATTCTGCTGGAGGGATGTTGCTCTGGGTATCCAGTACACACTGGCACTTCAAAGTTCTCAGGCTCCACAGTTGTGAATGACAGATGGGTGACACCATTGGCCTGAGGCTCAGAGCATCAAGCTCCAAGGTTATCTTGTTGATGAGAACGGCTGCCAGCCACTGAGGGTGGGACTAGCCTCCTAACCTAGGCCAAGTATCCTACAGCCTGCATCCTTTGGCTTGTCAGGGTGTCTTGCTCATCACTACTGCCCTTCTGAATCTCTCTTCTCATTTAGGTCAGAAGAGGCATTAGATCCCCTGGATACTGAAGTTACAAGAAGTCATGAATCACCATGTAGGTGCTGGAAATCAAACCTGGGTCTTCTGTAAGAGTAGTCAGTGCCCCTAACCACTGAACTATTTCTCCATTCAGTTTTTTTTATCATGAATTAGGATAATTTTATCAATTTTTTGAATACCACTTTAGAAAACTGAAGAATTTTATCATTTATTCTATTCATGTAGTGACTTACACTGGCTGATACTTAAATGGTTTAATATTATATAATTTAAAATAAAATATTCTTAAAATTCACTCTAATGAGTTACAACAAGGGTATAGATGGTGTAATCAAGAATGTGAACACACCATGGACAGAATTACCATCTTAATTTGTCCAAAGTTAATTTCTAGTTGTTTGGTCCTCCTAGCCCAGAGAAAAACACTATTTTGACTTAAATAAACTTTTATATTGATAGAAATAAATCAAACAGGGTTTCTTTTCTGTGTGACTTATTTTCTACAACATAATATTTCAAACTTGTCTAATCTATATTGCTGCATGAGTCAGTATTTACTTCCTTAATTGATGATTGGCATTTTATTGTATGAATAAACCATAATTTGTTTATCCATTCTCCTGATTGGCATTTGTGTTCTCTCCAATCTTTTGCTACTATATGCAAAGCTGGCATAAAAGATTTTTTCTTTCTTTCTTTCTTTTCTTTTATAATTTTTCCTGTAAATGCATGTTTTCATGGGGGAGATGAAATGTCTAGTGGCATTAGAAAAATATTTAATAGGACTGTGATGGCTATTCTAGGTTGTCAGCTTGACTACATCTAAAATTAACTAAAAACCCAGGTGGCTGGGTATACCTGTGAAGGACTTTTCTTAATTAAATCATTTGAGATGGGAAGATGCACCTTTAATCCAGAATTTTTTGAGGTAGGAAGATCCATCTTAAATCTGGGCCACACTTTCTGGACATGGAAGGAGGAAGCTTTTGCTTTCTGCTTGCTTACACTTGATTTTTCTGTCAAGTTCATTCCTTCACTGGCATTAGAGCCTACTTTGGGATTCCAGTGTATACTGAAGACCAGCTGAGACATCCATCCTCATGGACCCAACAACTGTTAGATTCTTCAACTTTTGTTGGTAGACAGGTATTGTTGAACTAGCTGGACCACACATAGCCTATAAGCCAATCTAATAAATCATATATATATATGATTTATTATATATGAATATATATAGTCAGTTCTGTTCCTCCAGAGAACTCTTACTAATACAAGGGATATGGTTAATTATATGAGAAACAGGCTTACCAGAGTTTCATATAGTTATACCATCACACAATGTAAGAAAGTCAGCTCTACATCATCTTTGCCAAAAGGGAGCACTGCTAGTCAGCGATTATAGTTGCTCTTTGGGATATGGAGCATCCCATTATGGTCTCAGTTTTCTTTTCCCACTAATCAAGAATATTATGCATCTTTTCATGTGTTTATCAATATTCACATTTCCATGTTATAAAATGAAAATATGGAAAAGATATTGTCTATTCTTACTGTGTTGTTTGAATTGTCATTGTTTATATAGAGAAATTATATATTTCACTTGAATTCAGGACCTATGATACATGAAGTGCAAATGATTTCTCTCAATCTATGACTTGATTTGACTATTTAATACTAAATGATGATTTATGATGATATTTTGAATTTTGCCAAAGTTCAGTATAGAAAGATTTTCATTTATTACTTGTTTATTCTTACTTATTTTTTAATTTAATTAAAAATTCTTCTCTCATCCTGATCACAGCTTCCCCTTGTTCCACTCCTCCCAGCTTCCCTCAACCTCCCCTTGCCCCCTGATCCACTCCCCCTCCATCTCCTCCTTAGAAAAGATCAGGCCTCTAAGAGATGACAGCCAAACAGGACAAAACAAAATACAATAAGACAAGTCAAAAAAACTCATATGAAAGCTGAACAAGGCAACCTGATAGGAAGAAAAGAGTTCCAATAGCAGGCAAAAGAATTGGAGACATATCTGATCCCACTATTAGTCCCACAAAAATATCAAGCTAATAGCCATAGTACATATGCAGAGGACCTGGTGCAGCCCTGTGCTTGTCGCTTCAGTCTCTGTGAGCCCATATGAGGCCTGCTTAGTTGATTCAGTGGCCCGTGTTCTCCTGGATTCCTCCATCCCCTCTGACTCCTACAGCCTTTCCTCCCCCTCTTCTGAGGGGTTCCTGGATCTCTAAGGACTGATGGAGAGCTCCAATTTAGACTCTCTGTATAATGCATGGCTGTGGTTCTTGCACCCACTGCCATCTGCTGCCAAAGGAAGCCTCTCTGGTGACAACTGAACAAGGCACCAATCTATAAATATAACAGACTATCATTGGGAATCATTTCATTTTTCTTTTTGACCAGTTGTGTTTGGTTCTACTCTAGGCCTCTGGGCTCTCCAGTCTCTAGTTCCTGGCCATCCAGGCAGTGTAAGGCATTGGCTCCCTTTCATGACATGAGCCTCAAGTTAAATGAAACATTAATTGGACAACCCCAAAAGTCCTGCACCACCATTGCCCCAGCATTTTGCAGGCAGGATGAATTGTAGGTGGAGGGTTTTGTGACTGGGTTGGTGTCCAGATTTCTCTTCTTAGAGCCTGAATAGCGCTTTATTGTGCGAAAGAGACTAGAACATTGGAGTGAAGGCTCCATGCAGACCTACTGGACCTCTCTATATTCAATGAGCTGTATGGATTTTGTCCTCAGCAATGGGGCATGCTGTCAGTTTTCAGACAGCAAACTTCTGCCCTAGCACCAGACTGAGTTGTTTAGTGATTTCCATGGGACCCCCTCTTGTAACCCAGACTCCCCACTAGAAGCCTTGCCTGGCTACAAAAGATGGCCAGTTCAGACTCTGTGTCCTCCATGTGATGGCTATTCTTGGCTGTCAACTTGGCTGTATCTGGAATAACTATAATCCATAAATAGAGGCCACACTTGTGATCCAGATCTTGAGGCAGGAAGACAACATTCCTTTAATCCCGATCTTGAGGAGGGAAGACATACACCTTTAATCCAGACCTTGAGGCTGGAAGGCACACCTTTAATCTGGGTCACAGCTTCTGCTGGAAGCCTATGTAAGGACAATGGAAGAAGGAAGGGATTTTTCTTCACCTGCTTGCCCTCATCTCGTCAGCACATCCATTTCTTGTTTGGGATCCAAGCAGACGAGCTGAGACATCCAACCTCATGGGACTGAGCAGCTACAAGATTCTTGGACATTCCATTCATAACTAGCCTTTGTTAGACTGCAGCCTGTAAGTCATTCCAAGAAATTCCCTTATATAGAGAGATATTCATTCCATAAGTTCTGTAACTCTAGAGAACTCTGACTAATACACTTCTTTACTTGGAGTCCTCACTAGGGTCACCCTCATATATTTCAGGACATTTCTCCTGTACTAGGTTTTCACGCTACCCCCAAAGTTCCCCAATTCCGCTGTCTCTCCTCATACTTTCTCCCTCCATCTTTCCTCCATCTGATCCTTCTTGTTTTCTTCCCTACTTACCCTCAGTTCACCCTCAAAATTTATTCTATTTCCCTTTCCAGGGAGGCCCATACAACGCACTCCCTGAACCCCCCTCTTTACCTAACCTCTCAGGGACTGTGGATTGTCGTTTGATTATCATTTACTTAGCAGCTAATATCTACTTATAAGTGAGTACAATTCATATTTGTCTTTCTGAGTCTGGGTTATATCACTCATGATGATTTTTTTCCAGTTCCATCCATTTGCCTGCAAATTTTTATGATGTCATTTTTTTAAACAGCCGAGTAATACTCCATTGTGTAAATGTACCACATTTTCTTTATCCATTCTTCAGTTGAGGGCATCTAGGTTCCAGGTTCTGGATATTATGACCAAAGCTGCAATGAACATAGTTTAGCAAGTGTCCTTATGGTATGATTGAGCATCCTTTGGGTATATGCCCAGGAGTGGTATAGCTGGGTCTTGAGGTAGATAGATTCCCAATTTTCTGAGAAACTGCCATATTGATTTTCATAGTGGCTGCCCAAGTTTGCATTCCCACCAGCAATGGAGGAGTGTTCCCCTACATCCTCACCAGCATGAGCTGTCACTTGTGTTAAGATCTTAGCCATTCTGACAGTGTAAGACAGAATCTCAAAGTAGTTTGATTTGCATTTCCCTGATGGTTAAGGAGGTGGAACATTTCTTTTAAGTTTTTCTTGGCCATTTGAGATTCCCTTGTTGAGAATTCTGTGTTTAGATCTGTCACCTTTAAATTGGATTATTAGATTTTGATATCTAACTTCTTGAGTTCTTTATATATTTTGAATATTAGACCTCTATTGGGTCTGAATTTGGTAAAAAAAAAAATTATCCCATTCTGTATGCTGCGTCTTTGTTTGATTAGTGGTATCCTTTGCCATGCAGAAGCCTTTCAGTTTTGTGAGGTCCCATGTATTAACTGTTGATCCTAGTGCCTGTGCTATAGGTGTTCAGGAGTTGTCTCCTGTGCCAATGTGTTCAAGGCTATTCCTCACTTTCTCTTCTCTCAGGTTCAGGGTATCTGGTTTTATGTTGAGGTCTTTGATTTACCTGGACTTGAGTTTTGCCCAAGGTGATAAATATGGATCTATTTGCTTTCTTCTACATGCATCCATCTAATCTGACCAGCACCAGTTGGTGAAGATGGTTTCTTTTTTTCCTGTGTGTATTCCTGGTATTTTATCAAAAAATCAGGTGTGCATTGGTGTGCCGATTTATGTCTGGATCTTCAGTTCAATTCCATTGATCAACAGGTCTGCTTTTATGTCATCAGAATGTAGATTTTATTATTGTAGCTCTGAGGTACAATTTGAAATCACATATGGCAATACCTCCAGCAGTCCTTTTATTGTTCAGGATTGTTTTAGCTATTCTGAGTCTTTGTTTTTCTATATGAAGTTGAGAATTATCCTTTCAGTGTCTGTAAATAATTGTGTTGGAATTTTTGATAGAGATTGTGTTGAATCTGTAGATTGCTTTTGGTAGGATGACCATTTTTACTTGGTAAATTCTATGGATCCACAGGGATAGGAGTTCTTTCCATCTCCTTGTATCTTCTTCAAAGACTTAAAGTTGATTTTTGTTTTTTGTTTTTTTCAAGACAGGGTTTCATTGTGCAGCCCTGGCTATCCTGGAACTCACTCTGTAGACCAGGCTGGCCTGGAACTCACAGAGATCCACCTGCCTCTGCCTCCTGAGTGCTCGGATTAAAGGCATGCACCACCACTGCCCGGCGACTTTTTCCTTTCCAATTTGTGTCCCCTGATCTCTCTCAGTTGTCTTAGTGCTCTAGCTAAAACTTCATGTATGCTATTGAATGGATACGGAGAGAGTGGGCAACCTTGTCTTATTCCTGATTTTAGTGGAATTGCTTTGACTTTCTCTCCATTTAATTTGATATTGGCGATAAGCTTGCTGTAAGTGCCTTTATTATGTTTAGGTATGTCTCTTATATCCCTAATCTCTCCGGGAATTTTATCATGAAAGGGTATTTGATTTTGTCAAAGACTTTTTCTGCATCTAATAAGATGATCATGTGGTTTTGTCCTTTCTGTTTATATATGTTGTGGATTACATTGGCTGATTTTCCTATGTTGCAACATCCCTGTGTCTCTGTGATGAAGCCTACTTGATCATGGTGGATGATCTTTTCGATGTGTTTTTGGATTCAGTTTGCAAGCAGTTTTTGAGTATTTTTGCACTTATGTTCATAAGGGAAATTGATCTGTAATTCTCTTTCTTTATGTATCAGGGTAAATGTGGCCACATAAACTGAATTACTTGGGCAATGTTCCTTTTTTTTCTATTTTGTGGAATAATTTGAGGAGTATTGGTGTTAACTCTTCTTTGGAGGTCTGGTAGAATTCTGTGCCAAAACCATCTGCTCTGGGCTTTGTTTAGTTGGGAAACTTTCAATGACTGCTTCTATTTCACTAGGGGCTATGGGTCTATTTAATTTGTTTGTGTGATCTTGATATAACTTCGGTAAGTGGTGCCTATAAAAAATTTCCATTTATTTTAGGTTTTCCAATTTGTTGAGTACACATTTTTAAAGTATGTCTTTATGATTCTCTAGTTTTCCTCAGTGTCTGTTGTTCTGTCCCCTTTTTATTTCTGATTTTGTTAATTTGGATACTCTCTCTCTCTGCCTTTTAGTAAGTTTGGGTAAGGGTTTGTCTGTCTTGTTGACTTTCTCTAAGAACCAGTTCTTGGTTCCATTGATTCTTTGTATTGTTCTCTTTGTCTCTATTTTACTGATTTAGCCCTCATTGTGACAATTTCTTGTCATCAACTCCTCTTGGGTATGCTTACTTCTTTTTGTGCTAGAACTTTCAGGTGTGCTGTTCCATTGCTAGTGTAAGATATCTTCCATTTTTTGTTTGTTTTGTAATTTTGAAATAAGGTTTCTCTGTGTAGCTCTGGCTGTCCTGGAATTCACTCTGTAGATGAGGGTGGCCCTCAAACTGACTACCTTGCCTTGGAGGAGGTGGGAATGGTGAGTGGGTTGGGGAGGAAGGCTGGGGGGCGGGAGGAGGGAGGACAGGGGAATCTGTGGTTGGTATGTAAAATGAATAGAAAAATCTCTTAATAATAATAATAATAATAATAATAATAATAATAATAATAATAATAATAGGCCGGCGGTGGTGGTGCACGCCTTTAATCCCAGCACTTGGGAGGCAGAGGCAGGTGGATCTCTATGAGTTCGAGGCCAGCCTGGGCTACCAAGTGAGTTCCAGGAAAGGCGCAAAGCTACATAGAGAAACCCTGTCTCGAAAAACCAAAATAATAATAATAATAATAATAATAATAATAATAATAATAATAATAATATAATAATAATAAAAGAAAAATGAAACTGTCTGCTCCTTGACTCAAGGACAGGATAGATAATGGTTGACTGCCGTGCTGTGCATTGTTCTACCTCTGTCCTTCAAGACTATATAAACTGGCTGTGAAATAAACTTGGACACCCTTCAGCATTGACTGGCAGTCCTCTTGACTCCTTTCTGTCTTCTTCACTGTCTCTATAATCCACACGCCTCCACCCAGCTACCCAGTTGACTGATCTGCAGGCTCTAGCATATTACCTCATGATAAAGGGTTGAAAAAAGATATTATAAGCAAATGGATCTAAGAAGCAAGCCGGTGTCACCATTTGAATATCTAACAAAATAGACTTCAAACCAAAATTAATCAAAAGGGATAGAGAAGGACACTGTATATTAATCAAAGAAGTGGTCTCCTGTACCAATGCATTCAAGACTACTTCCTACTTTCTTCTATCAAGATCACTGTAACTGGATTTATGTTGAGGTTTTTGATCCACTTGGACTTGAGTTTTGTGCATGGCGACAGATAGGCATCTATTTGTAATCTTCTACATGTTGACATCCTGTTGTACCAGCACCATTTGTTGAAGATGCTTTCTTTTTTCCATTGTACAGTTTTGGCTTCTTTGTCAAAAATCAGGTATTCATAGGTGTGTGGATTAATGTCAGGGTCTTCAATTCGATTCCATTGGTCCACATGTCAGTTTTTATGCCAGTACCAAGCTTTTTTTTTTTTTTGCTTTTTCAATTTTTCTTTTCTCTCTCTCTCTCTCTCTCTCTCTCTCTCTCTCTCTCTCTCTCTCTCTCTCTCTCTCTCTCTCTTTTTACTGCTATAGCTCTATAGTGTATCTTGGAGCCAGGGATTGTGATTCCTCCATTGTACAGGATTCTTACAGCTAGCCTGGGTTGTTTTTCCATATGAAGTTGAGTATTGTTCTTTCCAAGTCTGTGAAGAATTGTGTTGGGATTTTTGATGGGGATTGCTTTGAATCTGTAGATTGTTCTTGGTAAGATTGTCATTTTTATTGTGTTAATCCTACCTATCCATGAGCATGGGAGATCTTTCACCATCTTCTGATATCTTCTTCAATTTCTTTCTTCAAAGACTTAAAGTTCTTATCATACAGGTCTTTCACTTGCTTAGTTAGAGTTACCCCAATGTGTTTTATATTATTTGTGGCTATTGTAAAGGGTGATGTTTCTCTGATTTCTTTCTCAGCCCCTATTTCATTTGTGTATAGGAGGTCTACTGATTTTTTTGAGTTAATCTTGTATCCTGCCACCTTACTGAAGGAGTTTATTAGCTGTAGGAGTTCCCTGGTAAAATTTTTTTGTGTCACTTATGTATACTATCTTATCATCTGCAAATAGTGAAGTCTGACTTTTCCTTTCCAATTTGTATCCCTTTGATCTCCTTTTGTTGTCTTATTGCTCTAGCTAGAACTTCAAGTATTGAGTATTGTTCTTTCCAAGATATTATTCTTATCCAAAATTGAATAAATAATTGTCTTGTTCCTGATTTTAGTGGAATAACTGTGAGTTTCTCTCCATTTAATTTGATGTTGGCTGTCGGTTTGCTGTAAATTGCTTTTATTATGTTTAGGTATGTTCCTTGTATTCCTGATCTCTCTAGAACCTTTATCATGAAGGGGTGTTGGATTTTGACAAAGGCTTTTTTAGCATCTAATTAGATGATTATGTTTTTTTTTTCTTTCAGTTTGTTTATATGGTGTATTACATTGACAGATTTTCATATGTTGAACCATCCTTGCATCCCTGGGATAAAGCCTACTTGGACATGGTGGATAATTTTTTTGATGTGTTCTTGGATTTGGTTTGCCAATATTTTATTGAGTATTTTTGCACCATTGTTCATGAGGGAGATTGGTCTGTAATTCTCTCTCTTTGTTGCATCTTTGTGTGGTTTGGGTATCAGAGTAATTGTAGCCTCATAAAAAGAGTTTGGTAACGTTGCTTCTGTTTCTATTGTGTGGAAAAATTTGAAGAGTATTGGAATTATCTCTTCATTGAAAATCTGGTAGAATGCTGTACTGAAACCATCTGATCTTGGGCTTTTTTGTTTGGGAGATTTTTAATAACTGTTTCTATTTCCTTAGGGGTTATTGGTCTATTTAAATAATTTATCTGGTCTTAGTTTAACTTTGGTATGGGGTACCTATCCAGAAAATTGTCCATTTCCTTCAAATTTTCCAATTTTATGGAGTACAGGTTTTTTAAGTATGACCTGATGATTCTCTGGATTTCCTCATTGTCGGTTGTTATGTCTCCCTTTTCATTTCTGATTTTGCTAATTTGGATGTTCTCTCTCTTTGCCTTTTGGTTAATTTGGATAAGGGCTTGTCTATCTTGTTAATTTTTTTTCACAGAACCAACTCTTTGTTTCTTTGATTCTTTGTATTTTCTCTTTGTTTCTGTTTCATTGATTTCAGCCCTGAATTTGATTATTTCCTGGCATCTATTCCTCCTGGGTGAGTTTTCTTCTTTTTGTTCTTGAGCTTTCAGGTGTGTTGTTAAGTCATTGGGATGAGATTTCTCCATCATCTTTATGTGTGCATTTAGTGCTATTAATTTTTCTCTTAGTACTACTTTCATAGTGTCTATGAAGTTTGGGTATGTTGTACTTTCATTTTCATTGAATTCTAGGAAATCTTTAATTTCTTTCTTTCTTTCTTTCTTCCTTTCTTTCTTTCTTTCTTTCTTTCTTTCTTTCTTTCTTTCTTTCTTTCTTCCTTTCTTTCTTTCTTTCTTTCTTCCTTGACACACTGGTGATTCATTTGGGCATTATTCAATTTTCATGAGATTGTAGGCTTTCTTTAATTTTTGTTGTTGTTGAAATCTACCTTTAAGCCATGGTGGTCTGATAAAATACAGGAGGTTTTGGGGATCAGAGCTAAGAGCAAGTCATTAAGCACAAGTCGGGTAGTGGTAGCACACACCCTTAATGTGATCACATGGCAGGCAAAATCTCTGTGTGTTCATAGACACACATAGCCAGCATGGTGACACATGCCTTTAATCCCAGTACCAATAATAGAGACCTGGAGGTCTGTATAGACAGGCAGTGATGAAAAAGTCGTGTAGTGAGTTTAGAACCAAAGAGAAGGCAGAACAGAAAGGCCATAAAAAGACAGGACACAGTAAGAAGGTCTCTCTCTCAGGGGAAGGACAACAGTGGTAAGATAAGGTGGTCTCAGCTCTTCGCTACTGCTCGATCTCTGGGCTTTTAGCTCTGCATTGGGCTCTGTGTTTCTTATTTAATATGACCGTTTAGAATTACATCAAAATTTGGCACCTATATGGCAAGAATTCATTAAAAACCATTGGTGGTTATAGGTTTAGCCTGGCCTGGCTCAACCAGAGTTAACAGGGCCTAGACCTGGCTGGAGCTGCTGGTCTGGCTAAACATGGTCAGATGTGCACTTGACTGTAGTTGCAGCTGAAGCTGCTCGTGGCCGAATCACCAACTCATGTGGTAAGAGCTTCAGGAAGCCACAGCCTGGGTTTGAATTGGCTCAAGCGGGAGCATGTGGCTAGATTTCAGCTTTTAGACAGAATGCATGTCTATTCTCTCTCTCTCTCTCTCTCTCTCTCTCTCTCTCTCTCTCTCTCTCTCTCTCTCTGGATTCCTATCTCGGACACTAGGTAGCTGCTTTGAAATTCCCTCGGATTTCTACTGTTCTACACAGATTTGGTAAGTCAATTAAGATATCAGATATTTTAAAAGGAAAAACTACTTAAAAGAGAAATTTTTTTCCACATTAAAAAAATAGGTATTATTGGTACATTAGTAGGAAATTGGTCTTTGTTTGATAAAACTTTAGGCAGTCTAAAAAAGAGCAATTATATGAGAACATTAATGCTGATGAGATGTACATTTACACCAATTATGCATATTATTACTTTCGTTAACCTTATTTTACAATTAAAAAAGATAATCAATTTAAGTGCCAGGATAAAAAGCTTTAGAAAAACCTGTTAAAATGAATTATGGAGAAATTCAGACTCAGACAGAAGATTTTAAGGGTGAAATTACTTAAGGATTGGATTAAAAGGTTGCAGAAAGAAAGTCTGTTTTCAAACAATCAAACTTAATTTATCCAATAACCATACAGCAGCTACCCGGTCAAGTGAATATACAAAATAATCGGACTCCATTGAAATGTTAGATTTAAGAAGGTTTAAGGGGGCAATAGAATCTTATGGCATACATTCCCCATTGTAAAGAAAATGTTAAACTCCTGGTCAAACTGTAATAAGATTACTCCACAGGATTGGAGAGAGCTGGTAAATGCTGTCCTGGAACTCAGGGCAGAGTTGTAGTGGTACATGTGGTTCAGAGATGAGGATAAAACCATAGGAAGTCATTGGAGGGCTAGAGATGTGGAAATCTCCCAGGATCAGCTTGTTGGAGAAGGCCAATATGCTGAAATACAAACACAATGTTTATATGATAATCAAACCCCAATTCTATGTCGAATGGCAGCCATGAATGCATAGGATAGAACTGAGGAAGCAGGAAAGAAAACTGAGTCCTTCACAAAAGTTATATAGAGCCCAAAAGAATCTTTCACAAATTTCTTTTATATATATATATATATATATATATATATATATATATATATATATATATATAATTTATTTATTCTTATCTTATGTACATTGGTATTTTGCCTGGATGTACGTCAGATCTTGGAGTTACAGACAGTTGTTAGCTGCCACATGGGTGCTGGGAATTGAACCTGGGTCATCTGGAAGAGCATTCAGTGCTCTTAACCACTGAGGCATCTCTCCAGCCCTTTTTTAAAAAAATATTTTTTGTTGTTTTTTTGTTTTTAAGATTTATTATGTATGCAACATTCTGCCTGCAGGTGTCCCTGCAGGCCAGAAGAGGGCACCAGACCTCATTACAGGTGCTTGTGAGCCACCTTGTGGTTGCTGAGAACTGAACTCATGACTTTTAGAAGAGCAGTCAGTGCTCTTAACCACTGAACCATCTCTCCAGCCCCTTACAGATTTCTTACAATGACTGACTTCAGCAGGAAATAGAATGGTCCCAAATTCAGAAGCTAGCCAGATAATAATAGAATCTTTGGCTTATGAGAACATGAATGCTGCATGCAAGAGAATAATCAGGCCGTTAAAGGCAAGATCTGCCTGGATCTGGATTAGAGACACATTTAATGTTGAGTCTCATGGCCATGATGATATGTGGACAGGAGAAGCAATTTCAAGAGGTTTGAGGAATATCAGACATGTTGGATATGGAAAGCAAGGTCATTGGAAAGGCGACTGTAAACAGGACATTTCTAGAAACAATATTTCTTAAAGGAACAATGGCAACAGAATACAAAAGGTGTGGTAAGGGTAAACATTGGACCAATGAATGTAGATCAACAAGGGACAGACAAGGTAATCTTTGCCTTAGTAGGGAAACTACCAGAGGGGCCTCAGGTAGGCTGCCACAGGAAATCCAGTTCAGACCTTTCCTGCAGTTAGAAGAAACACCTACTCAAAGCAAATAAATAACCAAATGCCTATTGGAATAAATCAGGCTGCTCGGGGTGGTAGAACAGCTGAGGCAGAGAGAATAGGAAATTCAGAAGAAACCATAAAGCAAATTTTGGCAAACTTCTATAAATGAACAAAGACCAAAATTAGCAATTAGAATAAATGATGTTTTGTTGTCTGGTCTAGTAGACACAGGTGCTGATATGACCATAATTACACCAAAATTCTGGCATCCAACTGGGCCTCTTCAGGAGGTGAATGTTCATCTGTTAGGAATCAGAACATTATCTCAAGTGAAACAGAGTGCCAGATGGCTTGAATGTATAGGTTCAGAAGGACAGAGAAGAAAATTAAAGCCATATGTGGCTAACATAGCTATGAATTTATGGGGAAATGATCTATTACAACAATGGACTACTCAGATTAACATCCCTCCAACCTCAGAAACAAATCATAAACTAGCACATGTTCCTGAGAGAAATATTAGAAGATATTATTCTAATGAGTGGTCACCAGCCATCCATATTATACAAGAACAGGGCACAACAACTGATGATCTCCCAAAGACAGCTCTACCTTTAAAATGGTTGACAGACAAGATTGTATGGGTTCAGCAATGGTCCTTAACAACAGAGAAACTCCGTGCTTTAGAAGAGCTGGTGGAAGAACAGTTAAATGTTCAGCATATTGAAGAATCAACCAGCCCTTGGAATTCTCCTGTATTTGTTATTAAAAGGAAATCTGGTAAATGGAGAATGGTAACAGACCTTAGAGGAATTAAAGAAGCAATTCAGCCAATGGGCTCTCTACAGTGTGGGATTCTTTTTTTTTTTTTTTTAAAAAAAAAAAGCTTTTTATTTATTTTTTTTTCTGGTTTTTGTTGTTGCTGTTTGTTTTTGAGATTTTTTCCCCCTTTTATTTTATTTTACAATACCATTCAGTTCTACATAACAGCCACAGATTCCCTTGTTCTACCCCTTCTTGCCCCCCTTCCCTTCACCCCAGCCCACCCCCATTCCCACCTACTCCAGGGCAAAGCCTCCCTTGAGGACTGAGATCGACCTGATAGACTCAATCCAGGCAGGTCCAGTCCCCTCCTCCCAGATTGAGCCAAGCGTCCCTGCATAACTCCCAGGTTTCAAGCAGCAAACTCATGCAATGAGCCCAGGACCTGGTACGACTGCCTAGATGCCTCCCAAACAGATCAAGCCAATCAACTGTCTCACCTATTCAGAGGGCCTGATCCGGTTGGGGGCCCCTCAGCCATTGGTTCATAGTTCATTTATTTCCATTCGTTTGGCTATTTGTCCCTGTGCTTTATCCAACCTTGGTTTCAACAATTCTCACTCATATAAATCCTCCTCTTTCTCGCTAATTAGACTCCCAGAGCTCCACCTGAGGCTTAGATGTGGATGTCTGCACCCAGATTCCTCAGTCCTTGGATGGGGTTTCTGGCACAACTATTAGGGTGTTTGGCCATCCCATCACCAGAGTAGGTCAGTCCCCGCTGTCTCTCGGCCATTGCCAGCAGTCTTTTGTGGGGGTATCTTTGTGGATTTCTGTGGGCTTCTTTAGCTCTTTGTTTCTTCCTTTTCTCATGTGGTCTTCATTTGCCATGGTCTCCTATTCCTTGTTCGCCCTCTCTGTTCTTGATCCAGCTGGGATCTCCTGCTCTCTTTCCCTCGACCCTCTCACTTCATTGCTCCCACTCATGTCCAGGTTGTTCATGTAGATCTCAGCCATTTCTCCGTCATTGGGTGATCCTCATGTCTTTCTTGGGGTCCTGTTTTCCAGGTAGCCTCACTGGTGATGTGAGTAGCAGTCCAGTCAACCTTGTTCCACATCTAGTATCCTCCTATGAGTGAGTACATACCATATTTGTCTTTCTGAGTCTGGGTTACCTCACTCAGGATGATTTTTTCTAGATCCATCCATTTGCCTGCAAACCTCATGATGTCATTGTTTTTCTCTGCTGAGTAGTATTCCATTGTGTATATGTGCCACAATTTATTTATCCATTCTTTAGTTGAAGGGCATCTAGGTTGTTTCCAGGTTTTGGCTATTACAAACAATGCTGATATGAACATAGCTGAGCAAGTGCTCTTGTGGTATGATTGAGCACATCTTGGGTATATGCCCAAGAGTGGTATAGCTGGATCTTGGGGGAGATTGATTCCCAATTTTCTAAGAAAGTGCCATATTGATTTCCAAAGTGGTGGTACAAGCTTGCATTCCCACCAGCAGTGGAGGAGAGTTCCCCTAGTTCCACATCCTCTCCAGCATAAAGTGTCTTCAGTGTCTTTGATCTTAGCCATTCTGACAGGTGTAAGGTGGTATCTCAGAGTCATTTTGATTTGCATTTCCCTGATGATTAGGGAAGTTGAGCAATTCCTTAAATGTCTTTCAGCCATTTGAGTTTCCTCTGTTGAGAATTCTCTGTTTAGTTCTATAGCCCATTTCTTAATTGGACTGTTGGTCATTTTGATGTCTATTTCTTGAGTTCCTTATATATTCTGGATATCAGTCCTCTGTCAGATGTGGGGTTGGTGAAGACCTTTTCACATTCTGTAGGCTGTCGCTTTGCCTTGTTGACCGTATCTTTTGCTCTACAAAAGCTTCTCAGTTTCAAGAGGTCCCATTGATTGATTGTTTCTCTCAGTGTCTGTGCTACTGGTGTTATATTTAGGAAGTGATCTCCTATGCCAATGCGTTCAAGACTACTTCTTACTTTCTCTTCTAGCAGGTTCAGAGTAGCTTTATTTATGTTGAGGTCCTTGATCCACTTGGACTTACGTTTTGTGCACGGTGACAGATATGGATCTATTTGCAGCCTTCTACACATTGATATCCAGTTATGCCAGCACCATTTTTTAAAGATGCTTTCTTTTTTCCATTGTACACTTTTGGCTTCCTTGTTAAAAATTATATGTTCATAGGTGTTCGGGTTAATGTCAGGGTCTTCAATTTGATTCCATTGGTCCACATGTCAGTTTTTATGCCAATACCAAACTGTTTTTATTACTCTAGCTCTATAATAGAGCTTGAGGTCAGGGATTGTGATGCCTCCAGAGGTTGTATTATTGTACAGGATTCTTTTGGCTATCCTGGGTTTTTTGTTTTTCCATATGAAGTTGAGTATTATTCTTTCCAGGTCTGTGCAGAATTGTTATGGTATTTTGATGGGGATTGCATTGAATCTGTAGATTGCTTTTGCCAAAATTGCCATTTTTACTATATTGGTCCTGCCTATCCATGAGCATGGGAGATCTTTCCATTTTCTGACATCTTCAATTTCTTTTTTCAGGGACTTAAAGTTCTTATCATATAGGTCCTTCACTTGCTTGGTTAGTGTTACCCCAAGGTATTTTATGTCATTTTTGGCTATTATAAAGGGTGATGTATCTCTGATTTCCTTCTCAGCTTCTTTGTCCATTGTATATAGGAGGGCTATTGATTTTTTTGAGTTGATCTTGTATCCTGCTATGTTGCTGAAGGTGTTTATAGGCTTTATCAGTTCCTGGGTGGAATCTTTGGGGTCACTCAAGTATACTATCATGTCATCTGCAAATAGGGAAAGCTTGACTTCTTTCTTTCCAATTTGTATCACCTTAATCTCCTTATGTTGTCTTATTGCTCTGGCTAGAACTTCAAGTACTATATTGAATAAGTATGGGGAGAGTGGACAGCCTTGTCTCGTTCCTGATTTTAGTGGAATTGCTTTGAGTTTCTCTCCATTTAATTTGATGTTGGCTGTTGGCTTGCTGTAAATTGCCTTTATTATGTTTAGGTATGTTCCCTGTATTCCTGATCGCTCCAAGACTTTTATCATGAAGGGGTGTTGGATTTTGTCAAATGCCTTTTCTGCATCTAGTGAGATGATCATGTGGTTTTTTTCTTTGAGTTTGTTTATATGGTGTATTACATTGATGGACTTTCGTATGTTGAACCACCCTTGCATCCCTGGGATGAAGCCTACTTGATCATGGTGGATACTTGTTCTGATGTGTTCTTGGAGTCTGTTTGCCAGTATTTTATTGAGTATTTTTGCATCAATGTTCATGACGGACATCGGTCTGTAGTTCTCTTTCTTTGTTGTATCCTTGTTTGGTTTAGGAATCAGGGTAATTGTAGCCTCATAGAAGGAGTTTGGTAATATTCCTTCTGTTTCTCTTATGTGGAACAATTTAGAGAGTATTGGTATTAACTCTTCTTTGAAGATCTGGTAGAATTCTGCACTGAAACCATCTGGTCCTGGGCTTTTTTTGGTTGGGAGACTTTTAATGACCGTTTCTATTTTCTTAGTGGTTATTGGACTATTTTAATAGTTTATCTGGTCTTGATTTAACTTAGGTATATGGTACACATCCAGAAAAATGTCCATTTCTTTTAGGTTTTCCAGTTTTGTGGAGTAGAGGTTTTTGAAATATGACCTGATAATTCTCTGGATTTCCTCAATGTCTGTTGCTATGTCCCCCTTTTCATTTCTGATTTTGTTGATTTGGATTCTCTCTGTGTCTTTTGGTTAGTTTGGATAAGGGCTTGTCTATCTTGTTGATTTTCTCAAAGAACCAACTCTTTGTTTCATTAATTTTTTGTATTGTTCTATTAGTTTCTATTTTATTAATTTCACCTCTCACTTTGATAATTTCCTGGCATCTATTCTTCCTTGGAGACTTTGCTTCTTCTTGTTCTAGAGATTTCTGGTGTGCTGTTAAGTCACTAGTGTAAGATTTCTCCAACTTCTTTATGTGGGCATTTAGTGCTATGAATTTCCCTCTTAGCACTGCTTTCATAGTGTCCCATAAATTTGGGTATGTGGTGTCTTCATTTTCATTGATCTCTAGGAAGTCTTTAATTTCTTTCTTATTTCTTCCTTAACCCATTGGTGATTCAGTTGAGCATTATTCAGTTTCCATGAGATTGTAGGTTTTCTGTAGTTTTTGTTGTTGTTGAAATCTAACTTTAAACCATGGTGGTCTGATAGAACACAGGAGGTTATTCCAATTGTTTTGTATCTGTTGAGATTTGCTTTGTGGCCAAGTATGTGGTTGATTTTAGAGAAAGTTCCATGGGGTTCTGAGAAGAAGGTATATTCTTTTTTGTTAGGATGGAATGTTCTGTAGATATCTATTAGGTCCATTTGGGTCATGACATCAGTTAAGTCCTTTATTTCTCTGTTAAGTCTCGATTTGGGAAATCTGTCCAGTGGTGAAAGTGGGGTGTTGAGATCTCCCACTATTAATGTGTGGAGTTTTATATGTGGTTTAAGCTTTAGTAATGTTTCTTTTACATATGTGGGTGCCCTTGTGTTTGGGGCATAAATGTTCAAAATTGAAACTTCATCTTGGTGGATCTTTCCTGTGACGAGGATGTAATGCCCTTCTTGATCTCTTTTGATTGATTTTAGTTTGAAGTCTATTTTGTTGGATATCAGGATGGCTACACCCTCTTGTTTCTTAAGACCATTTGATTGGAAAGTCTTTTCCCAGCCTTTTATTCTTAGGTAGTGTCTGTCTTTGAATTTGAGATGTGTTTCTTGTATGCAGCAGAAAGATGGGTCCTGCTTTTGTATCCATTCTGTAAGCCTATGTTTTTTTATAGGTGAATTAAGTCCATTGATATTAAAGGATATTAATGACCAGTGATTGTTCATTCCTGTTATTTTTTGGTGGTAGTGTGTGTGTACTTCTCTTCTTTGGGATTTACTGCTGTGGCTTTATCTATTGCCTGTGTTTTCAAGGGTGTATCTGACTTCCTTTGGTTGGAATTTTCGTTCTAGTGCTTTCTGTAAGGCTGGATTTGTGGATAGGTATTGTTTAAATCTGGCTTTGTCTTGGAATGTCTTGTTCATTCCATCTATGATGATTGAAAGTTTTGCTGGGTATATTAGTCTGGGCTGACATCCATGGTCTCTTAGTGTCTGCATTACATCTGTCCAGGTCCTTCTGGCTTTCAAAGTCTCCATTGAGAAATCAGGTGTTATTCTGATGGGTTTGCCTTTATAGGTTACTTGGCCTTTTTCCTTGGCTGCTCTTAATATTCTTTCTTTATTCTGTACATTTAGTTGTTTAATTATTATGTGTCGAGGGGACTTTTTTGGGGGGTCTAGTCTGTTTGGTGTTCTATAGGCTTCTTGTATCTTCATAGGCATTTCCTTCTTTAAGTTGGGAAAGTTTTCTTCTATGATTTTGTTGAATATATTTTCTGTGCCTTTGAGTTGGTATTCTTCACCTTCTTCTATCCCTATAATTCGTAGGTTTGGTCTTTTCATGGTGTCCCAAATTTCTTGGACATTTTGGTTCATGACTTTGTTGACTTTAGTGTTTTCTTTGACTGATGAAACTATTTCTTCTACTGTACCTTCAATGCCAGAGAGCCTCTCTTCCATCTCTTGCATTCTGTTGGTTTTACTTGCATCTGAAGTTCCCGATCTTTTACTCAAATTTTCAATTTCCAGCATTCCCTCTGTTTGTGTCTTCTTCATTTTTTCTATTTCACTTTTCAGGTCTTGGACTGTTTCCTTTGTTGTTTCATTGCTTTTTCATGATTTTCTTTCAGTACTTTATTGTTTTCTTCTAATTTGTTTGCCCTTTCCTCTAGTTGTTTATAGCGTTCTTCCCATTTTTTTTTCTTTTCCTCTACACAAGCCTCTACCTTCTTCATGATGTTATTCATAAGGGTGTTTTCTTCTGCTTCTTCCAATTTTTGATGTTCAGGTCTAGATGTTGGAGGCGGGCTAGGTTCTGGTGATGCTGTATTTCTCTTCATTTTGTTGTATGTACTTCTGCCTTGATGTCTGCCCATCTCCTTGTGGTTTGTTCTTGGTCTTATCAGCGCACTTGGTTCAGACAGAGCTGACAGATTCAGGAAGTCTCTCTCTCTTGTCCAGATGGGAGCTCTCTTGTCCAAATGGGAACTCTGGGGCAGGATGGAAGCTCTTATCTGGATGGGAAGTCTGGGGCAGGATGGGAGCTTTTGTCCAGACAGGAAGTCCAGGGTAGGATGGGCGTTCTTGTCCAGAAGGGAAGTCCAGGGCAGGATGGGAGCTCTTGTCCAGAAGGGAAGTCCAGGTCTGGATGGGAGCTCTTGTCCATAAGGGAAGTCCAGGGCAGGATGGGAGCCCTCTCTGGTCCAGAAGAGAAGTCCGGGGCAGGATGGGAGCTGGGGGCTGGTCTCTAAGTCCTAGGAAGTGGCTGGGGTCTCGGGCGGATGGCTGTGGGGGCAGGGCATCGAGATTGCAGGGGCTGCCAGGGGTCTTGGAGAAGGGGATCCTTCCTGATGGAGCTAGAAGGGGACCTGTCCAGTGGCCAGAACCTGGGGCCAAGTTGGGCAGGTCTTCCCCGGAGTGGCTGGTGCCCAGGGATGGGGTCCGGGCTGGAACCCATATACTCACCTCTGGTCCAGAAGGGAAGTCGGGGGCAGGATGGGAGCTGGGGGCCGGTCTCTATGTCTCAGGAAGTGGCTCGGGTCTCAGGCAGATGGGCATGGGGGCAGGGCGTGGAGGTTGCAGGGGCTGCCGCGGGGGGCTTGGAGAAGGTGATCCTTCCTGGTGGGGCTAGAAGGGGACCTGCCTGGCGGCCAGAACCTGGGGCCAAGTTGGGCAGGTCTTCCCTGGAGTGACTGGTGCCTAGGGATGGGGTCCAGGCTGGGCCCAGATACTCACCTCTGGTCCAGAAGGGAAGTCGGGGCTTAAAGTCATTTTTATGGTAGATATCTTCTGTTTCTTCTGTGTTGGTATGTTCAGGTCTTGCTGATGTAGGTTCTGATGGAGCCATGTTGGTTTTTATGTTGTTGACTGTATTTTTGCATTGGTGCCTACCCATCTCTTTCTTTACTTGGTGCAAGTGGTGTCTGTATATGAGGGAGCCTCTCTTGGTCTGATTGATATTCTTGATCCAGTGGGAGCTCCTAGTCTAGTTGATGCTGATGGACTTTTTGCCTTAGGGAGCAGCTTTTAGTCCAACTGGCGTGAGTGGACTCTGTCTCAGGGAGTAGCTGCAGTCTTACCATGTGGTAGATGGTGGTAGTCTGTTCTGTCTGCAGGATGTCTGCCTGTCAACTGGCTTCTTAGTCAAGTTGCATGCTGGCAGGCTCTGTCTCAAGGAACAGTTGCAGTCTCGGAGGGTGGGTGGGATTTGGGGGAGGTGGGGCTTGGGTTACAGGGTCTCATGGGGGATGGTGGTGGTCTGTCCTGTGTGCAGGAAATCTGCCTGCCAACTGGCCTGACACTGGAACTGCAATGGGTGGGGGTGTCGGGGCACATGGTTGTACCCCTGGACCCAAAGCCTAGGGGCTGAGGTGTTTGGGTATGAGGATGAAGACTCACCTCTTAGTACAGTCGGGTGCTGGCAGGCTCTGTCTCCTTGTATGCATCTTGTACCTCTATAGGCATCTCACTTTTTAGGTTAGTAAAATTTTTTTCTATGATTTTGTTGAAAATATATTCTGGTTCTTTGAGCTGGTATTCTTCTCCTTCTTGTATTCCTGTTATTCATAGCTTTGGTCTTTTCATAGTGTCCTAGATTTCCTGCATGTTTTATGTTGGGAGTTTTGTAGATTTAACATTTTCTTTGAATGATGTTTCTATTTCTTCTATGGTTTCTCCAATGCCTGAAATTCTTTCTATCATCTCTTGTGTTCTGTTGGTGAAGCTTGCCTGTGTAGTGCCTGTTTGTATTCATAATTCTTTCATTTCCAGAATTGTGTTTCCTTTATTAGTTTCTATTTCTGTTTTTGGATCTTGAACAATTTTATTTGTTTGTCTTTTATTGTTCTTTATTCTCTTGGCTTTCTTTAAGGATTTTATTTATTTCATCGTTAAGAACCTCTAACATCTTCATATAGTTTGTTTTGAGGTCTTTGTTTTTTGCTCCAGGTACGTTGGAATATTCAGGCCTTGATGTGGTAGGATATCTGTGCTCCAGTGGAGACATATTGTCCTGTCTGTTATTGATTGTTCTTACACTGGTATCTGGGAATTTGGGTTTGGGATGATTATAGGTCTAGGTGATGATTTCTGGGTTTGTCTTTGCTGGGTAAGTTTTTTGTTCCTTGGTTTCTCTTTCCTCTCTGGATTTTCAGAAAGTGTATTGGTTGTGTGTTTCCTGTTTTACTGGCCTGCTTGGCTGGTGTGTTCATTGGGAATGCTTTCTAGAGCTGGATGCTGGGGGTAAGGGAGGCCAGAGAAAGATGGTCTGTTGCAGTGATAGGGGTGACCCTGAGAATTGGATGTGGGGCAGCAGAGAGAGTGAAAAAGGTCTGAGGGCAGTCTACCTAATTTTCTGCTTGTTAATTTTATTGAATCAAGATTAATTTTTATTTATACATATATCTTGTTCATACAACACAATTTATGGGAAAGAACATGTTTTGCTGCATTCAATGGCACAATTTTATATCAAATGCTGAATTTTTTCTTTCTTTTTTTTGAGTCAGGGTTTCTCTGTGTACCTCTGCCTGTCCTGGAACTAGTTCTGTAGATCAGGCTGGCCCCAAACTCATAGAGATCCCTGCCTCTGACTCCTGGGTGCTAGGACTGGGACTAAAGGTGTGCACTACCACCACCACCTACTAAATTCTGAATTTCTTATTCTTCTCTTTTGGCTATCTTCACAATAACACCTCTTTGAATCAATGACTTTCTATTGAATGTGAGAAGCAGTTCTAAGGACATTCTTTGTCCTTTTTCAGTGTTATTTTGTCTACTCCAAATTTTCTACATTTTCACGTACATTATTATCAGCTTGTCAATTTATATATTACATATTGCAAGGGTTTTTATTGGAGTTGAAATAAATAAAATACTTAAAATGAAAAAAAAGTCAATTTTGAAAAAAAAATGATATCTTTCAAATTAGATTTCCATCCTGTAAACATGAGCTATTTCTCCACACAATACATGTTCTTTAGAACTGTCATCAAGGTTTCAATATCTTATATACAGAGGTATTTTCTAATGTCCTTATTATCAGTATTCTTGGCACTTCACATTTTCAACACTACTACTATAAATAGTAAGATTTATACTTCCTTTTCCAATATATCATAATACAATATATTTTCAGTTTTTTATTATCTTGATTTCACTTATTCAATGTTGTAACATAGATTCATTCAAATTTTCTTAACTGAAGGACTTAGAATATTTTAGGTCTTTAATGTCTCCTTATCTTTTACTATTTCATTGCTGGATTGCCTGGGAAAGTCTTGGACATTGGAGGTATGTAAAGCAAATGTCTCAAACTTAAGAGACATCATTCAGTGCTTACCATGAAGTACTATGTTAGCAATGGGTCTTGTGAAAGACCTTCCTCAGGTTGATTTGGTGTTAATATCTTCCAGTTGTATGGAGTCCATTCCTTGTCTAGTATTCAGGTTACCTAAAATCATGAAAAGATGGTGGTCCTTCTCATCATCTGCATCTATTGCAGTGACCTCATAGTTTCTTTCCGTTACCATGGTCATGAGTTGCTTTGCTTGGTTTCCCAAAGAATAATAAATGCTGTGTTCCTAAGGTAAAGAGTAGTTAATCGTGGTCTATTGCCTTTTTTTGCCCCTGAGCTGAGGATCAAACCCAGGGCCTTGCCCTTGCTAGGTAAGTGCTTTAATGCTGAGCCAAATTCACAACTTTAAGTGTTACCATTTAATACATTTCAGGGCTCTTTTTGCCAAATAAAAAAATACATTTAAAATTAATTAATTCTGTGTGTGTGTGTGTGTGTGTGTGTGTGTGTGTGTGTGTGTGTGTGATCTTGCATGTTTGTGTGTTGGTGCATGCCATGGAGCATATGTAGATGTTGGAAAACAACTTGCTGGAGTTTGTCTCTTCTTCAACTGTGTGGGATTTGAAGAGATATCTCAGACCTTCATGTTTGATAGTATGCTCCTTTACCCACTAGGCCCTCTTTCCAGACACTAAATTTTCATTAAGCTTCATTTGTCTTTATTTATGAGAGCTGTCGGATTGTATATTTGGTCAAAGATACTTGGAAATAGAATCAGTCTTCTTCAATTTCTTAAAAGTTATTGTTTATATTTGACTACTTCCTTGATTGTTCAATTGAATCCATAACTTAAACCAGCAGAGCCAAACATTTTCCTTCTTAGAAGATTTCAGATTTATTTTATTTAGGATGTGTATTAATCACATCACCCTGGCGTTTCTACTATACTTTATTTTCAGGTCTATGATTAATGTCCTATTAACTATCCTACAGTGTGTGATAAATATTGGGTTAATTGCTGTTCTTCATTAAGGTTTTCCAATGGGTCAGCACAATTTGCTGGGAAGGTTTTTCTACATGAAGAGTATCCAGTAGTTGTCAAAATGAAATGGCCACACACTTGAGGCTATATGTCTCGTTTCCAGTCTGTTCCTTTGATCTAAGTTACTCGTACATCAACAGTATATTTTCTTGGTTATTGTAACTTGATTGTATGCTGTGAACTCAAACAGAATAAGTCTACCAAAACCATCCTCTGTCAAAATGGTTTTGGTTTTTTAATATTCTTTCAATTTTTATAAAATATTTATTTAGACTAACAACACCTAATTTCTCTTAGCAGAGCTTTGTAACTTTCTATATATAACTTTTTAAAATATGCTTTGCTAAATGCATCTTTGAAATTTGAGGTTCATTGATACTTTATATGTGGTACCATGTTTATTTTTATTTCTAATTGTCCTTGCTATTACTTAGAAATACAATCAACTTTTAAAATTAGGTATGTGGACCTTGTTAGTATGAACTACTAAACTCAGTTGCTGTAGTAACTTCAGGTAGAAAGACCAGGTGGTGACTGACTGACAATCTCATTTCAGTAAATAAAGAAATTTTCTTCTTCAATATCTTTGTCACTTACTTGGTTATTATATATTGAACTGTCTAGGAACTTCAGTACAGAATTGGGTTGGAGTGGTAATCTTGACATCACAGCAGGACATTCACTCTTTCAGTAGTCTTTCAGTAGTATTAACCACAGGTATTTCATAGATGTATTTTTTCAGAATAAAGACTTTTTATGTTCCCATTTAATTAGTTATTTTTATGAATGAGTGCTATGGTGGTTTGAATGAAATGAGAATGGGCCCCATAGGTTCATGTTTAAATGCTTGCTTCCCACTTAATGGAATTGTTTGGGAAGAATTTGGAGGTATGGGCTTGCTGAAGTAAATATGGCCTTGATGGAGGAGGTGTGTCACTGAGGGTTGACCTTGAAGTATCAAAAGTTCATCCAGGCCCAGTCTCTCTCTCCCCCTTCCCCTCCCCCTCTCTGTCTCTCTTCTTTTCTTCTGTCTCCTTCTTTCTTCTTGATGCCTGTGGATCAGGCACTATTCCAGTACCATGCCTGTCTGCTTCCTGCCATGATGATCATCGACTAACCCTCTAAAACTGTAAGTAAGCCCCCAATTAAATGCTTAATTTTAGACTATTTATGGTGTCTCTTCACAGCAATAGGATAGTAACTAAGAGAAATACTTAATTTTTTAATTTTATTTATTTTATAACTTAATTTAATTTTACATATCAGCCATATATTCCCTTGTTCTCCCTCTCCCGCTCCCCTTCCCTTCCCCCCCAGACCATCCTCCATTCCCATCTCCTCCAGGGCACAGACTCCCCTGAGGATTGAGTTCAGCCTGGTAGATTCAGTCTAGGCAGGTCCAGTCCCCTTCTCCCAGGCTGAGCTAGGTGTCCCTGTATAAGCCCCAGGTCTCAAACAGCCAACTCATGCACTGAGCACAGGACCCGGTCCCACTGCCTGGATGCCTCCCAAACAGATCAAGCCAATCAACTGTCTCACTTATCCAGAGGGCCTGATCCAGTTGGTGGTTCCTCAGCTATTGGTTCATAGTTCATGTGTTTCCATTTGTTTGCTGTTTGTCCCTGTGCTTTATCCAACCTTGGTCTCAACAATTCTCGCTCATATTAACCCTCCTCTTTCTCGCTAATTGGACTCCCGGAGCTCCACCTGGGGCCTAGCAGTGGATCTCTGCATCTGGTTCCCTCAGTCATTGGATGGGGTTTCTAGCACGAAAATTAGGGTGTTTGGCCATCCTATCACCAGAGTAGGTCAGTTCAGGCTATCTCTCGACCATTGCCATAGTCTATTGTGGTGGTATCTTTGTGGATTTCTGTGGGCCTCTCTAGCACTACACAAGAGCACTTGCTCAGCTATGTTTATATCAACTTGTTTGTAATAGCCAGAACCTGGAAACAACCTAGATGCCCTTCAACTGAAGAATGGATAAATAAATTGTGGTACATATACACAATGGAGTACTACTCAGCAGAGAAAAACAATGACATCATGAGGTTTGCAGGCAAATGGATGGATCTAGAAAAAAATCATCCTGAGTGAGGTAACCCAGACTCAGAAAGACAAACATGGTATGTACTCACTCATAGGTAGATACTAGATGTAAAACAAAGATGACTAGACTGCTACTCACAATTCCAGGGAGGCTACCTAGAAAACAGGACCCTAAGAAAGACACAGGGATCGCCCAATGACAGAGAAATGGATGAGATCTACATGAACAACCTGGACATGAGTGGGGGTAATGAAAGGCAAGGGTCGAGGGAAAGACAGCTTAGGGGAACAGGAGATCCCAGCTAGATCAAGAACAGAGAGGGAAAACAAGGAATAAAAGACCATGATAAATGAAGACCACATGAGAATAGGAAGAAGTGAAATGCTTAATTTTTGTGAAGTATTTTTCTAAACTTATTATAAAGATCACTTGGCATTTCCTTTATATATATATATATTATATAATATTATGAATTATATTGTTTGGTATAAAATGGTAAATGAATCTATTTTGTGTGACTCTGTGTATGTATGTGTGCACTGTGTATTTTGTCTGCACATATATGTGCAGGTGCATGCATGCATATGTGTGCACGTGTGTTGGGAAGTCAGGGGACAACACAGTTGCTACTCCTCAGGCATCTTACATCTTTGTCTCGGCACTTTCCCAAGTCAGCTAGACTGGCTGGTCATCAAGATCCAGGTGTGCCTATCCTCCTGCCTTGGCCATCTGTGGGATGATGAGCAGACACCACTACACTTGATTCTTTTTTTTTACATGGGTTTTGGAAATCAAACCCAGACTCCCATGGATCAATTGAGATCCTAGTACCTAATTTATCTATCATCCTTTGTATATATGATAGGTTTAATTTACTAATATTTTAAGGAATTTTATTTCTCTGTTTATATGGTATATTAAAATGTAAATTTTCCTACAGAATCACACTTTAATACCTGAAATTTTTTTGATTTTTTTTATTATTATTATTTTACAACACCATTCAATTCAACATAATAGCCACAGATTCCCCTGTTCTCCCCCTCTCGCCCACCCCTCCCCCCAGGCCACCCCCCATTCCCACCTTCTCCAGATCAAGGTCTCCCCCGAGGACCGGGGTTGACCTGGTAGACTCAGTCCAGGCAGGTCCATTCCCCCCTCCCAGACCGAGCCAAGTGTCCCTGCATAAGTCCCAGGATTCAAACAGCCAACTCATGCAACGAGCCCAGGACCTGGCACCAATGCACAGCTACCTCCCAAACAGATCAAGCCAAATGACTGTCTCACCCGTTCAGGGGGCCTGATCCAGTTGGGGGCCCCTCAGCCTTTGGTTCATAGATCCTGTGCTTCCATTCATTTGGTTATTTGTCCCGGTGCTTTATCCAACCTTGGCTTCAACAATTCTCGCTCATATAAACCCTCTTCTTTCTCACTAATTAGACTCCCAGTGCTCCACCAAGGGCCCAGCCGTGGATGTCTGCCTTCAGATTCCTCAGTCCTTGGATGGGGTTTATGGCACAACTAACAGGGTGTCTAGCCATCCCATCACCGGAGTAGGTCAGTTCCTGCCGTCTCGCGACCATTGCCAGCAGTCTTTTGCGGGGGGTATCTTTGTGGATCTCCGTGGGCCTCCCTAGCTCTCTGCTTCCTCCCCTTCTCACCTTCTCATGTGGTCTTCATTTACCATGGTCTCCTATTCCTTGTTCTCCCTCTCTTTTCTTGATCCAGGTGGGATCTCCCACTCTCTTTCCCTCGACTGTCGCCCTTCATTGTTCCCACTCATGACCAGGCTGTTCATGTAGATCTCGTCCATTTCTCCGTGTCTTTTTTTGGGGTCCCGTTTTCCAGGTAGTCTCACTGGTGATGTGAGTAGCAGTCCAGTCATCCTTGTTCCACATCTAGCATCTTCCTATGAGTGAGTACATACCATATTTGTCTTTCTGAGTCTGGGTTACCTCACTCAGGATGATTTTTTCTAGATCCATCCATTTACCTGCAAACCTCATGATGTCATTGTTTTTCTCTGCTGAGTAGTATTCCATTGTGTATATGTGCCACAATTTATTTATCCATTCTTCAGTTGAAGGGCATCTAGGTTGTTTCCAGGTTTTGGCTATTACAAACAATGCTGATATGAACATAGCTGAGCAAGTGCTCTTGTGGTATGATTGAGCATTTCTTGGGTATATGCCCAGGAGTGGTATAGCTGGATCTTGGGGGAGATTGATTCCCAGTTTTCTAAGAAAGTGCCATATTGATTTCCAAAGTGGTTGTACAAGCTTGCATTCCCACCAGCAGTGGAGAAGAGTTCCCCTAGTTCCACATCCTCTCCAGCATAAAGTGTCTTCAGTGTTTTTGATCTTAGCCACTCTGACAGGCGTAAGGTGGTATCTCAGAGTTGTCTTGATTTGCATTTCCCTGATGATTAGGGAAGTTGAGCAATTCCTTAAATGTCTTTCAGCCATTTGGGATTCCTCTGTTGAGAATTCTCTGTTTAGTTCTAAAGCCCATTTCTCAATTGGACTGTTGGTCCTTTTGATGTCTAATTTCTTGAGTTCCTTATATATTCTGGATATCAGTCCTCTGTCAGATGTGGGGTTGGTGAAGATCTTTTCCCATTCTGTAGGCTGTCGCTTTGCCTTGTTGACCGTATCCTTTGCTCTACAAAAGCTTCTCAGTTTCAAGAGGTCCCATTGATTGATTGTTTCTCTCAGTGTCTGTGCTACTGGTGTTATATTTAGGAAGTGATCTCCTATGCCAAGGCGTTCAAGACTATTTCCTACTTTCTCTTCTAGCAGGTTCAGAGTAGCTGGATTTATGTTGAGGTCTTTGATCCACTTGGACTTAAGTTTTGTGCACGGTGACAGATATGGATCTATTTGCAGCCTACTACACGCGGATATCCAGTTATGCCAGCACCATTTGTTGAAGATGCTTTCTTTTTTCCATTGTACACTTTTGGCTTCTTTGTCAAAAATTATATGTCCATAGGTGTGTGGGTTAATGTCAGGGTCTTCAATTCGATTCCATTGGTCCGCATGTCGGTTTTTATGCCAATACCAGGCTGTTTTTATTACTGTAGCTCTATAGTAGAGCTTGAAGTCGGGGATTGTGATGCCTCCAGAAGTTGTTTTATTGTACAGGTTTCTTTTAGCTATCCTGGGTTTTTTGTTTTTCCATATGAAGTTGAGTATTGTTCTTTCCAGGTCTGTGAAGAATTGTGTTGGTATTTTGATGGGGATTGCATTGAATCTGTAAATTGCTTTTGGTAAGATTGCCATTTTTACTATGTTAACCTTGCCTATCCATGAGCATGGGAGATCTTTCCATTTTCTGAGATCTTCTTCAAATTCTTTTTTCAGGGACTTAAAGTTCTTGTCATATAGGTCCTTCACTTGCTTGGTTAGTGTTACCCCAAGGTATTTTATGTCATTTTTGGCTATTGTAAAGGGTGATGTATCTCTAATTGCCTTCTCAGCTTCTTTGTCCATTGTATATAGGAGGGCTATTGATTTTTTTGAGTTGATCTTGTATCCTGCTATGTTGCTGAAGGTGTTTATAAGCTTTATCAATTCCTGGGTGGAATCTTTGGGGTCACTCAAGTATACTATCATGTCGTCTGCAAATAGGGAAAGCTTGACTTCTTCCTTTCCAATTTGAATCCCCTTAATCTCCTTATGTTGTCTTATTGCTCTGGCTAGAACTTCAAGTACTATATTGAATAAGTATGGGGAGAGTGGACAGCCTTGTCTCGTTCCTGATTTTAGTGGAATTGCTTTGAGTTTCTCTCCATTTAATTTGATGTTGGCTGTTGGTTTGCTATATATTGCCTTTATTATGTTTAGATATGTTCCCTGTATTCCTGATCGCTCCAAGACTTTTATCATGAAGGGGTGTTGGATTTTGTGAAATGCCTTTTCTGCATCTAGTGAGATGATCATGTGGTTTTTTTTCTTTGAGTTTGTTTATATGGTGTATTACATTGATGGACTTTCGTATGTTGAACCACCCTTGCATCCCTGGGATGAAGCCTACTTGATCATGGTGGATAATTGTTCTGATGTGTTCTTGGAGTCTGTTTGCCAGTATTTTATTGAGTATTTTTGCATCAATGTTCATGAGGGAGATCGGTCTGTAGTTCTCTTTCTTTGTTGCATCCTTGTTTGGTTTAGGAATCAGGGTAATTGTAGCCTCATAGAAGGAGTTTGGTAATGTTCCTTCTGTTTCTATTATGTGGAACAATTTAGAGAGTATTAGTATTAATTCTTCTTTGAAGATCTGGTAGAATTCTGCGCTGAAACCATCTGGTCCTGGGCTTTTTTTGGTTGGGAGACCTTTAATGACTGTTTCTATTTCCTTAGGGGTTATTGGACTATTTAAATAGTTTATCTGGTCTTGATTTAACTTAGGTATGTGGTATCTCTCCAGAAAAATGTCCATTTCTTTTAGGTTTTCCAGTTTTGTGGAGTAGAGGTTTTTGAAATATGACCTGATAATTCTCTGGATTTCCTCAATGTTTGTTGTTATGTCCCCCTTTTCATTTCTGATTTTGTTGATTTGGATTCTCTCTCTCTGTCTTTTGGTTAGTTTGGATAAGGGCTTGTCTATCTTGTTGATTTTCTCAAAGAACCAACTCTTTGTTTCATTAATTTTTTGTATTATTCTCTTAGTTTCTAATTTATTAATTTCACCTCTCACTTTGATAATTTCCTGGCGTCTATTCTTCCTGGGAGACTTTGCTTCTTCTTGTTCTAGAGCTTTCAGATGTGCTGTTAATTCACTAGTGTGCGATTTCTCCAACTTCTTTATGTGGGCATTTAGTGCTATGAATTTCCCTCTTAACACTGCTTTCATAGTGTCCCATAAGTTTGGGTATGTGGTGTCTTCATTTTCATTGATCTCGAGGAAGTCTTTAATTTCTTTCTTTATTTCTTCCTTAACCCATTGGTGATTCAGTTGAGCATTATTCAGTTTCCATGAGATTGTAGGTTTTCTGTAGTTTTTGTTGTTGTTGAAATCTAGCTTTAAACCATGGTGGTCTGATAGAACACAGGAGGTTATTCTGATTGTTTTGTATCTGTTGAGATTTGCTTTGTGGCCAAGTATGTGGTCAATTTTAGAGAAAGTTCCATGGGGTGCTGAGAAGAAAGTATATTCTTTCTTGTTAGGATGGAATGTTCTGTAGATATTTATTAGGTCCAATTGGGTCATGACATCAGTTAAGTCCTTTATTTCTCTGTTAAGTCTCGATTTGGGAGATCTGTCCAGTGGTGAAAGTGGGGTGTTGAGATCTCCCACTATTAATGTGTGGGGTTTTATATGTGGTTTAAGCTTTAGTAATGTTTCTTTTACATATGTGGGTGCCCTTGTGTTTGGGGCATATATGTTCAGAATTGAAACTTCATCTTGGTCGATCTTTCCTGTGACGAGGATGTAATGTCCTTCTTGATCTCTTTTGATTGATTTTAGTTTGAAGTCTATTTTGTTGGATATCAGGATGGCTACCCCTGCTTGTTTCTTAAGACCATTTGATTGAAAAGTCTTTTCCCAGCCTTTTATTCTTAGGTAGTGTCTGTCTTTGAATTTGAGATGTGTTTCTTGTATGCAGCAGAAAGATGGGTCCTGCTTTTGTATCCATTCTGTAAGTCTATGTCTTTTTATAGGTGAATTAAGTCCGTTGATATTAAGGGATATTAATGACCAGTGATTCTTCATCCCTGTTATTTTTGGTCATAGTGTGTGTGTACTTTTCTTCTTTGGGGTTTACTGTGGCTTTATCTATTGCCTGTGTTTTCAAGTGTGTATCTGACTTCCCTCGGTTGGAATTTTCCTTCTAGTGCTTTCTGTAGGGCTGGGTTTGTGGATAGGTATTGTTTAAATCTGGCTTTGTCTTCGAATGTCTTGTTCCTTCCGTCTATGATGATTGAAAGTTTTGCTGGGTATATTAGTCTGGGCTGACATCCATGGTCTCTTAGTGTCTGCATTACATCTGTCCAGGTCCTTCTGGCTTTCAAAGTCTCCATTGAGAAGTCGGGTGTTATTCTGATGGGTTTACCTTTATAGGTCACTTGGCATTTTTCCTTGGCTGCTCTTAATATTCTTTCTTTATTCTGTACATTTAGTTGTTTATTATGTGTGGAGGGGACTCTTTTGGGGGATCTAGTCTGTTTGGTGTTCTATAGGCTTCTTGTATCTTCATAGGCATTTCCTTCTTTAAGTTGGGAAAGTTTTCTTCTATAATTTTGTTGAATATATTTTCTGTGCCTTTGAGTTGGTATTCTTCACCTTCTTCTATCCCTATAATTCGTAGGTTTGGTCATTTCATGGTGTCCCAAATTTCTTGGACATTTTGGTTCATGACTTTGTTGGCTTTAGTGTTTCCTTCGACTGATGAAACTATTTCTTCTACTGTGTCTTCAATGCCAGAAATCCTCTCTTCCATCTCTTGCATTCTGTTGGTTATACTTGCATCTGAAGTTCCCGATCTTTTACTCAGGTTTTCTATTTCCAGCATTCCCTCTGTTTGTGTCTTCTTTATTTTTTCAATTTCCCTTTTCAGTTCTTGGACTGTTTCCTTTGTTGTTTCATTACTTTTTCATGATTTTTCTTTCAGTGCTTTATTGTTTTCTTGCAGGACTTTATTGTTTTCTTCCAGGAATTTATTGTTTTCTTGGAGGGCTTTATTGTTTTCTTGGAGGGCTTTATTGTTTTCTTGGAAGGCTTTATTGTTTTCTTCTAATTTGTTTGCCCTTTCCTCTAGTTGTTTGCAGCGTTCTTCCAATTTTCTTGTCTTTTCCTCTACACAAGCCTCTACCTTCTTCATGAAGTTACTCATAAGGCTACTTTCTTCTGCTTCTTCCAATTTTTGGTGTTCAGGTCTAGATGTTGGAGGCGGGCTAGGTTCTGGTGATGCTGTATTGCTCTTCATTTTGTTGTATGTACTTCTGCCTTGACGTCTGCCCATCTCCTTGTGGTTCCTTCTTGGTCTTATCAGTGTACTTGTTTCACAAAGAGCTGACAGATTCAGGAAGCCTCTCTCTCTTGTCCAAAAGGGAGTTCTCTTGTCCAACTCTCTGGTCCAGAAGGGAAGTCCGGGGCAGGCTCTGGTCCAGAATGGCAGTCAGGGACAGGCTGGGAGCTGGGGGCCGGTCTCTAAGTCTCAGGAAGTGGCTGTGGTCTCAGGCAGATGGGCGTGGGGGCAGGGCGCGGAGATTGCAGGGGCTGCCGGGGGGCTTGGAAAAGGGGATCCCTCCCGGTGGGGCTAGAAGGGGAGCTGCCCAGTGGCCAGAACCTGGTGCCAAGTTGGGCAGGTCTTCCTGGAGTGGCTGGTGCCCAGGGATGGGGTCCGGGTTGGACCGGGGTACTCACCTCTGGTCCAGAAGGGAACTAATACCTGAATTTTTAAGACTAAATGTTCAAGAATAATACTCTTGCAAACTCTAATCAAAAGTAGCTAATGTGCCGGGCGTTGGTGGCGCACGCCTTTAATCCCAGCACTTGGGAGGCAGAGTCAGGCGGATCTCTGTGAGTTCGAGGCCAGCCTGGGCTACCAAGTGAGCTCCAGGAAAGGCGCAAAGCTACACAGAGAAACCCTGTCTCGAAAAACCAAAAAAAAAAAAAAAAAAAAAAGTAGCTAATGTAGTATATTAATAGCAGATAAATAATTCCTTAGAACACTGAATATTGTCATAGATAAAAATGGAAATTCCAATTCATTAAAAAATCATTGTCTTAGTAAGGGTTACTATTGCTGTGAGGAGACACCATGACCAAAAACAACTTGGGGGAGGAAAGGGTTTATTTCACTCACAGTTCCATGTAACATTTCATTATCAAAAGCAGTGAGGGCAGGACCTCAAACAGGGCAGGAACCAGGAGGCAGGAACTGATGCAGAGGCCATCGAGGGCCACTGCTTACTGGTTTACTTCCACCCATGGCTTGCTCATCCCATTTTCTTATAGAATCCAGGACCACCAACCCAGGTATAAGCCCACCCACAATGAGCTAGACCCTCCCACATCAATCACTAATTAAGAAAATGCTCTATAGGTCTGCCTGCAGCCCAATCTTATGGAGGCATTTTCTCAATTGGGATTCCTTCCTCTCAAATGATTCTAGCCTGCATCAAGTTGATGTAAAATTAGCAAGCACAGTCATACAAATAAATAACAAAGGAACTGAATGGAAAAATAGACACATCCAAAATTATAGTTGGAAATTATAGTATTTCTCTCTTGATAATTAATTCAACAATTATTTATAAAATGAGTAAAAAACTAGGAGGTTTGAACAACATTAGCTTCCAACTTTACCAATTGACATTTATTTTCATCTAAATATAAAAACAGATATTATTTTGACTACATGTAGAATTATCAAAAAATAAGCTTTATACTGGACCACAAAACCAATTTTCCTACATTTAAGAGAATTTAAATATTTCAGAGCATCCTTTAATTTATGGATTATCAAAAAATTTAGACCTAGATATAACAATCTAACATGAACCTCAATATCCTTCCTTTCTGTTAGGGGTATGAACAAACACAAGCTTGAATTTGCTAGCCCATGAGAATCAACCAGGAGCTATTCTTCTAGTATTATGTTCACTTTCTTACAATTCTGTCAACTTTCCATCAAGTCCTGCTTATGTCAGCAAAGAACATAGTAACAATTTCATTCCCAAACTTCTATATTGAAAAGAAAATTCAAGGCATGGTGCCACACACCATTAAACTCAGAACTCAGGGGACAGAGGCTGGCAGATCTCTATGAGTCCTAGGCTCTCTTGGTCTACTAGGGAGTTCCAGACCAGTTAGGGCTACATAGAAATAATTGTCTCAAAAAAATTTAAGTGACTTGAAGTTTGCCTGTTGCTTTAAGATCATACAACACTATAAATTGAGCACTAATCACCTAAAACCAGTACATATTCTGCTGCATGTAAACTACCTAGTGTTGCCCATTCATGGCTTACCAGATACTTGGGTGGCATCCATGCCCTGGCTGTTGTGAATAATGCAGCAACCCACATGATAATGCAGTCATGTCTTCAACATACTGATTTAATTTCTTTTGTATACGTACCTGGTGATGTATTTTAACCCTTTACTCATTTTTAATTGATTTTTTTTGTATGTGGTGTGAATAGAATCTAATTTCATTTGAACATACTCAGTGGGACAGAGGTTAAGCTTTACAGCTTCATTTCTGGCATTCAGGGCTTTGTAGTTGCATTATTTGCTCTTCAGTAGGCTTGGCTAGTGACTCCTCCTGCCCCATGCTACCATGTGCATGATATTTAAGGCACACATGGACTTTTCCTTAAGCTAATTCCAGTCAGTGCCTACAGCTTTGTTCATCAGGTGTCCCATGTGAGTGACGGCATCCTTAAATAATCCTTGCAACATCAACTTCCCTTACTCAGCTTCCGGTATTGGCTCTTTAGGACCTCAATGCACAACTTCCCCTCTGTTTCTCATGGCCTGGCCTGGTCAGCTTTTGACTGGAGTTGGGGCACAAGCTTAGGTCACCCAATCACTCTTGTATTCTCCATGATAAAAGAACTATCCCCATATAGAGGACACCATGTTCTGCTAACAGCTCAATGTCTATCTGAACCCCCTCCCCTCAGATCATAGTTCCAACAGCCTCTGGATATACACACAATTGAACATAGGAGAACATTTCCTTAGATGACTGTGTTTGAACAGGGTGACCCTTCAGTAGCACCAGGAACTTTCTTTTTTGGTGAATTTGCATTTTTATGCCTTACAGTTTTCACTAAGTGTTTTCTGGCTCTCAAGGCATATTTCCTATTGTTCCACGACAGACTACAGTGTGTGTAATTTCTCTTCAATAGTGCTATTTTTTTACCAGTTACAACCTCTTTGTCTACAACTTTATATTTGTTTGTGCATCTTTTCTCACTAAATTGTACATTTTTACATATTTCGGCTCCATTTATTGCTCTCTATAAATGTAGCTAAAAGTGGTAAGCATAACCATCTCACATCTCAAATGCTAGATTGTCTTTTAACTACCTCCACCAAATAAGTTAGCCTACTCAGATTTTCAGGATACAGGCAAAATATAGACACAATTTTTTACCAGAATGTACCATGGAAGCTCTCTAGTCTATCTCCCAGTAGAGGCCTTGTTCCCCTGTGAAACCCCATGAATATAGTCTCTATTACCTAGTGCTATCAGCATTCTGGTCTTAGAACTCCTTGCAGAATGGTCCATTAATCTCAGCTTGCAGTATTCTAGGACTTCACTAGTCTACACCTCTAAACTCTTCCACATTCTTTCCACAAAGCAATCCCAAAGGCCAAGGAACTATATGATCAGGTTCACCATAGCAGGGACTTCAATTTTAGGTATTGGTTTTCTGTGTTGGTTATTTTTCCATCACTGTGATGAAATACCTAATAAAAAAGTAAGGTATATTTTGGATCACAGTTTCATAGTAAGAAATCATAAAAGCTGCAGATGCTTGGCCTGTGGCAATAGGAACATGGTGTGTTCCCAAGCTGTCCACTTCTAGCTATGCCACATGCTCAAAGACCCCACAACCCTTAAAGAACAGTACCACCACCTGCAGATGAAGTATCTAAACATGTGAGGCTGTGATGAATATTTCACATTCAAACTGTAGCAGACTCTATTTCCTTCCACAGTCTGTGAATCTGTTTTTACATCAGTACCACGAGGTTTTGGCTAACATAGCTTTGTAATAGACCTTTTACAAGTCCCCTTTTCTAAGTGGGCCAGTGAGACAAATGTAGATGTAACCGTCTTATTAAATAAGAAACACAGAGCCAATGTAAAGATGAAAGCCTAAGAGCTCAGAGCGATAGCTAAGACCTAAAAACCTTCACTGCTGCTGCTATATTCCTCAGCAAGAGAACTACTTCCTGTCTGTTTGTCTTTTTTATAGACTTTCTATTCTGCCTTCTCATTGGTTGTAAACTCAACCACATGACCTCCTCATCACTGCCTGTCTGTACAGACCTCCAGGTCTTCTATGGTTGGTATTGAGATTAAAGGCGTGTGTCTCCATGCTGTCTGTATCCTTGAACACACAGAGATCGGCCTAGCTCTGCCTCCCAAGAGCTGGGATTAAAGGCATGCACCACCACTGCCCAGTTTCTGCTATGGCTTGCTATTAGCTCTGACCCCCAGGCAACTTTATTTATTGACATACAAATAAAATCACATTTCAGTACAATTAAGATATCACCATATTTCCCCTTTTCTATTTTAGTAAAAAGAAAAAAGGAAAAAGGTTATAACTAACATAAGAAAAACTATATACAAAAGTAAAATAACTATATACAATATATATAAGTAATAAATACCTAAACAATGTCTAGTCCATTTGTATTTGACAAATTCAGAGAAAATAATTCCATTATCTATCCTATTTTGGTAAGTCCAAAATATATCTAATTCACTTTCTATCCTAACTAATTTTCAACTATAACTAACTAATCTGCAACTCCCTCAGAGACCCAAGAAGGAAATAATATTACCTAATAAAAAATAAAAACAGGAAGTGAATGCAAGCAGCTTCCAAAAAAAATGTGAGTTGACAGAAACAGCCAGCTGCCTGGACAGTCACTTGAGGTTTCTCCACAGTGTTGGGGTATCATCTTCAGCTTATAGGCTTAGTGTATCTGACAGACTCATTTGTGAAGTAGGATGTACACACGGTCAACAGTTCAACCTCACATTGGGTGAGAGCAGTCCATGTACCAGAAACACCTGAATTCCACTAGTGTCATGTCATAATTCAGGATTTTAAATTCTGGAAATTGTTGATGTTTTTTGAATTCAGCTGTCCATTCTTCTTGGTTATATGTGTGTGTGGCTTCATCTCAGTATCCTGTTCTTCTCCATATCCTTCTGTTAAATGCCAGTCTACTATCGAGAGGCGTGAGTTTAGTTCCTCTTCAAGAATAACTGTTTAAGCTGCCGTTCCACTGCACATCAGAAGCCATCTGCCCACTGCCTGTTCAGCTGCCTTCGAAGAAAAGGGCACTGTACCTTTTCCGGATTGCAAAGGCCACTTCAGGGATGGTGCCATATTGTCCTGGCCTCAGAAGATGCCTTTTGATAAAGCCATAACCACACTTGTTTTGGCAAGAATCAGTAGTCCTTTGTTTCATGTCCTGTCTGTCCTGTTTGTCCTGTTGTCAGCAGTTGAATCAAGGATACTTTGTTGTCCAGTGGCTAACTTTTGCCACAATGAAAGTTAACTCCATATGCAGTTTCTTCAATGCCCATATTCTCTCTGAAGTAGATTGCTATTGCCAGGAGCCGACATGTCTCATAGTCATAACAAAAAGAAAAAAATTTCTAAGTTATTAAAACATTTTAAATACCATATTCTATAGATCTCTGAAGGGTTTGAAGATGACCTGTCTATCTAAAATAATTCTGCTCAATCTTGAAAACATACCTAATATGACTACAAGTTCTATTATAATGTCTAACTACTAATATTCATTTCTTTATATCCTAATAGTTGGTAATAATAACATTCAAGAATCAGAAAATTGCATTACATTGTTAAATGAACAGTATAAGTACAATTAGAAATATACATATAGCATTTTCTAACAATATCAATTTCAATATATATAATATGTATATAATATAAAACAATCCAGTCCAATGTAAAGTATTTAAAACTAGTAATTGTCTTTTTCTTTTCTTTTCTTTTTTTTTTAAAAAAACAAGAACCTTAAATCTAATCTCCTTTGCTTAGCCCTTTTCCTAACCCTTGACAACAACTTGTAACCAACCCCCTAAACAATGAAAATTATCCCAGACCCAAAGCCCATTAAAAGACCAAAAACCACCTGCCCCACAGACAAATATCCAGTGACCGGTACTGTTTAACTCCTATTGTACTAATGGTCAATGGAACTAAAAAGAAAGCCCAGCTTTCAAAATCACTGCCTCAAAGAAATAACCCATGGATTCTTTTGGAATGTCGGTATAGTTCTTGCTACTTTAGGATCCAGCAAGTTGAATTCACATATCTAGAACAAAAGCGATAACATTGTAGCAGAGTTGAAACTAGAAAAAAAAAAAGTTAGCTGTTTATCATCCTTCATGGCTTTTTGCCTGTCTTCCATCTGTCCTCATCACCTAATATTTCCCTCTCTTGACCTCTGTTGTCTCTGTTGAATTACAGCCCTGTCTGTTTTCCTCCTGGTACTTCTGGGTTGTAATTCCAGAAGGCTGCTCGCTCACTGTTCCTCAGACAGGCATGCATTTTTAGGCCTTCCTGCTGTAATTAGCACATGAACTAGACAAGAGGACTCCCCCAAGCAACAGTTGCTTTTCTAAAAATAACAAATAAAAGTTAATGAATTTTATTGGTGACTACTAGAGTAATACAATTTCCTAAATAATACATTTTCAATTACTTTATACAAGAATTAATAACACACTTTCTATGTCAGCCTATATCAGCCTTTCTTTTTTGTTTTCTTGCTTCCTTTCTTGACTCAATTTTTTGTTACTTTAAAAATTTGACAACATTATACTTGTATACAGTGCACTGTGATTATATTCACTTCATAATACTGCCTCTCACCTCCCCATCCCACCAGTCCTCTTCTGCTCTGGTCCTTCTATCTACTTCCACACCCCTCTCCATTTCTTCACACCCCTCCCGCCATCTCCCTCCTTCATTATCTTTTTCCTTTTTATTTCTGGTCCCATGCAGCTTGTCACAGCTGCTGTGTGCTGGTGATTACAATATCCATGTCAAATCCAGAGGACAACTCCCCACCACACTCCTCCCATCCTTCTGTTCTCACAATCCCTCCCTCATCTGTGACATTTTCTAGGCCTCATGGATGTCCCGCTTGAGGTCATACCCTCGGCAGTCACTTAATGTTCAGCACTTCACCAACTACGGGTTCCTAGTCCAACAGCTGCACACTGCTGACCAAGACTGAGTGCTGGACCAATTTATTAGTAGACACATAACATTTAGAATAAATCATGTTTTTAGTTAGTTTATAAGGTAATAGAGTTTTATGGCTTTAAAAAAATTTATATGTAGTTTTAGTTGATCCTCTCCCTGCAAACCATACTTTCCCCACATCCTCCTACCCTGGTCCTTTAAACCTTTTCTTCTCTGATTCTCTTTTCCTCCACTTTCACATTCCACTTAAGTTATGATCCACTCCCCTTCAGACTTCTCCCATGGTTACACTTCTCAAGGCTTCTTTTTTGCTACATGGCACTCCAACTTAAACATGGATTTCTAAAAAATTTGAGTCTGAGATTGGCATATCTGAGAGAACATACAGTGTTGGCCTTCTGGGCCTGGATTATCATACTCAGTACATTTACCCATTTATCTGAGATTCATAATTCATTTTTTGTTTAAAGCTGAATAGAATCCATTGTGTAGGTGTCCCACTCATTCATTAGTGTTAACCATTTAGGCTGACTCCATTTCCTAGCTATTGTGAATAGGGACACAATGAACATGGATATGCAGGGATCTCTAATGTGGAGAATAGAGGCTTTTGAGTATATGCCTAAGCATGGTATAACTGGTGTAGTCGTACGGCAGATCTATTTTTAGCTTTTTGATAATCCCTCACCCTGGTTTCCATAGTGACAGTATAAATTTACACTCTCACCAAATGTTTGTAAGGGTCCTCCTTCCCCACGTTATTCCCAGCATCTGTTGTCATCAATTTCTTGATAAAGGCCCTTCTTGCTGGGGTGAGATGGAATCTCCAAGTAGTTTCAACTTGCATTTCCCCGATAGATAAGGACATTGAACATTTTTATAACATTGATTGTATTTTGAGGATTCTCTGTCCAATGCCATAACCCATTTTTTAAATTGAGATGTCTGTTTTCTTGATGGTTAGGTGTTTTGACTTGTTTGTGTAGTCTATATATACAAATCTCCTGTCTGACTTATTGCTGCCAAATGTCGCCCATTATGCTGCAGGCTACCCCTTCACCCATTTGACCATTTTCTTTCTTGTACAAAATTGTTTTCATTTTATAAGGCTCGATTGTCTGTAGTTAGCTTTGTTTCTTGAGCAACTAGAGTCCTGTTAGAAGGTCTTTACCTAGCCTTTATCTTATAGCATGCTCCTTACTTTTTCTTCTAGCAATTTAAGAGTCTCAGTTCTTATGTGGAGATGCTTGATACATCTGGAATTGACTTTTGTGCAGAGAGATATGGATACAATTTCATTCCTCTGCATTGGATAGTCATTTTCTTAGTACCATTTGTTGAAGATGCTTTTGTCAGTGTGTGTATTTTGGCATGTCTGTCATAAATCAGGTGGCAGTAGTTCTGTAGACTTACAGCTGAGTTTTCTATTCTATTCTTTTGACCCACATGGCTGGTTTTGTAACAGTCCCATTCTGTTTTCATTACTAAAACTCTGTAGTAAAATTTAAAATCAGGTATAGTTACTCCCCAGATTGTTCTTTGTGTTCAAGAATGTTTTGGCTGTCTGGGACCTTTTGGGATTCCCAGAGAATTTCAACATTTTTTTTCTAATTTCTTTGAAGATATGATATGTGGATTGGATTGAAATATATTGAGTCTCTGGATTGCGTTTGGTAAAATGGACATTTTCATGATACTAATTCTTCTAATACATGAACATGAAGATTTTTCCATCTTCCAATATATTTTTTAATTTCTTTCTTCAGATTTTTAAAGTTTTTGCTGTGGAAGGCTATAGATGTAACCAACCATCTTATTAAATAAGAAACACAGAACCAATGTAAAAGAGAAAGCCAAGAGGTCAGAGTGCAGAGCTAAAATCTCACCCTTCCTCCTGCGGTGGTCCTAGCTTCCCGAAAGAGAGCTATTTCCCTGTGTGTAAGTCGTTTCATAGTCATCCTGCCTTCTCATTGGTTGTGAACCCAAACACGTGACTACCTCATCACTGTCTGTATGTACAGCCCCCAGGTCTTAAAGGAATATGTCTCCAATGCTGGCTGTATCCCTGAACACACAGAGATCTATGGGTTTAAAGGCGTGCACCACCACCGCCACACTCTGTCTATGGCTCTAATAGCTCTGACCCCCGGGCAACTTTATTTATTAACATACAATCAAAATCAGATTTCAGTACAATTAGAATACCACCACAGAAGTCTTTTACAGCCTTGGTTATGTTATTCTGAGGTATCTTAAGGGTATTTTGAGTGGGATTCCCCCTTCCTGACTTTTTTCTTAGTGTGTTTTTCCTTGATATGTAGAAATGGCATTGATTTTTTGTCTGTTAATTTTGTACTCTGGAACATGGCTGAAAATGTTTACCAACTCTCGTAATTTTCTTGTGGGGCCTTTGGATCTCTCCTGTAAAACAAGAATAATTTGACTTATTTTCCTGTTTGTATCTCTTTATGTCCTTCTTCTTCTTTACTTTAGCTAATACTTCAAGCATTCTATTGAATAGTAGTGGAGAAGTGGATAGCTTTGCCCTATTTCTGATTTCATAAGAATGCTTGAGAGTTTCCTCCATCTAGTATGATGTTGACAAGAGCTATATATGGACTTTATTATGCTGAGATAGTTTCCCTCCATCCCTATTCTTTCCTGGGCTTTTATCATTAAGGGATGTCAGATCTTGAAGGTTTTTTTTCTGCATCTATTGAGATGATCATATGATTTCTGTCTTTGGGGGCATTTATACGATGTATTACATCTATTGATTTGTGTATATTGAATCATTCCTGCAGCTATAGAATAGATTATAATGGTGAGTGATCATATTGACGTATTTTATAGTATGTTAGCAAGTATTTTGTTGGGATTTTTGTTACCATTTTCATCAGGGACATTTGTTTGTGTTTTAATTTTATGTTTTATCTCCATTTTTGTATTGGAGTAATACTGTGTAATAGGTTTTCTCTTGGGCCACCTACCAGCTCCCAAATCATGACACAGACATTTATTTAGTTTTGAATGCTTGGCCTTAGCTTAGCTCTTATTTTAATCTATTTCTCTTTATCTACATTTTGCCTCAGGACTTTATACCTTTCTTTCTTTTCCTATATTTACTTTCCTGCTGTCTCTGTGTCTGGTTGGCAGCTGCCTGGCTTCTGGCCTTAGGCATGTCCCTCTCTTTCTCCCTCATTCTCTCCTCCTTCTTATCTTCAGCCTAGATTTCTCCTCCTACTTACTCTTTCTTCCCACCAGCCCAGCCTGTTCCTCTTCTGCCCAGATGCTGGCCATTCAGCTTTTTATTAGACCAATCGGGTACTTCAGGCAGTCAGGGTGAAACAACTGTAACACATCTTTACATAATTAAACAAATGCAGCATAAAAAAAGTGACACATCTTTACACAGTCAAACATTTCACAACAATTTCGGCTTTGTAAAGGGAGCTGAGATGTGTTCCTTCTTTTTCTATTTCATGGGATAATTGGAGAAATCTTAGTTTTCTTTAAATATCTGGGGAAAGAATTCTGCTGTGAATTCATTTTGTAGTTGTTTTGTTAGGAGATTTTTTTCTTTTTTATTTAAGATTTTTTTTTTATTCATTTTACATACCAACCACAGATCCCCCTCTCATCTCTCCTCCTGCTCCCCCAGCCTTCCTCCTCCCTGTGGCCCACCCTTCATCCCTTGTTAGGAGATACTTAATCACTGCTTCAATGTTGATGCTTTTTCTAGCTCTGTTTACATTATTGAAGGTTTAGGTCAGATACATTCAGAAATTCATTCACTTCTTTTCGATTTTCCAACTAAGTAAGATATAGGTTTGAATTGTTTATTATTTTTTAAATTTCATTGCTATATTTTATTATCTCATTGGTATCTGTTTTATAATTTTATCATTTTCTAAATTTCATGGTTATCTGCTATAATACCTAAATTTTTATCTCTAATTTTAATAACTTGGTTAATTGTGTAAGGGGTTGTCAATCATGTTTCTCTTTTCAGTGCATCAAGAAGAAATAAAGAAGGAGGAAGACAAGACAGGAGGAAAGGTCACATGGAGGAAACACAGATCCTAGTCTTCTGCTGACAGAAGGGCGTAGAGGCTTCCCATCCACTGTGCAGTTTCTCTGCCAACCACACACCTCACTGTTTGGTCCCTAGAGGAAGCTGCTGTCTGACAGGAGACAGGTAGAGCCTGATGCTGAAATATCCAGGGGAGCAGAACATCTCAAAAAGGCCATGACAATGCAACGAGAAAATCACCCAAATGGAGACTATGGGAAAGGGGCACAAACTCAGAGTCTAACCAACGTCCATTACCTCTCCAAGGTGAGCGAGAGGCGTTGGAGGCAATTGAAAGAGTAAGAGGTGGATATTTTAGCAGAACTAAATGAAAACAAACAACAGCAACAATAAAACCTTACCCATCATGCTTCTGCCTTCAAATGTCTACTGAGCCCAAATATGTGAAATCTGTGAAGTCAGAATTTGAATTACTGTTATATAAACACAAAAACTAAAAATGCCCTGAAACTGTTCTATCAAAAGTCAAAAATTATGGCTACAAACTTCCTCCACAATGTTCTGGCTAAACTGAATTATCAGGTTACTTTAAGTGATACAATTATAGATTCAGTCCATTGTAAACTTATTGTCTCAGAAGACAAAAATGTGGTACAATGTGGAAATTTGCAAAAATTTACTCATACCTCAAGGAGACTTCTTTGTTTCAACCCTGTTGTTCTGGATTCTAAAGGCTATAGTTCTTGCAGATAGTCTAGGAGGCAGGAGTGAAAGCCAATCCTGAATGGATCCTGTTGGTCAATAGAGACTCTTCCCAAAGGAAAACAAGAGTCAGAATGGCTTAGTGCAGCATGATGTATACTGAGTTGGATGACACAGTCAGTCTGGTTATACGGCACCGGGGCCTCAATTCCCTTCTCCAAAAATAACACCAAGCAGGTGTGGCAGTTTTTAGACTCTGAAATGATTGAGGTTGTTTTTGACCACCTGAAGAAAAAGTCTCTTTTCTACATTTTAATGGTTGTTTTACAGGATCATTTTGTTTTATTTCTATACTGGAAGTAACTCAAAGCCCCCAAACCGGCACCATAATGGATTCTAAACGATGACTTTGTGGGACATTTTCTCTTGTTTACCTTTTAGTTAGTGGACATACCAGCCAATAAATGTGAACACACACATACACAAAAAAAAGGAAAGAAATCTAGCCAACAATAGTTATGTTTGCCTCAGTTTTCATCATAAGCAACCAGAATATTTGTTATCTGTCTCAAAAAGTTCTACAAATATAGCTCTAGTCTATAATCCTATAAATTTTTATAGCTGGCCATAGTGGTAACCTTAACACTTGGGAGGCAGAAGCAAGAGGGTTACCATACCTTGGAGGCTGACCTGCCCTATGAAGACAGTTGCAAGCCACCTTGGTCTACAGAGTAAGGTCTAGTCCCAAATAAAGAGCAAGCTTGCTCTCCAAGTAGAGGGCATATCTCTGTCTTGTATGCACCAGTTCCCAGAATTGGAGCTCAGTCCCTAATACCTCAAGGCCTACATGGTGCTGCTCTAGATCAAAGGCCAAGGCCACACCTTTGTTCTACTCTCTAATCTCTAGGGTCTCAGGACCCCTCTTGGAACTCATTTGTAATGTCTCAGGACTAGTGTGGTGTATACTCCCCAGTGCTCAAGATCAAAGCCCATCTTGTTTCTCAGGACCTCAGGACCCACCTCCTTACCTGCAGTACCATAACCCCTAAAGACCTCAGGACTCACATGGAGGTTGCTCCCCAGATGACAGGAAGCATCTTTCTCACACCACCATCCAAATACACACTATTTCAGGACCTACATGGAGTTTGTTCCTCACAGTAGAAGCTACATCTCCCTCCTTCTGGGACCCAACTCCAGGTGTTTCGGGACCCAAATGATACTAATTCATCAAGGTCTCGGGATCCTAGCAGAACTTGCTCCCCAGGTTAGGAGGCCCACATCCCTCTGCCCTAACATCTAGCATATCAGAGCCCTATAGATTTCCCTCCTAGATCAGAGGCTACGTCTTCCTCCCTTTACTACTATAAGTCCTAGTATCCTAGGACCCACATGGAGCTTGCTTGTAAGTGCCTTGGGACTTACTACTCAGGTTAGACACTTTCCTAGATTGGGTTATTACAACTGTGATGAAATACCACAACCAAAAACAAGTTTGGAGGAAAGGGTTTATTTGGCTTACACTTCCACATTATAGTTCATCACTGAAGGAAGTCAGGACAGGAACTCAAACAGGGCAGGAATTGGAGGCAGGAGTTGATGCAGAGGACATGGAAGAATGCTGCTTACTGACTTGCTCATCGTGGCTTGCTCAGCCTGCTTTCTTATAGAACCCAGGACCAACAGCCCAGGGATGGCACCACACATAATGAGTTGGATCCTCTCCTATCAATCACTAATTAAGAAAATGCCCCGGAACAGGACTGTGGGCCCAAACAGCTTGACCACACAGCTACCATGGCAGACTTAGAAGCCCAGACACAGCTTCTGGCAGGCAACACCCGGACCCAGGAAAAGCCATAAGCTGACCCCACCCAGGGAGGCCTGCATCTAAGGGGAAATACCTGACATTCCAAACATTCCCTATCACCCTAGACAAATGTCAGCCAGTCAGGGTCCTGAACCCTGGAAATCCCCTCACCCCAACCTCTGCTATGATAAAAACCCCACCCTGCCTGGGCTCCAGGCTCTCTGCTCTTACCACTGTGTCAGACAGAGTTCAAACTCCAAGCTTGAAAATGAAGGCTCTTTGCTTTTACATATGGGATTCTGTCTCTACGGTCTTTTGGGGGTCCCCACAATTTGGGCATAACAGGATTTTATAGAGGCATTTCTCAATTGAGATTCCATCCTTTCAGTCAGCTCCAGCTTGTGTCAAGTTGACATAAAGCTAGCCAGCACAGAGACCATACCTCTGGCCTTTCGGCATCTAAGCTGATCGTTTCAGGATCGTAGGGGAGGTTGCTGCTCCACGTGCTGCAGTAGATGGCTGGCTCTGCAGCTCAGAGTTAAGAGTACCTACCTGCCTTCTTTTTTCACTATATTCCAGTTTCTGAATCTGTGGTCTCAATTGTCTGTCACATCTTCCAGTTTGTCTGTGGCTCTTCTTAGTAGTGCCCTGCTTTTACACTGGGCCAGCTCCAGGAGTCCCGCTCAAGAAAGAAAGGAGGGATTGTAGGAGCCAGGGGTTCAAGGTCATGACCTGGGAACCCATAGAGTCAGCTGAGCTCATGGGAGCACATGGACTCTGGGCCAACTGTTAGGGAGCCTGCATGGGACTGACCAAAGTCCTCTGCATGTGGGTGACAGTTGTGTAGCTTGGTCTATTTGTAAGGCTCCTAGCAGTGAGATAGGTGCTTAGGTGCTTAGCTGGCTTTTGGAAACCTGTTCCCCAAGCTGAATTACCTCACTCAGCCTTTATGCAGAGTGAGGGAGGAGCTTGGTCCTACCTCAACTTGATGTGCCATGCTTTGTTCAAGCCCATGGGAGGTCTGTCCCTTTCTGAATGGACACAGAGGAGGAATGGATGGGGAGGGGGTAGATTTGAGTAGGGTGAGGGAATGAAAAGAGGGGAGAGAGAGGAAACTGTGGTCAATATGTAAAATAAATGAAAAAATGTTAATTAAATAAAAAAAGAGTGCCCTGCTTTTGAAGGCCCGTCCTTCTTGAGAACAATTTCTACTCAGACAGAAAATATCACCTCCTATAATATCAGTGATGACAAACTGGTATTAGAATATATTTAAGAGTGTTTAAAGCCCACCCACATGCCTCCAATCACCATAGCACAGAAAATGGCCGAAATTATGTGGATTATGTTTAATTAAATTTAGTAATTAAATTAAATTGTTTAATTAAAGAATGATTTAGGGCAAAAGTAGAAAAGTAAGTGAATAGTATAAAGGATGGAGTCACAGAAAGGGGAAACGAAAGGGGTATGGAGAAGAGAAGCAGAGTGAAGCTGGAGACTTGTTTTTCCTACCATTTAGGCTGAACTCTAGTATGAGATGGCTGCCTTTCCTTTAGGTCCTTCTGTATACTGGGGGCCTCTGCTGACCACATTTAACTTTGCAGTCTGTGAGCTGAAAAAGCTCTGCTATGTTTTTGAGACTTGTAAGTTTGTATACCCCAGGGTAGTTAATGTGCTAGCTGGGGTATGTCAGCCAGAGGCATGGGGGTAGCAAACAGATCACTGGGATCTATACGGGAGGACCTGTACCTGTCTGTGCTTCCAAAACCAACTCTTCATTGACCATCCCGCTGGAGGGATGAAGCAGGGGGACTCAAGTGCTAGCTGGAGCTTCAGAGTTCTCCTTGCAGGAAGTGGTGGACCTCATGGAAGATAGGTAGTTCCAGAAGTTAGGCTACCTATAGATCTCAGACTTTGGACTATCAGACTACCAGTTATCCCCAGATGAAGGGGCCAGCTTCTAGCTTCATAGCTATCCCACTAAACACTGTCTACTGAGGGTTTCCTGCTGCATGGGCATCTCAGCGTGTCTGCGTCTAGCACTCCCCCTCTTCCCTACAGCCTCTCTCAGAGCTGTCTGTCCCTGGAGCTGTGGCAGCTAAACCCTTCTGCTTGATTTGTGATTATTCCTTATTATCAGGCCCTTATTATAAGGGTTCCCTTCTCAAGATGGCACAGGAAAGTGTTAAAACAGAATTACTTCCAGTTCTTGAGGCAGTGTGCATGAGGCATCAGCATCTCTCCAAAGCCTCCATCCAGATTCAAGGCTCAGACGGACTTCAGGCTTGTCCTGTGTGCCACCTGCCAGCCTCTTTACCCTAGACAGGTCTGCTGCGTCTTTGGGGTGTAGCTTCTAATTCCCTCCCCTAGTAGGGGGCCTTCACTTGAAGTCAGCTGTTGCTTGCTCCTTTTAACTGTCTCTCTTCCCTTTCCTCACACTATACAGCTTTCCCATCACCCAGTACATAATCTCCAACACACCTCCGATCTTCCTTTATCTTCAACACAGTGTCTATTCTTTCTTGTCCTGACTCTCTTCCCTCACCATGCCACATGGCTGCAGCTTCTAATCTGCCATCTTACCTCCCAAAGCTCAAATGTATCTTGAAAGTACAGACACAGATCCATGTACATTCAAAGTAGTGCTTGATAAGCAGGAACTTAGTACTGCCATCTGTGTATTGCTGTGTGGGTGGTCTGTTCCTCTCACTATCTTCCTTTATGAATAAATTATTTTTACAATGATATGTCTTGATTCCTTCTTTTTATCGTTTGTGCAAGTTTTTGTATTGTCATTTTCATGATGCCTACATAAAATGTGTGATAGCCATGATGATCCCAGACTACCTTAATCTCATAACAATATAACTCCCTGTAAGCAAACATTTCTCTCTAGCCTACCTAATCCCTAATACCCAGCAGTCACTTCTCAAATAATTGACTTAGAGGCTTAATATTACTTATAAATCCTTAGCCGGTAGGGCAGACTTATTACTAACTAGATCTTACACTTAAATTAACCCATTATTATTATTATTATTATTATTATTATTATTATTATTATTATTTTGGTTTTTTTTTTTTTGAGACAGGGTTTCTCTGTGTAGTGCCTGTCCTGGATCTCACTCTGTAGACCAGGCTGGCCTCAAACTTTCTAAGATCCACCTGTCTCTGCCTCGTGAGTACTGGGATTAAAGGCGTGTGCCACTACTGCCTGGCCCCCATAATTCTTACCTATGTTTAGTCACACGGCTTGATACCTTTCTTAGTACAGCATTCTCATCTTGCTTCCTCTGCATCTGGCTGGAGACTCCTGACTCTGCCCTTCTTCCCAGTGTTCTCAGTTTGGCTTTCCCATCTAACTTCCTGCCCAACTATTAGCCAATCAGCGTTTTATTAAACCAATTTGAATGACAAATCTTTACAGTGTACAAGAGGACTATTCCACAGCAACTCTGTTTGCACATTCCCTACACTTTCTTCCTTCTCATGTATGGTGTTTTTGATGTCATGGTTTACTTCTTCTTCTAATGTTCTGTATCTCTAAAATAATAGATTGCTATTATGAAATTATTAAATAATTATTTTTAACAGTTTTTAACATTTCCCCTTCATACAGAAGATGGAAACGATTCACGCAGCATCATCACAAGAGTTTTAAGTTGACTGTGCACTTACTGTTACCAGTGAGTCTTGTGCTTTTGTTTACATGTTATTAATTAGTATCCCTTCTCTTTCAGTTTGAAGAATCCCTTTGGTATTTATGGTAAGGCAGGTCTAGTGAATATAAACCTGCCAGATGTTTTGTTTTTGAGATTTTTTTTTTTTTGCTTTATGTGTACGGGTGTTTTGCCTGCATGTCTGTCTGTCTGTGCACTGCGTGTGTGCAGTACCCAGGGAGAGTAAAAGAGGGTTAGGATCCCTGAGAACTGGAGTTACAGTCAGTTGTTAGCCACTGTGTGGGTGCTGAGAATGGAACCTGCGTCCTCTGCAAAAGCATCAGTGCTCATAACCACTGAGCCTCTCCAGCCTCAAGCCAGTCAGCTGTTGTTTGATGAAGAAAGTCTTTGTCTGTGATATCTACTCTTCTCAACACATGGAACTGTTAAATTTGTAGACTTGCAACTTAGTGGCAGGTGAAATATAATGTGCCCAAGAAGGAGATAATCTTGTCATGATCTGAAAATAAATCTCAAAAATTAGTGTAGAAGTTTATTGTGTTACTACCATCCCTGTCAAAGGCACTTATGTGGTACACACTCTCACACACATGAAAGTCCCCCTGCTTAGGATTACTAAAGGAAAAAGCTCAGTTTCTTCTACCATGAACTTATCACACCAATGAACAGAATACAAACTGACAAAAGAAGTATAGAGTGAAGTTAGGAAAATCCTAGCATGTGGCCTCTTCTCTGTATTTTCCAAGACCATGGATGCAGGTGATTCCTTTCCTAGGTTTTGATACTGGTTACTCACGTCCCCTCTTGCAGCTCACTGTTAGAGTTTATAGGTTCCTCTCCTTAGCACTCACTGCCATAAAACAGCCTACAAAATTGTTTGTGAGGCTGACTACACTTAGGATTAAGGGGCACTGGTGTATTTTGAACCCCACTATTGGTAGGAATGGAAAGGTTTGGTATTGGTGCCTAACTGACTTCTTTACAAGGTTAGCTTGTATCAGAGGCTGGCGGCGGTGAAGGGCAGTGACGAGGGGTGAGACTGAGAGGGAGAGCAGTTATGAAAGGCTTGTAAGAAGCCAGAAAGCCTGCCTGAGCACGGCCACTTAAGATGGCACAGAAGCAGCCGGGCGTGGTGGCGCACGCCTTTAATCCCAGCACTCGGGAGGCAGAGCCAGGTGGATCTTTGTGAGTTCGAGGCCAGCCTGGGCTACCAAGTGAGCTCCAGGAAAGGCGCAAAGCTACACAGAGAAACCCTGTCTCGAAAAAACCAAAAAAAAAAAAAAAAAAAAAAAAAAAAGATGGCACAGAAGATGTCTGGGAAAGCTGAAGACATGGCTGCTTATTTTCCCTGACACCTGTACTTGTGCCTTGATTGACTGTGAAAGTCTTACCATCCGCTCTCCAGGTTTTGATTCATGTGTAGTGATAACAATGAGTGTTTTCTAACCTAGTGGCCACAGCCTATGCCCCAAGCCATGTTCAGCCACTCATTCACCATAAACAATTACAAATGGTCAGGTTTAACAGTGGAGAGCAGAAAGAAGAGAGTTACTCAATATGGCCACTCCAGGAAGAGGAAGACTCAACAACTCCCCAAGCCTGTCTTTGAGAGATCAGAAGTGAGATGAAAGCTTAAATAAAGCAGTGAGGATTTGCACATCTCAGCAATCCTGGCCAAGGTGTGGTCCTGCCCAGCCTGCCCATCATTGTCTGGGCTTCAGTAGCATCCTATCAGGTGGTCTGGCGAGGGGCCTTTCCTTTTCACACATGACTTCTGTGGAAATTCCCATTTCTTTGATGTTCATTGTTTCAACTGTCTGACAGTCAGAATGAGAGACGAGTGTCTCAGAGCATCTTCGTTTTTGTCAGCCATGCCATCTATAATCCAACGTGTGTGTGTGTGTGTGTGTGTGTGTGTGTGTGTGTGTGTGTGTGTGAGAGAGAGAGAGAGAGAGAGAGAGAGAGAGAGAGAGAGAGAGAGAGAGAGAGAGAGAGAGAGAGAGCATCTGTGTGTGTTACTCTACAGTAGCTTTTTTTTACAGCTCCCGTTCTGACAGGTTATTGTGTGTTCTTTCTGTTCTCTGTCTCAATGTCTCTTGGCGAGCTCTTGTTATCCACCCCCTTCTCACACAGCTTCCTTCTGCTACCACTAACAGTGGAACAGCTGCTACTATTTAGTCTTACCCACCATTCTCCAAAAAAAAAAAAAAAGAAAGAAAGAAAGAAAAGAAAAGAAAAAAAAGAGACAAACCACCTTGGAGATCTGCTAAGACATAATTCTCGATAATAAATAGCCCCAGGATTTAATAACAGTGATCACTCTGTGTGTGGCATTTTCTAAGTGCTTTTGCTGTGCTAACATTTCATTCTCAGGATGGCCCAGTGGGGTAAGTGACCTTCATCTTTCCATTTCACAAATGAAGAATCCAAAAGACAGCAAAGTAAACTATGTGAGCTGAGGTCAGGTTAACGTCTATCTGGCTCAAATGAAAATCCTGGAAGCCTTTGTATGAAATCTGGCTCTCTGCTTCCTGGCTATTGCAGACCTTATACAATCTCAAGGTTAGTTGTGTAATGGCTGTACAGCTGGACACGACCGGGTTCTGGCTTCCTACAGCACGAACTGGGGTCTCCCCTTCACAACCAGTGAGCTCTGCAGCAAGTTACTCACCACGGTGCTTAATCTTCATTGTCAGCTGGACCAGATTTGGTATTTTCCAGGAAACAACCTCTAAATATACATGTGAGGACTTCCAGAGAGTTCTAACTGGAGTGGAAAGACCCAACCTGAATGCAGCAGCACCATCCCATGGACTGTGGTCCTGGACTGAATAAAGGGGGGAAAGAGAAGAAAGCGAGCTAACTGCCAGTATTCCTTTCCCTCTGCTTCTGGACTGCAGACGGATGCACCAGCCACTTCACTCCCCTGCAGCCACACCAGAGCTACCCTCACTCTCAGTCCTTCCCCCCTGCGATGAGCCCTCAAGCTGTAAAAAATGAGCCCTTCCAAGTTGAGCCTGCTTTTGCTGGGCATTCATTTTGTCACAGGGAAGAGTAACTGCCGAAATTACCCGCTGTGAGCTTCAGCTTTTCAAGGGTCCAAACCAAGAGGTAATGAGAATGTCCTCTATACACCAAGAAGAGCCTAACCCAGAGGGGAACTGCATCTTTGAGTCTCTGTGCATAGTAGGTGTTTGCAAGCATTTGTTGAATGGCAGCTGTCAGAACAGAAGAATACTCATGGGGAGTAAAATTGTCATTTATGAAAATCAAGTCCCGTGGCCTTTGTATTCTTTCAAAACCCCCTCATTTCTCTGTCATTTGAGAAAACTTGAAAAATATTTAAGTGTTAACATAGGATTGTTTTAAGACAAGCAATATGAACTAGTAATTTGACACATCAGTCATTTACTTCAAAAAACAAAAATGATGGTTAAAGCCAAATTTCTCTCATCCCACGAAGTTTATGCTCACTCTTGGGTGTAGCTGTGGCTGAAGCATATCTGTGATGCTTAACATGTCTCACGTATCCCTTTGATGGTGAAACTTTTAATAAAAAAAATGTTTCTCTTGGACGTGCAGGTGAGGCTCAGTGGTAGAGCACATGCTTAACATGTGTGAGCTTGCCTTTTGATCCTCATTCCAAAGCGAGGAAAAAAAATACAGAAAGGCCCTCACTGTCTTTTCCTGGTACTCTGGCATGCTCAATTATGGGACTTTTGTACCATATCTTAAAGAATTATTGATAACTTGTGAATGGTGATTAAAGAGTAAATTTTCCACAACTTTTTCTACCTTAAATAATGTTCTTCCATATATATTTTGCCTGTAGAAAAAAAATACATTTGATTGGAAGAAAAGAATTCAAAAAGTAGAATCTGTGTCTAATTCCACATTAGACACTGGAATGAGACAGCGTGATATTTTTATAGGGAAAAATACAGTCTAATGAGGTAATTATTCAATGATCCATTTGGTAAACATGGACACGATACCATCAGGAATTGAGCACAAATGTCAGCCCTAGTACAAATTCATGCCTAGGTAAAATTCCTGGACTTGTGCTGGAAAAAAAAAAAAAAAGCCTTGATTCTAATTATAAATCTTGATGCTTAAAAATAGCGAGCCATATGTTTCCAACAGAGAGAGGATATTTAAAAGACTGTTAGTAAGACAGTTGCATCCATCCAAGGCTAAAATGACTAGAACAATAGGACCAAGAACTTCATCCTGTGTTGAGACTAAACTCGGAGTTGACTGAGGCCTTCCCTGCATTTGTTTGTATTTTTTCTGTTTCTTTGAAACTTCTTGCCAGGATCCAACAATTTAACTGTCATTCCTAGTCTACCCCCACATCCATCTGCTCCTCCCTCCTCCCGCCTCCCCTCCTCCCCAATTCCCTCCTCCCCTACTGCACCGTGACACAGAAATGAAACATGAAATACTCCCTTGTTATCTTGACTGAACAAAACTTGGAATTCTATTACCTTGTTGATTTACAGTGTTTCTAACTGCTTTTTCTCAAAACACAAATTTTTATTTGCAAATCTTTTAGCATAAAGAAAAAAATAGCTTTCAGACTCTTGATGCTAACCATCCCATGAACACAACCTTGTCATATGACTTTGGTAGGATTTGACAAGTGAGAATGTTAAACCCTTGGAACAGTTCAGCAATTTATCTCCATAAGCATGAGTGCTCAGTGAGGAGGGAAAGTGTGATTTGAAAATGAGGAAGTAATATTAAAAACTCCAAAGTAAAGGACATAATTGTATTAAACAGCTTATAATAGTTAATCTTTTACTTTCAGTCCATATGATGAGGAAATTTTAATAAGAAAAAGCCTTTTAGAAAAAGTTATACATGGATCCACTGACAAAAGATCTAAATAAAGAAGTTTGAATTTTTAAAATACTCTGAGGATATGTTTCTCTACTACTTTTCTTTCTTTCTTTCTTTTTTTTTTTGTTTTTTTTGGTTTTTTTTTTGGTTTTTCGAGACAGGGTTTCTCTGTGTAGCTTTGAGCCTTTCCTGGAACTCACTCTGTAGCCCAGGCTGGCCTCAACTCACAGAGATCCGCCTGCCTCTGCCTCCCAAGTGCTGGGATTAAAGGCGTGTGCCACCACCGCCCGGCCTTTTACAACTTTTCTTTAGGTGTGCATTTCTGGGAATCAAAACTGGGCCATGATACATGTGGTGTGAGCATTCTACCAACACTTACATCCTGTAATCATTATCATACAAGCTGAGAAAGGAAAGGCAAAAAACAAATACACAGCTAACATCGCTTCAATGTTGATGAATCATCCTGTATGTGAGGGGGCGCGGTGAAGAAACTGCCTACCTGACCACTCCATTATTAAGAGAGAGAAAATATCCAGAGGCATCTGGTAGAGTCCAGAGCAGAGAGAAAAGAAAGCAGACTGGACTGGACATGGCCAGGGTTAGGGAATCAGAGAGTGGGAGGGAATAGTAGAAAAAATAGATAGAGAATAAAGCATAGGTAAGAAAGCAAGGGGGATTTTGTGTGTTTGTGTGTGTGTGAAGGGGGGGGAGAGGGTAACAAGAGATAGAGATCGATTATAAGGAAGATGAGTAGCTGGGGAGAGGGAAAGACCAGGAGCTGGGGTAGATTTTGAAATCTTTAACAGTGCTTGTGTGATACTGAGGGAGCCTGGAGTTCAGCATGGGCTTTGATATGCTGATAGGTACCATAAGTAGCCATATGTTCCTTCTGCCATGTAAGAAAAATGACTCCTTTTGGCAGATGGATAACGGTTTTACAAGTTCTAGAGGAATGCTGTCTTTTATCTAACCACCAGAAATCTTTCTCCAGTTCAGTGTGAGCTCATTTCTAGATATATAGACTAGCTGAGACCTAACAAACTCCATACCAGTATTCAACATTGGAGTACATACATGTACACAAACATTTACACACATACACATTCTACAATGAAGGGTGCACTCTAACATATCAGTTTGAGCTGGGTATGATATTTCACATAAAATTAGCTTAGAGAACAGGGCACAATGGCACAAACCTTTAATCTCATTGGTCTCTGTGAGAATTTCTGCGAGTTTGCAGTCAACCTGGTCTATAGAGAGAGTGCCAGAACAGCCAGGACTACATAGAGAAACCCTGTCTCAAAAACAAACAAACAAACAAACAAACAAAAACAATAATAGGATTAGAATCAAGAGGCAGGGTCAGAAGCCTGGGTTACAGTCTAAGAACCTTTCTGTAGACAAACAAATAAATACAACTTAAAAATCTTCCATGGTTTACCATGGTTTTACCACAGACTGTAGTATATCACCATAGGACCCTGAGAAGACTCTCTTCTTATAGCTCAATGCAACCAGAGTAGCGCAATAATCACCTAAGTGGTCTGTGCCTGGGAGAGCGCACAGAAAGATGTCATGATATATGATGTTTACACAGGCAGTGACAGGACATGAACACCCCCTCCACCCCAGCTCCACCCACATCCTGACTCCCTGTAGCAAGGGGTGCTGTGCTAATGCTGAATTCTTGTATGTGTACCACAATCACTGGTAGCTGATAAGATTTGGTGTATGTTCAGGATGTTTAAAAAGAAAGATGCTTACTGTACAAATGTTGATTTATGTCCATACCTAACACTGCTACTAAAATAACCTGGCTTCTGATAGACTTTCTGGGAAGTGCAATGCACATTTACACAGAAAATAAGGCAAACTCACAAGGAAAAAAAACTATGATTTAATGACCTGCAATTGCCACCATAATACTGTCTATGTGTTACCTATAAATAAATACAGATGACTTAAAACATGTTCAAAGAGCTGTAACATACAGGTGTCTCAGTCCTCTATTATAATCAGTCTTTCTGAGGAGTGATTACAAAAACTACAAAATATGTTTCTAGGGAATCATCTAGAAAAGCACCGTGCCCAAAAGTGACTTATTAATTATTTGATGAAGCAGGTTTCTTTGATGTCTAGTAATAGAAACTTGAAATAAGTAATTAAATAATAAGTTAAAACACAAGAAATACTCACACGTGGTTCTACAGTTGGGATAAATAAAGGTTTACATTTAGGTAATGATAGAAAATGAGTTTGAAACAAGCAAAATACGTTGTTTTGTAATCATTGCCCATAAGTTTAAATGATTCAAATGATTTTTCTCAGATGTAGAGTTCTTCACTGTTGCTGTATAGGTTATTTCCATGGTTGAACTGCATATGAATTATTAAAACCATGCATTTTGGCTTTGCATCATACTTGGAAGAGAAGCAGATCAAGGAAACATAAGTAGGAGGGTGATGGAGGCGGTGCAGAAACACATAGATGCAGAAGTGAAGGGGGTGGGAAGATGGGTGGTTATAATACAACTATATTACAAATATAGGTAATTTCCGTATAATTAGAGTTGCTTTTGGAAGTTATCCAAAGAGTACTTGGTAAAACCTCTAGTCACACAGCAGACATCTCAACCCATTCTTCCAAAACCAAGAACAATTACTTGGGGCATGCTCTTGCAGGTGTTTATTTGTTGATTACAGAGCCTTCTGCATACCACTTAAAAGCATAGATGCTGTCTCTTCATAAAAAATGTTCAAGCAGTAAAAATTGAGAATTGCATTAAATGTTGGAATCATGAATTTCTCCATAAGTCACTCTTGTGTTTTAAATAAATTTTCAAACACAAAACACACACTCCTTCCTGGACATCAAGTGTTGTTTTGAATCTGAACAAACAAACCAGCTTCTGTTTGATAACAGAAGCAGCACAAACACAAGCATGGTATTTGAAGTGGTGTAAATTAGTTTCTTCACAGGTGTTTATTCTTAGCATAAATTACACACCATCTGAGCTATAAATAAATGTTTTCCCTTAGTATGTCTTTTATATTTTATGGTAATTAATTAATCTATCTATTTATTTGGGGGGTAGGTTCTCATGTAGCATACATAGACTGACCTCTAACTTTATAGTTGAGCATAAAGTTCAATGGAACTTCCGATCCTCCCAAATGCTAGGTTTACAGAAATGTGCTACCACACACAGTGTTGGGGGCTGGAATCTAGGGCTTTGTGTCTGTTGGACAAGCACTCTACTAACTGGGCTACACTCCCACCTCAGAGTCCTCAGCCTAGAGTCTAGGTATTAAAAGTGCTGTTAGAGCATGTGTACAATGGAGTTCTATAGGAAGAGTGAGCAGGGGCAATGCCTCACCTGTGTTTAGCACTTATGAAAGACGGATGTTCTGACATAGAAGACTCTGTCTTGAAGTCTAGTAGTGGATCAATGTCTGAGTGGTCCCATGAATGTGGTAATATCTCAGTTTTAACACTGAATCAAGAGGTTACAAAGGTCTACTGTCCATGTAGTCTGGTTAAAAGACCCTATTAGGGACTGTAACAAGTGTCATTAAAGATTAATATCATAGGGGACAAGCATTATTCAGAGTCCTAGGAGATTTGAATATCATAGGAGTCTAGTAACTTGCACAAATACTAGTTATGAAACCAGCAAGATGGAAGGCCTTAAGTATGCACCCAGAGTCTAATTCCAAAAGTGAACTTAGCCATACTGTTGTTTCCTTGGAGGAGTCTAAAGTGCCTCTTCGTGGCCAGTGAATGGGAATTTCCCAGCCTATTCTAATTAGCTCTTTAGCCCCATCTTTGAGAACATATTTCTGACTTGGAAGTGAAGGGTTGATGTAGGATTTGAGAATGTCATCTGCTGGAAGAATTTCTTTCCTTCTCATTCTGATGTCTCTTTGAATTGCATGGAAGTACCCATTATTATTTGAAAAGACTCTGTTTTAAAACCTATCATACAAGCTTGCAGGTAATCACTCACAAAACACAATAATTCATCACAGAGCAATAGATTGTCAGCTTGCACAGAGTATTGTTGGAGAGTTTGAATGAGAAATGTCCCCCATAGGCTCATGTATTTGAATACTTGTTCCCAGTTGGTGGCGCTGTGTATGGAGGTTATGGGACTTTTAGGTCACAGAGGCTTGTTGGAGGAAGTATGTTACTAGGGGTAGGCTTTGAGAGTTTATACCCTTCCCCTACTTTGGATTTGTGAGCTTGACTTCCGGTGTGACAAAATGGGATCAGCCAGCTTCCTGCTCTAGCTGCCTGCTGCCATGCTTTCCTTCCATGCTAGACTCAATCTGGAACTGTAAGCCAAGTTAAACTCTCCCTTCTACAAGCTGCTTTTGGTCATGGTAATTTACCATAGCCACAGAGTAGTAACTAATACACCTGTACAATAAAAATATAACTAATTTAACTTTTTCTGTTGTTGAGTAAAACAAGATCCAATATCTTTAACCTGCTATCTCTTAATTCAGAACAAAGGCTACTCTCTGATACTGGATTAGATGAGTGTGCTTGTATGGATCTAATTTGGGTTGGGAAGTACTGTATGATGAGGCTTTTAAGATCTTTTTACTTCAAGAAAAGTAATAGTATGTACTTTAAACAGTCTTTTTCTAGATCTGGCACTAAAACAGGTGAAAACCCACATGTAAATAAATCAAACATAGACAGTACACTTTTCATATAAACTACCTCAAACTTAACAGCAGATGTCAATGTAAAATGATACACTAGTAAACTTTAAAAGAAAACAGACAATCTATGTACCCTTGGGTCTGGTGATAATATTTTAGATAGAAAAAGAAAAACATAACCCATGAAAGAAAAAAATTACTATTCTTCATCACTGAAATTTAAAACTGCTGCTCTGTGAAATGTAGTATTTTAAAACAGAAGGAAAAGGCAAGTATCGGAATGAAGAAAATATTTCCCAGAGCATGTATAAGATTATAAATACATATACTAAGAACATTTTAAATCCACAAGATCTAAATTCATAAAATAAACAGACACCTCACCAATGAACCAATGCAAGTAAACAAAAAACAGTGTACATTGCATTTTATGCAGCAATCACAAGTTAAAATCACACTGAGATGTGAACACACACTTATCAGAATGGCTCAAATCCAAAACACAGCACTCATGGCTGTAGCAGGAATCTTAAAAGTTCTTATTAATAAAATCAAACCCGAGGCCAGTTATTGGGGTCCATGCTGGTAGATCAGAGAGACAGAACAAGCCATAGCTATCTCACCTCGCCGGATCCTCAGCTGGTCTTGTCTCCTCAAACTGGAGGCCTCTGAGTCCTCATCTGGAATGGGTCTCAGCTGAATTACTGCTCAAAAGCCTGAAGCTTAACCAGGCCAAATTCTTAACAAGCCAAATGCTTCTAGTTTCTGGTCCTCACGCCTTATATATCTTTCTGTTTTCTACCACTACTCCCTGGGATTAAAGGCTGGCTTTCTGGGATTAAAGGTCTGTGTCACCATGCTTGGCTATTTCCAATGTGGCCTTGAACTCACAGAGATCCAGAGGGATTTCTATCTCTGGAATGCTAGGATTAAAGGTGTGAGTGCCACCATTTTCTAGCCTTTGTATCTAGTGGCTGTCTGTTCTCTGACCCCAGATAAATTTATTAGAGTACACAATATTTTGGGGAACACAATACCACCACACATGGCTCGTGGGTATCTAAGGCCACAGGAACTGTCACATATTACTGGTGGAAAGCAACCACTTTGAAAAAATGCTTAGCAGTTTACTAGGAAGCTCAACATTAGGTTTATCAAAGGATCCAGGAATAATACTCTTCAATAGTTAGCAAAATGAATCCCAAAACATAAACATACATAAATCTCTGCTTATGAATGCATGTAGGAATTGTATTCATAATTCCAAAAGCTAGAAGCAACTAAAACATCTTTCAGTAGGTGAGTGGGTAAAGTGGTATGTTAAAAATTAGTACATTATTAGATAATAAAAAGAAATGAACTACTGAGACATAAGAAGTTGCAAAAGAAGCTTTGTTAAGTAAAAGAATATATACACTGTGCAAGACCAACTGTATGCCATTCTGGAAAAGGCAAGCCTGGATGTTAACTAGGTTGATCATGGCCAGAGCCTGGAGGAAGGGAGTTAAAGAATAGCAGACAGGTGGACTATAGGGATTCCTGTGCAATAAAACTGTTGAGTAATGTTATAATGCTGGATACATAACATTATGCATTTGTCCTTCAGAATTGTACAAGGCAGGGTGTGAACTCTTATGTAAACTTTGGACCTCAGACCTGTGTCAATACCAGCTCACAACAAAAAGAAACGTATTACATTATTGTAAAATGTTAGCAAGGGGAGAAACTGAGGAGAGCTGGATGATCAGGTAGTCTCTGGGAGTGTGGGAAGGAAGTCACTGTATCTTGTTTTAATTTTTCTGTGAACCTGCAACTAGACTTGCTAAAAGTAATGACCTATCAATTAAAAAAACAACAACTCTCTCTCTACCGTGACAGCATACATAAGACCTGCACAAGCTCAAGCTTAATTAAATGCCAGTACAGAGGAGGGGAAGCAGGCACAAGTCTTAGCCCTTGCCAAGGAACTATTCTCAGTAGGTGAAGGATAGGTTAGCTTCCTTCTGCAGAGTGACACTGGGTGTTATCAAGCACTCTAGGTCAGGCTTCCTGCTCAGGAGTAGTTGGCCTCCACAAATCAGCCTCCATGCATTTTTGTGTTGTGCTTGTTTCATTTGGTTTTTAAGAGAAAGAAAGAATATGAAGTTGGGTGGTCAGTGAGGTAGGGGAAGATCTGCAAAAAAAAAAAAAAAAAAAAATGGGAGAAACAAAAGAACAAGGCCAAAATAATTTGTATGAAATTCTCAAAGAATAAGTAAAATCATAACTCCTCCCCTACACGATTTCTCTAACCCATGATTAAACAGCATCACCTGTAGATGTAACCAACCGTCTTATTAAATAAGAAACACAGAACCAATGTAAAAAGAGAAAGCCGAGAGGTCAGAGCTCAGAGCTAAAATCTTACCCTTCCTCCTGCGAGCTCCTAGCTTCCCAAAAAAGAGCTATTTCCTGTGTGTAAGTCGTTTCATAGTCTTTTGTTCTGCCTTCTCATTGGTTGCAAACCCAAACACATGTCTGCCTCGTCACTGTATGTACAGCCCTCCAGGTCTTAAAGGCATATGTCTCCAATGCTGGCTGTATCCCTGAACACACAGAGATCTACCTAGCTCTTCTACCAAGTGTTGGGATTAAAGGCGTGTGCCACCACTGCCACACTCTTGCTATGGCTCTAATAGCTCTGATCCCCGGGGCAACTTTATTTATTAACATACAATCAAAATCACATTTCAGTACAATTAGAATACCACCACAATCACCACCGTCTGTTGAAATTTCTGTTTACTCACATTTCTACACCTAGGGACTCTTCAAGGAGTCCTTCTCAACTGCAATTCCCAGTTGGAGTTTATTTTCCTTTTCTCATTATTTCATGGGAAATGTCTTTGGTTAAAAAAATGTACTTTCCCTACTTGGTTTGATATTAGAGTCGGTCCTATCTTATCATTATATTTTTAGTCTCTGAAAATAGGGGTCATTCATTTCACATCCATTTCCAGTCTCACAATGTCTGTTCCACACCTGGGTCATGGATAATGAAAATTATTTGTAACTGTGTTTTTACTGTAAAAACAATTAAACTAAGTATAGTATTTCAACCATTTTAATGGTATACTTCACTAGTGTTAAGTATATTCTCATTGTTAAAAGCTAATCAGGAGAGGTTTTCATCTTGCTAAAACAAAAAACAAACAAAAACTTTCCCTAATCATTCCTGTAAGTTTTCCCCTTGGAAAATAACTGCATATTTCATTCTACAATTTTGATTCTTTTACATACTTGGGAATCACACAATATTTTTCCTTCTAAGACTGGCTTATTTCACTTAACATAATATGCTCTACATTTATTTATCTTAAAGCATTCAACAGGTTTCCTGTCTATTATTGAGGCTGCATAATAATCATATATATATGAAGTCACTGTATCTTGTGTTAATTTCCACCATATATATATATATATATATATATATGATATATATATAACTTTTCTTTATTTTTCCATCTATGGGTGGACATATTTGGAGTGCTACTACCTTTTGACTATTATACAGAATGCTTCAACAAACATGAATGTTCAAATATCTATTCAAGACCCTACTTTGAATTCTTTTTGAGGAAATAAAATGAAGTAACTGATATATCTAATTTTTAAATTGATGGCTTAATGTTTGATTAGCATATTTTACAGGATATTTGTAATGCTAAAACTCTACAAATCCTGGAATTCTATATAGAACTCTGACAGGTCTCTTAAGCCTTTACTTGTAAATCTCCACCATGTGGATACCTCCAGGTAATTGTACGTGTTTTTTGTTTTGTTTTTCTGCTCAAATGATTTTAGTGTCTCTCCAGGACACATTTACAGCCTCTGTTATGGGTCCAGTCATACTCTTCATGAATCTGTGACTCAAAAACACTGGCCTACTTACTGTTTGCTGTGTCCAGAGGTTTTCTTCCTCTGGAATTTTATGTCTAGAAATGTGTTCCCTTCTTCCTGTCTACTGTTAGAAACAATGGCTATCCATTCAAACATTATTCACACTCACAGTTGTTTTTAATTATGCGTCCTTTGTTCTACCATCATACCTTTATGAATAAAAACTGTATTCCTCTAAGTTTTGAATCATGTGACGTACCTAACACAATGCTTTGAAGGTAATGGACACTGGGCAATTTTGTGCTGTAAAGACAAAAAGGGCTATCAGGAAAGTTGAAAGCTGGAGTACAGGGAATTCAAATCTCAGGTTGGTTGCTAGGGAGCTGTGGCACTTTGTAACTTCTCAGAAGCTCAAATTCTTTTTGCAAGGTTATATTGCTCAGGGCTCTGTGGAGGGACAGAACTGAGAGAATGGATACATATTAAAAGAGGATTTATTAAATTGGCCTACGGGATACAGTGTAGGTGGTGGAACAATGGCTATCATCATATAAGAGCGATCACGAACCCAGTAGCTGCTCAGTTAAGAGGCTGGATGTTCCTGCAGCTCCAGTCTGGTGCCGAGGCCTGAGAAATTCCTGCAGAGCCACTGGTCTTTGGCTCACTCTGGAAGACTGGAAAAGCTGGCTCTGATGTTGTCTAAGAACAGCATGTGGCAGCAATAGCAACAGAGTAGATGAACTGGACAAGTTGTGAACAAGATAGAGGAACCTGCCAGCACCATGGGAAGGGAATAGGAAAGAATCCCCAGGAAAATGTTTCCCACATTTATAGGGGGTCTTCCCATTTCACATAACCTGATCAAGAAAACACCTAACAGGTGTGACCAGGAGCATGTCTTCTAGTTGATTTCAGATCTAGTCAGGTTAATTAGGCATCACACAGGTTGCATAGCATTTTGTCTACTATATTGGGTTATGGAAATTTTAAAAGAAAATACACGTAGAGTAGACCTGCATCGAGTGTCTCCAGTACATGGTGATGGTATATATTGTATAACATTGTCTTTCTTGGGATATCTTCCATCTCTACAACCTAAAAGTATTTACTCCCCCCTCCCCCACTCCCACACTTTAGCTCTTTCTATGATCAAAAACGACCAGCCAGGAAGTCAAAGTTGAAGCAATGATAGATAAGACATTGTACTCATTGGATCTTATTTTGAAATTGCCGTTGCACTTACCAATTGATAAAATTCCAAATATTTGAGTATCTATGAGACACCAGACACTGAATGTAGAGGCCAACAGAACTATTAGAGAACAGTAGCTCCTTTCCACATATTTATACTCTCATCTGCACAGATAGCCAGGATGCTCAAGCAAGATGATGAAAAGCCTGTCTACAAAATGATGCCAGTCTCATACTTCCTTATCCTAAAGTCCATTTCTCAGCTTTTTAATGGTTAATATTCCTGTATGCATACATGTGCATATGTGTCTATACATGTATATATTAATTACACATATGCATATATTAATAAATTCACACAGGCATAATGTATATGTTTGTGTGTGTGTCTGTGCCTATGTGTGTTTGTGTATCTCTGGGAAAATCTAGGTCCAGCCCCACCTGTATAGCACGGATAGATCTAAACTTGTCTCTTTCTGTTTATAAGACTTAAAGTTTCTCTGTCTGGGAATGAAAGTTGCCCACAGAGGAAATCATCCGGAGCTTGGCACACTCCTCGGCTCTCCTTTGCAGTAACTTAGGTGTGTGCCGCCCGCGGCGGAGGACTGGCTGTCCCCGGGTTCCCTCCACGCGGCAGGGCTGGCCGAGGCGGTGCTGCGCTGTGCGGAGGCCCTCCCGCGGGAGGCGCGGGCGTGGAGGGTGTGGGCCGTGGGCGGGGCGAGCCCCGCAGCCCGGGTGCTGGGAGCTGTCAGTGTCAGGCTCAGGAGAGAGGAAGTGATCGCTCCGGGAGGAGCGCGAGCCTAACCGCGCAGCGTGAGACAGCACATCCTGCCGGCGCGGGCCCGCCGCTCTTCGTCCTCCCGTGCCTCCTCCACCGCCCCAGTGAGCCTCCGCGGACAGCGTCCAGGTAAGCGGTGGGTGGGAGGTCGCGTCTCGGCTCAGCCCCTCGGTAGCCCTCCGTGGCCCTCCGCCCTGGTGGCATCCGCAGGACACCGGAGCAGCACGGGTGCGGTGACCGCTGCAGCCACCACTGGCCCCTTCCCCAGGCTCTTGCGTACTCTGGTGCCCCAGGCTGGAGCCCTCCAGCGGCAGCCCCGGCTGCAGCTCCCCAGGAGTGGAGAGGTGCGGGCAGAGAAGGAAGGGTCAAGGGTGTCCTCACCTTGTGGCCCACCTTGTACGCTGAGAGAGGCAAGCCAAGGTGCTCCGCCTTGGTCTTCTCTGGTGGGAGCAGAAGCCCTGCAGCTGTGCTGTCCGCACCTCTGTGGGCTACCACCAGCTAAAGGCCCCTGGGAAGAGAGAGCTGCAGAGTGAGGGAAAGGATGCTGTTTGATTACATTTCCGAGCTGTCTGCACAGCTCTTGGATGCTGTTGCTACCCGCCAAGTCGGAGGGGGCGAATGCACTTCCAACCGAGCTTTAATTAAACACTCATGCAAGATGCCAGTTTCTCTCTCTGCTGGATAAAAAAAAAAAAAAAAAAAAAAAAGTGTGGCTGGGTTGTGTTTTGGTAAACACCTTCGCGGCTGCCTGGCTCTCCTTCCCCCACTCCCACCCGGAATTGCTCTGGCCATATAAAGCTGTAAGTCGTCATCAGAGCAGGGATCCTGGCAGCCCTGGTAGGGAACTGAGTGTACCGGAGTCTCATGACATCTACCTCGGCTAAGGTTAATGGGAGGCTGAGGACGAGGAAAGGAAATCACTTAGGAAACCGGAGGATCTAGGAAAGGCAGAAAATGGACTAAACATACTGGCAGTCCTGGACTCCACCACACCTAAGGCAGGAACAAGTAGCCAGCCATTTTCTTGCTGGAGTTGTCTTTGGAATGAGCATTACAGACTTGCTTGATGCAGTTCAGAGTTGTGGAAGAATTGCTTCCAGACATTACAGACTAGCAGGAAGCTTAGCTAACAGTGAAGCATGACAGTAACTGCGTAAGATAGCCTCGGCTAATAGCATGGCGATGAGGAACTGTCCCCAGAATAATTTTGTGCAATTGTGGAAGTTATTGGGGGAAATGTGTTGATCAGTGTTAGAGTACTGGTAACTTTGATATGGGAACATCCAGTGCAAATTGCATCCTTGGGATCTCTTGAGAACTTGAGTAATACTTTCTCCGATTTTTATTTTATTTTATTCTTTTACAATGCCAAGCTTGTTCCTGAAGGTTAGCTATAGGGAAATGGAATTAACTATGTTGTTCTGACCATGATTCTTAGTGGAACAAAATCCAGCAGTTCTAGCACTAAGGCACAATGTTCTCTTCACTAGAACCAGCTCTTCAGGATGTGAGATCTGAGGATCCAGTGATTATGAGATAGTCCTTTAAAATCACCCAGCACAGTACAGGAGTAGCAGCCAGTGTACCTTTCCAACTGCCCAGCCTCTGGCACTATTTCTGGCCGAGAACATTTGTGCATCTCTGTCTGGTGTCAGAGTTCTGGCATCTCTGCACCTGCATGGATCTCTGGAATGCTGCAGCCTTTTGTGCACTGTCCTCCTGAGGCAGGCAAGGCTGGTTCGTGCCTTCTGCCCACTGCCTGCTCTGACCCCTCTGCTGTTGAATATATGCCATGGTTTGGTTCTCCGTTAAAAGCTTACTTGTATCTTTATGGAGAATTGTGGGTGGGGTTATGGGCAGAGAAGAAACTCAAGGCACAGGTTGAAAAGGGCAGAGTCAGTAAACTCCTGGTCTGCTGCACTTCGTTTCTGACGAGCTGCTGAGACAGTGGAAGAGCCTTTCTGCTATCATACTTTCTGTTTAAGAGGAGGCACTGTGAAATTTCCTCTAGCATTTGTCTTTCCTAAAAATATCAACCCCCCAGTCTGCATCTGCTGAACTTTGAGTCCAGTGTTGATCAAAAGGTTTGCAGGAAATCCACACATTCTGTGTGTTCAGACAGCTATGTAGGCCAATAGTGTAAAATGAACATCAAGATTTAATCCCAGGCTGGTCTCAGAGCAGGGCTTTAGCCTTCATTCTTAGGGACATCCCCTTCTTCCCTGTTTCTTTTTATCACTTAAAGAAGCACCAAATGAAGGAATCACAGACATCCATGGAAACTAAGTATCATTTCTTTCTGCTTTATTCGCCTCACACTGTGTTCACTAAACACTCCAAGGCTGATAAGAACGGGACTAAGATGTACTGAGTACTTTTTCAGGGATTCCATTTTAATATCTCCTCACTTGTAGTTTTAAAATAACCTCACAGGAAAACTTAATGACACAGGCATAGCTTATAGTCCTATTTTAAAGATTAAGAATTATGTCATGCAGATATCAAGTAAATTCCCAAAGGTTAATCAAGTTAAGCGGCTGGGGTTTCGCTCTAGAAGCCCAGACCTCCACCTGTAACCAACTTCCAGACTATGAAGCGATGCTGATTGCTTTAATTTCAGATACTGGGTAGTAGGCTTTTTTCTTGTTACTTCTTTTTGTCCCTTGTAGATGTAACTGTCTTATTAAAATAGAAACACAGAGCCAAATGCAGAGCCCAAGAGGTCAGAGCAGTAGCTAAGAGCTAAAAACGCTTTCCTACCCTTCCCTGCCACTGTCATCCTTTCCCTCAGAAAAAGACCTACTTCCTGTGTATCTGTCCTTTTATTGAATTTCTGTTCTGCCTTCTCATTGGTTGTAAACCCAACCACATGACCTCCTCATCACTGCCTGTCTATACAGACCTCCAGGTCTTCTATGGTTGGTATTGAGATTAAAGACATGTATCGCCATGCTGGCTGTATCCTTGAACACACAGAAATCTGTCTGTCATGTGATTGGGATTAAAGGTGTGGGTGACCACCACCTGGCTCTTGCTATGGCTTGCTATTAGCTCTGACCCCCAGGCAACTTTATTTATTAACATACAAATAAAATCACATGTCAGTACAGGTAAAATATCACCATATTTCCCCTTTTCTATTTTAATAAAAAGAAAAAAGGAAAAAAGTTATAGCTAATATAAGAAAAACTATATACAATAAGTACAATAACCATATATACAAACAATAAATATCTAAACAATGTCTAGTCCATTTGCATTTGACAAATTCAGAGAAAATAATTCCATTATCTATCCTATTTTGGTAAGTCCAAAATGTACTTGATTCACTTTCTATCCTAATTTATATTACTAACAGAACTATCTTATAATGTCTTTCAAATTTATACAATCCCTCAGTTGGATCCATGAGGTAGAGACCACTTAAACATGCAACTAAGTGATATAGAGGTCATGGTTACTAAATGGTGGAATTATGATTCAAACCAGGTCTAGCAGCTCTACTCCAGAATTCATCCATCTTGGTTATTACCCTATGATAACGATAACAATAACAGAAAGTAGAATATAACTGTCCTGGCAGACGACATCTTTCTTTCTTTCTTTTTTTTTTTTTTTTTTTTTTTTTTTTTTTTTTTTTTTTTTTTTTGCTTCGAGACAGAGTTTCTCTGTGCAGTTTTGGTGCCTGTTCTGGATCTCAGTTTGTAGACCAGGCTGGCCTCGAACTCACAGAGAACTCACAGAGCCACCTGGCTCTGCCTCCCGAGTGCTGGGATTAAAGGTGTGTACCACCATCACCCAGCAGAAGACATCTTTTAAGAAGAGACACTTGTGTTATCACATTAATGCACACCAACTATTTACAAGTTCTCAGAAAACCTTATGTAGGGAAGGGAAAGGCTGAAGTCCTGGAGTCAATCAGAGGAGGAACTTGCCTCCTAGGAAGAGATTTCACACACTTTTGACATTTGGCAAACCATCTTATAGCCTGGACTACAGCCTAGTGAGGGGCAGTAGGATGGCTGTTCAGTTATACATACCTCTTGCCTCTATTTAAACCAAAACTTCATAGCAGTACCTCAAAGACAAACTTGGGGGTCACCAGACCCCTTTATTTGTTCCTTTCCCCAAGGTGGCCATGATGAGCAAATCTCCTTTCTGTACTTTTCACTGTTACTTATCTCTTCAACCAGTGTGTCGGGGATAAGTGGGCTAGCAAAGCTTGTTGGGGCTGCCAAGGTCTACTTTTACCCTAAAACCTCCCCCGACAAATGTTTCCTCTTAGATTATCCTTGATGCCACAAGTGTAGCCATATTTTTTGTCACTCGATTGGTAACTGAGGATGATATCATAAACTCAAGCTCCATTTATTGACCCTTTAGAATAAAACATTGAATCCCCTCCCTCTTTAATAGAGGATTTCAAAGTTACACAAATTTCTGCTCCCTTGAACATAAATTCTTTGTATTAAAAATGTGTGACTTTTATATCGACTAGAAAATGTGAGATCATGTATTTGTTTGGGTACTTTGCTGGAACAATAAATAGATGGGTGTTTTAAGTATACCTCAGGTCCCCCCACCCATGCACATCCTGGGCTTGTGTTCTTTGCTTTACTTTGTAGGAAGGCTGGCACAAGAATGCTAGAGTGAATCTTGCCTTAATGTAAACTCTCCTGCCTATGTGCTAGTCTGGAAGAGATCCTGGGTGGGTACACAGTCTCCCTGATTCTATTATTATTATTATTATTATTATTATTATTATTATTATTATTGGTCACACTGGAAAGAATACACATGAAGTTTCGGGGTAGGCACTGAATCTTGTTGACATAATATTTTATGTCTATCTGCATAAATATTTTAAGGGAAATTAACATATTTTCAAATAAAATGAGGTTAAGAACCACTGGTTTTAAAGAAGGGGGACAGAAGTCACTGCTGAAATGTATCATGGCAAAAGCACTGTGCCAGGGCTAGCCAAGAAAAAACAATGTTCTTATGTGTCATCTTGCTGGCATTTCACCTAGAGCCCAGGTGTCAGAAATAGCTACATGAGCTCAGTCTGCAGCCAGGTGAAGCCTCCCGCAGTGGCCGTGGCTAGAGCAGTAGTCCATTCTTCTGAGTTACCTGGAGCAACAGTTGGAGCTTTATTACTGACACAGTGGTTCATCAAATCACTCCAATATCCCGGAAGGTAGATGCTCGTATCTTCTTACACAAACAAGGAGATGCTGGGAAAATCCTGCCACTAGTCCCAGGCCACATGAGGCCAACTAAGGAAGTGCTAGATTTCAAATACAGATTAGCCTAACTCCAAAGTCCTTTCATTCTGTTCCTATCACATCTATTTGTTTTGCTCTCCATGTGGGTTGCCAAAAGTATTATTCAATGTAACTTTTTATTCTGTCAGTACTCGGGCGTCCTTCAAGAACATGCTCACATGCTGAACATCTTATCAGAAAGAATACAAAATGTATACATTTCTCAGTGTGGCCTGTTCTCAATGATTGAAGATGAAGCCTCACTCGTGTGCCTCTCATGTGTCTCCAAGTCTCTTGTAGAAAAGCAAATGCACAATACCCTCACCTAACCGGGCTCAAAGACAATCTGCCCAGGCTAGCAGCAACTCAAGACTCTTTGTTGCAAAGATACATTTCCTTCCAGGTTTCCCATCTTCTGGGGCTTCCCTGCTACAGGGATAATGCTGAGACCTGGAACACTGGCTCTGCACCAAGTCCTAGGAGGCCTTGAACTCACCACACATCCTTAGTGCTCTGTCTGCAGCACACATCAACCCTGAAGTGATATTAGAGACATGGAGACATGGAGGGCAATAACCTCTTGCCTTCAAGATTCTGCTTAAGGCTTAACCTTCACACTGCGCTGTTTTCTTGTCCTCTTACAACACACCCCATTGTTTCATTTTGTGGTATAGAATAGCTAGTGCTAACAGTATGGCACGTGGATAAAGCATGACTGTTGTGGTTAAGGACATTCTTTGCACTGAAAGAGGCAGATCTGAGATACTTTAGCATGTGACTATGTCCTTAGCCAACAGACCAGCACAGCCACAGGTATCAGTGAACTTCATTATGATTTAACACAACGATTCCTAAAACAACAACAACAAAAATTAATTCTGTCACATTTTTGGTTGGCATCTAATGTTTTTCGTCATGGATTTTAATAATTACTATGAGGGGTCTGTGGATATCTCAGTGGGTAGGAATGTTTGCTGTGTAACCGTGAATACCTGAGTTCAAATCCCCAGAACCCATATAAAAAGGTGGATGTGGCGGCCGGTGCCTGTAAACCCAACACTGGAGGGCCTGGAGAAAGGAGTGTTCTTGAGAATTGCTACTAACCCAGCCGCAGGTTCAGCGAGAGCCCTTGTTTCAAGCGAATGAAGCAGAGATGAACAGTGAAGGGCAGCAAATGTCCTGACTTCTGTGTATGCATGGGTGTGTATACCTGTGGACACACATGCCAGCCATATGCCTCCACACCACATGAACATATATCACACACACACTCATGCAAGCAAAAGAAAAGAATTCAATTATAGTGAATGTAATTCTCAGAACATCATAAACTTTGACATTTAAAGATAAAAAAATGACACTTGCATGAATTCAATTAATATATAAATGCTATAATAACTATGTAGAGGGTTCCTTTAGCAAAGGGATGTTTTTATAGCATGTGGTCAAAACTCACTAAAAATTGAACCTCCCTTCTTCCTCCCTCCATCTTTCCCTCCCTTCCTTCTATGTGTGTATGCGTATTTTCCTTCCTTCCTTCCTTCCTTCCTTCCTTCCTTCCTTCCTTCCTTCCTTCCTTCCTTCCTTCCTTTCTCTTTCCCTCCCTCCCTTCCTTCTTGTACTTTTTATTTTCTCCAGTAGTGTGAGAGAAATGCCTTTATAAATGGAGACGAGACTGGAGTCTCCACTGGGGCACATTCTCTGGCAGACCAGCTTTAGGACAGCAGACAGACAGAAGTTGCAGGTCTAGAAATGAATGTCATTAGCTCCTCCCTTCATGCTTCTTCTGGACAGACTCTGTGTGGCTAGGTACTCTATGCTGTGGTGCAGTTTCTGGAACCAGGCCCCTTTTCCTTTATGGTTATATTAGAGAAGAGGGGGGCAGGAAGGAATGCACAGTGGACAGGGCCATCTCTAGTTTTCAGAGAAAGGTGACTGTGTGGATAGCTCCTCCTTCTGCTTAAAGACTTTCAGTAAGAAAAAAACAAAAGCCATTTTGGTGTGTTTTCAGACTGGTGGTCCTTAGCTAAGAGATCCTAGGATCCTTAGCTAAGGGAAGTTCAGTGATCCTTGGAACACTGGGCCATGTCTGGACAATTTTATCACCCTAGGCAAGGAGTCTGCAACTGACAGCTGTGGGGAAAAGTATGGGCAGCTGGTGGACAAGGCAGACCCCAGATCACTTCCTAAAATGTAGCACCCATTGTGAGTCTAGTCCTGGTGTGCATTTGGGCCTGGCAATGCCTAGGATTTTGGAAGCCTTTCTTCCCTAAATTGTGATCATATGACACATCTCTGCTGTGACAAGGGGAGTCTTGGGGGCTTTCTCTTCCAGAAACAGCAGACTGAATGGATTGGGGCCCATGTTTTCCTCTGTGAAGCCCTTAAATTAATTCTTTTGAGATAGAGAGATAGAAACAGACAAAGCTAGACAGACATATAGAGAATATGTATTGGCATGATGTACATGTATGTCCTGTATGGTATGCAGGTGTGCTTATATGTGGGCACATGTGTGGAGGCTAAAGGCCAGTGTTACTGGGCATCTTCTTCAGTCTCCTCATGCCTCTGTTTTTGGAGTCAGGGTATCTCACTGAACTTGGAGCTCACTCAGTCACCCTCCTGTCTCTGTCTCCCTGGGTTTGCACAACCATGCTGAACTTTTTAGGTAGTTGCCAGGGTTCTTCATGTGTGCACAGCCAGGACTTTACCAACTAGCCCCTCTTAGACCACATTTTTGGATCTGGTTTTCCATTTGACACTCTTTACTGGGCAGTTCAGTGCTATGATTCAAGGCTAATGTGATGGGAAAAAAACTTTGACTTATTATTCGACTTATATTTTATTACGATGCCCAATGTGAAGCCACAATAATGAGTCTATTTGAAATGGTGCTATTGAATAAATGGTGACAAAACACTTAATTTCACTTGTCTACCAACAGTTTTCTTTGCAGAATGTAAGCTAGAGTGTCTTCTCCATTTGGCCTGAATTTGTACCTATTTCTTTGTTGGACAAGATGTAGATTTCACCAATTGTATTAGGCTATGGTCTTCCCTTAGAATGCTGTTAAGGTTTCACAGTGCACTGTATGGAAGTGTTTACATATTTATCAAGCTTTTGAATGTTAAAAATGTGTGAGAGTGCAGATGACCTGAGAGCCTAGTCTCAGAACAGAATTGTGGAATGTCTGTAGTTGGAGGGTTGGGTCACTAAAAGGGAAACCGGCCCAGGGGGACTACGCACTTAGACACTGTCCTCCTTTCAAATGACCTGCCTCTCCTGTTACACTGTCCACCTGACTAGTATCAAAATAGCAAGGGGTTGTGGGAAATGGTATGTATGTTGTGGAAGAAGAATAACAAAACCTTTCTCTGCTCACTTCCTTTATAAGTGTGGCTTTGTTCACTCTTGGAAAGGTATAGGTTACTCCCACTGGGAAAGAGGATCCTCCCTATTTGAATGCCTCAGGCCCAGAGGAAAGTAGGAATCTGTTCACCTCAGTTGAAATGTCAAGCTAGATCTGTACATGTAAATATACACCACCTAGGGACAGTGTAAGGGGAGGGTTTGGCCTTACATGTTTCCTTGCTCCCTCTTTCAAACTTTTTAATATTTTCAATCCTGCTGAAAAGCAATCATCACCTCAGACAAGGGTGAAATCCTATATCTCATGTCACTCAATATAAAAGGGAACTGTGCTCAGTTTCCTTGAAGTTTTCTAAAATAAATATGAATAACTACCCATGAGATCCAACAAATTAGAGATTTTTGTTTAAAGTGAGGAAGAAAACATTTGTGGATGAGAAGAAAATACTCTTTCCCAGTGTCTTCTTTCTTTGCTGCATTCTGTTCAGGCTGGGTCATGTACTTCAGGAACATTAGCAGGGTTTACTTTGTAGGATGGGTGAGGACACTGGGTACATCTGGTCAACCTCATGATTCCTTTCTGGAACACTGGACAGGTAAATGTGAGCAGCATGTGAAGAGTGTTTTATCAGCTCTTTTAAGAAAAACACAAAACCAAAGCTGCTTTAAACTGGTTTCACAAACTCGGACGTTAGTAAAAACTGAGAATATGACCACCCCATGATACAGTTAAGGGGAAGGTTTTTATTATAGATATGAGAGGGAGAGGGAGAGGGAGAGGGAGAGAGAGAGAGAGAGAGAGAGAGAGAGAGAGAGAGAGAGAGAGAGAGAACATCCAGAAGCATCTGGAAGAGATCAGAGATGAGAGAGAAAGTAGAAGACTGAACATGACCATGACCATCAGACTGGATATGGCCAGGGCTGTCGTGAGAGAGGGGAGAATAACAGGGGACAGAGAAAAACAAAAATATAGTGAGAAAATCAGGAGCAGAGCACAGAGAAAGAGTAAGCAAACACATTGAGAATAGCAGGGTTATACACAAATGAATAGCTGGGGGTAGGGAAGGCTATGAGTTGGAGATAGTTTAGGGTGAGGAGGAGATGAGAAGGACTAGGATGCTAGCATGGGCTTTGAAATGTGTAACAGGTATTTGTGATACTGAGGAAGTCTGGAGGCCAGCATGAGCTTTGATACACTGATAGGTACCACAGGTATCCATATGTCCCTTCTGCCAGAGGTAAGGGAAATGACTCCTTTTGGTAGGTGGAATCAGTTTCACAAGTTCCTGAGGAATTCTGGCTTTTCTCTAACGACCAGAAATTCTCCCATAGCCCAGGTTGAGCTCATTTCTGGATATTTGGACTACTTTTAGGGGTTTGGGGAATTGGAATTTCCTTTGGACCCAGGAATAAGGACTTGGTGCTTTCTTATATTTACACCTTCTTCACGGGACACTCCACAGCCAGAGGCAGAAGAAGTATCCTTGGCAGTTTCTAACACTAACTCAAGGAATATGAGAGTAACCAGAATCTTGGCTCACTGGGATGGAGTTGGGCCATGGGCTGCAATGATCAGGTCAGGCTGTATGATAATACAGGAAGAAACATTTCCCATTCTTCAACAGAGCAATAGTGTTCCATGTGCACTGTGGGTCAGCAAGGACCCTGCCCATCGTATGCACTGCAAACCCCAAACTTGGAGGCTTCATCTTGAACCATCCTCCTGTCACTGCACCAACATTGCACACAGGATGGACACTTCGTTTGTCAAGTGACCCATGACAAGCTTTTTTGGCTTGCATTTCATTGGCAAAAATCAGTCACATAGTCTCACCTTCTTTCAGTGGCTCCTTGAATGTTGTATGGGAAAGGAACTGGAATTTTTGCAACTAACAACAACAGTAACAAAACACACCAGACACAACAACAACAAAAGACACCAGAAGGGAGAAGGGTTTGCATAAGAGCTGCCTATGCTGATGATAACCATTCTCTAGACAGTAACTCTAAAGGCGTCATCCCACTCTGGTAGCACCTGAAAGAATGCCTGTTCTTGTTTGAGAATATTAAATGCATAGGAATTATTATTAGCATCATGATGAAAGTAGGTTTTCAGAGGACTGAGCTTCCATATCTGGATTTTTATTGATAATTAATAAAAATGTGTGTAATTTTAAAAATTAGCTTTTTTAGTAATTTTTCAATTTTGGTCAAGAATATAAATTTAGGACTTAGAGTGTGCCCTCTATGAGCAACACTCACTTCTCTGAACATTCCCTCCTTTGAATTTGACAGCTGAGCAAATTTCAGTTTTATTGTAGAAAAACCATTTCTATTGATGTTTTAATCCTCATTCTCCTCTTTTTTCTTAAGTTTCATGTGATGTAAGAAGAAAAACACCAAGTATTCATGACTAAGAGGGAACGGATTAACATGACTAGGAACTCATATTCAAGTTCTAATCTGGCTATTTACTATACATTCGAGTTTCTCTATCTGCCTGTACCCCATTTTCTTCATCTATAAACAGAATTAATAATAAGAATATCCACTTCCTAGTGCCATGACAAAACTTGAAAGAATAAATCTCAGTTAAGTTGTCATTTCTTAAAGAGTTAATTTTTCATTTTGTTATTTTGGTGTGTTGAATATTCTAGGGATAAAGAAAGTAACTCATTGGGCATTTGGGCCTCAACTGAACAGGTGCTTAATAATTCTTGACATTGGGTGTTTTTAGGGGAAAGGGGCTTATGTATCCCAAGCTGGACTCTAATTAAAAATGTAGCTAAGGATGACCTTGCACTTCTTAACCTCCTGCATCCACCTCTTAAGTGCATCATTACCCTCAGTTTTGCTATTATACTAGATGTACTGGACAATCACTCTACCAGCTGAGTTACATCCCTAGTCTGAATCCTAGTCCTTCTGACTGAGGATCATGGAGTCTATGTTCCGTCTGTGCCTGAGTAGTGCTTAGTCAAGGCAGATAGACCAGAAGAGTGTGACTGACAGTCACTCACCACTTGTTGGGCTTGTGAGGTGACCTTAGGTCAGAGATCTTGAGACTATTAGTCTGGCATCTATACTAGCCTGGTAATTCAAGTCTGTTGAGGTCATGTTAAAATAAAACAGGGTACAAACTCATGATTGAATCATGGAGACATTCCACTTGTGGGTTTCAGAAGGTGGGCAAGTCCACATGCTTGCCATCACCATCACAGGCAATGGCTGACAACTGAGAGTCTGGGTAGGATGGAGGGAGGGCTGGCTGGTTCATCTGGGATGGTCACACACTGTGTCCCCAGTCTCCTCCTGGAACTTCCCCCTCTTTCTCATGCCTCTTTCACTATTGCTTTCCTTTTTTGTTTTTCTTGCTTGTTTTTGAGACAGGGTTTCATGTTGCCTCAGCTGCCTTTGGATTTCTGATTCTCCAGCTATCTCCCTAGTGCTAGGATTACAGCTCTGTGCCATCACCATGAGCTCCACACCAGTTCTTCAGTGCAAGATGGGAGGAGTTTGAGGGGAGCAGCACTAAGTTTGTGGGCTGCACCCTAGCAAAAGACTACACCCACCCAGGGAGTTCATCTTGGCAAGCAGGTGTGAGGATGCTTATCAATTGTGACTCAGAGTCAACATCATGGAGATGCTTTGCCTTCAGCTATTTATGAAGTGGACTAGGCTACCTGTGAGGAAGGAGTTCCTAGTTCTAGAGCATTTCAGGTGTCCCCTCCAGTGAGGACTTGCTGGTGACAGGTCAGACTACTATTTGGTAACTGCTAAGTTATTTTTTTCTCCCAATTTAAGAATCTATAACTCTATATACTAGCTACCCTTGCACTGGTCAGATCCTGCTGTTGAGAGGGGAGCAAACCTAAGCATGGGGCCTGGTGCCAAACTGAAGCATTAAATGCAATGATCTACATCTACATCTTTCTCCCTCTTACTGTTCAGGTTACAACATTCATTCATTGGTTTATTCAACAAGCACTCATTTAATTCCTAGCAACCATTAGAATGGCATAGAAGCATCAGGTGCAGCTGACAAAAGGTTAACAGTTTGTAGCAGCCATTAATACCAAACAAGAAACCTAGATGTGGCAACACATGCCTATACTCCAGGGCTCAGGAGGCAAATGCAGGGAGATCATTAAGAGCTTCAGTTCTACTTAGGCTACAGGTGAAAAATTAAAAATCAGTCTGGGATTAATAATAAGACCCTGGCTGCAATAATGGTAATAATAATAAAAAAGCAACAAGACATGTTGCAGCCTATTTCATTCTTGACTATTCTAAGCAGGCCACACCATAATGCATTTGTGGATCATTCTTTCATTGATTCATTTGTTTATCCAGTAATCACTATCTCCTACTATACTTTGGTAATATTTACCTGATCTACCTTCCCCAAAGCAGACACCAAACCAACGTATCATTTCCGAAGGCATATACCCATATCTCCACCCCAACAATACTCTGTTTCTAGTATGAGAAACAGAAAACTATAAGATAACTTGGGAGATGGAGTTCACATCTTGAATGCTTATATTATGCAAAGAATGTATATTCGGCATGCCAGGGCATCTATTTTGAAGCTTAATTTCTCACGTTTTTCATGCTGTAAAGCAAAGGTGTGATATGTAAGGAAGTGTTAATTTGGGTTGCTGGCATTGGTTAACACACTGAATTAGATAGCATTGATTTAATGTGTAAATGCTTGAATTTTTCAAGGTAATTAAATGTTTAAAAATACACATTTTTCCTCTGCATTGCAATGGGACCAAAAAAGGAAAAATAATTGCTTTGAGTCACTTACAGCCTGAGAGGATAGCTTGTTGCTTATGGCCTCTCTGGCCCCAAAAGCTATCCAACCATATGCTACAGTCTCATTGAACTGCGCTGTCCTGAAGACACAGGCCCTTGCTTCTGTCACTGGCTCCCATTACTCTCCTTTCACAGAGAGTTGCCCAGTTCCCATCCTAAGCACATGTCAGCTTCTGGCTGCTGCAGCTCCTCCTTCACAAAACCCACTCCATGTTCCAGCTCCAGCATGCTGTCTGTAGTATGCTGTGTTATCTCCTGTGTTTATCTGATTTTCCCATGCTGCGTTGCTGGAGTTTTCCAAGTTTTATAACTTTTTGAGACAGACTCTATTTTGATAACTTCTGTAAAGTTCCACTGTATACCCAGAATAGTGCTTTTATTTGATAGAGCCTTAGTAAGTTGTCATTTAGTGAAATTAACACAAAGATAAATTCAGCATCATGTCATTTAGTAAAATTAACACAAAGATAAATTCAGCATCATGGATCCAACTACAGGAGCTTCTAAGTCTTTACAAAAAAAGAGTTAATTTAAAAATATTTGAGGGTTGATTAAAAATTTTTTAAACCCCATCTTTCTTTATCATATGCAGTATCTAGCCAATTATATATATATATGTATATATATATACATATATATGTAAACAAATGTACATTTGGGTATGGTATACCATGGAGAAAAGACAACAAGAAAGGCTAGATATAACAGGATAAAGCAGGACTGAATACAGGCAACAGACATGAGCCATGAAAGAAGAAATAAAGCTAATTGTTTCCCTGGTTGCATTTTGTCATGGAGCTTTTGGTTTGGGCAATGGATAAGTACATAAAATAAATTTGATACAATTTGAGGGGAAATCCTTCAGCTTCTATTTGGAATGCCTATGCTAACTGTAGAGAAGTTCATTAAGACTTTGGGTTGGTTGATTTTTGTGTGTGATGTTTTTGCTTCTTTTCAAAGTTTTTTAATAATAAAATTTATTAAATTAAAATTTAAATACTTCAAAATTTTAACTTACAATAATTGCATTATAAAGTAATGTGACTCTTCTTGCCTTGCATGAAGGACTTTCATCAGATATCTAAGGAGTTCTCTCTTCCTTTACATCAGGCAAGCCATCCCATCTTTCTCTTGATCCTTGCTCCTTTTTGGCAAAGAGTCATTTGCAAAGCAGAAACTGGAGCTGAGAGGAAAGTGTTTTCTGATTTTCCAGAGGAATCTGGAGTTAGGAACTATGTGTACATCTATGTGAACACATGCCCATATATGACCAGGACATTCTTCTTGAACATCCATATTCTTTTATGTGGTGATGTGTCTTATTAAAGCTATGAATACAGATATGATCTGAGCTAGCAGTTACTATACATATGGGCATTACTAAGGCATGGATTTCAGCCTTGAAATACTAGATTATTCTTACATAGTCCAAGTCCTCTAGCACCACAGAAATGAATAAACACATAACCAATGTAAGTCTACATTACACATTAAGTCACAAACATAAAATGGCAACTCTCAACTTGTTGTGAGAAACCCAGCCTCCTGTTTGTTTGGTTTCAAGAAATGATAGAGTTTAACTTACAGAAAGTGACCATGTACTATTTCTAAATTGCCACATCATCATCTGTCACTCAAGCTGGAGAAGTCACATTTGTGCATCTACTCTGATATTTTGCAACACTGTGATAGGTTGAGAAGCATCTAATTGTGTTGATACTAAGTCAAGGATTAAGCCTGAAGAGGGCAGCTTAATAGAGAAAAGGGAGAGAAGAGCTCATGTCAATTGTTACTTTGCATATTTTCTTACTCCTTAATATGATAAGATTCCCCTACCACTTTACAATTCTTCCTGCCAAAACTTGTTCTCTTTAAAATCTAATATATACAAGCCTATGTTCACTCAGAGAGACAGATGGTTGAAAATGGCTGTAGCTAAATTGAAGTTTCTGAATTAAAAAAAAAAATGCATGTAGTATCAGGCAGGTTTAAGCTTTTTTGAGAGAGGGGTAAATCTGCTCTGAATGCTGTCTCATACCATGAAGTTATCCATTCAAACTATGCAGGCTGTGCCAGGCCAGGCAGGCTGGGTATTTGTAGAAGCTATTCAGATGGCCATTTGCTTTCTAAAAAAGTATAAAGATTATGCTGATTGGACAAATAGCCAATGCCCAAAGCCTGGAGTGTCACTCAGCATTTGTGCTGACATCCTCTGCAAGAGTTTGCTCTGTGCCTGCATTTCTGGCAGGGCAGTGGGGGGTTTTCTCTACTTTTGTAGCTATGATAGAATAGCTACAAAAGTGGGTTAATCTTGGAGTGACATCTTCCTCCATGGGTATGTGCCTTACCGTTTCCAGGGAGTCTATATTTTCTTTCTGTTTGCTTGTAGATTTAAACAAGAAGAGACACTTGATCTGGGCATTCTTTGCAAGATTTTCTCACCAGTGCCCTGTGAGTGGGTAACATGTTACTTGTATACCCAGATAGTGAACATCATATATAGTGGCTACTAGAATAGTTAGAGCCAGCTCAGTCTCCTTCATCAATGGTCATCAGTCTTTTCTGCTCACCCTGATCTCTTGTGCAAACACCATGACTCAGGAGTATCACAGCATGAAAATCGTTGCTTGAGGAAGAACACGGGTGGAGGTAAATTTAGAATTTAAAATGTATCATTTGTAGAAACAATAAAGATCTCTTTATTTAACCTTTATTTAACTTTAACTTCCACAAACAATGATAAATCACATGTATGTGCTTGCCTATCCAACACCAACACCATGAAAGTCTTTTCCATTTGCATGTGCTATAATAGTTCTAATCTGTTCATAACCAAAATGTCTGCCTATGATCAATAACTTGATTTCAAAACTCAGCAATGAACTGGAATCCCTGTTTTAAAAGGATTGTATAGTATACAGTTTATGATAGAAGTAAATATCCAGGGTTGTACTTGGTGACATTCTTCTGTTCCCTCCTGCCTGCAGAGAGCTACGGGTCCTTTTAGAACACAGCATAGCTCATCTTTCACTGAGGGGTGACCACTTAACTGGGTTTAGTGTTGAAAGACCCCTCCCTTTGGGTTACCTTTCTTTGCTGTACAAACTAGAGTGGTGGGTAACTCACCCTCAGGGTCTAACCTTGGGTTGCACTACCATCCTCATATCTCCCACCATTTCTTTTGTTCTTAATGTTCTGTCCACATCAAATTACTTACCCTCAAGACTGGTCATCTCCCCTACCTCCCCACCTTTGTCCATACTTTGTCCTCTACTTGGGAGTCACACTCCCCTAGGCTTTCTTGTGCCTTACTTCTTTTGCAATGGTCAAATCCACCTACTCTGGGAAGCTTTGGCCCATTCCCTCTATGGACAAATGAGTCATCACAGACCGTATTGATTTATGGAGTTCTTGGTAGCTCGGTGTTGTTCTCAGCTGTCTCATTCTTAATCGTCCATAGATCAAACACTAGGAGGAAAACTGCTGATGTGAAATGACTACAACAAAGAAACAATATAAAGGAAGGAGAACAACCCAATTAAATGCCAAGACCACGAGAGTGGGTCAAAGGACAAAGAAAAATAGAACCATAGGCACACATAGTCCTTAAGCATCTGTGAAGAATCAGGTTTAATGCCAAAGTTGTTCACTTTGGACAAACTCTACACAGTCCTCTTGTATCTCTGTTTCTGTCTTTATCATTTTTTTTTTTTGGAGTTTGGTGGTCCTTGCAATTTTATGGACTTAATTGTAAAACCCTAAGTATTCTATGGTTGGCTTAGGGGGCCTATTGTATTAAGATATTGAAATATCTTCTACTTTTAGAAGATTAAAATAATTTGACTTTTTATTAGCATACATGTTGCTTAGAGTAGGAATTTCTATTTTTGCTGCATTTTAAACCATGAAATATATCTCCTCTCATTTTCTGATGGCTCTTGGGATGATTTCCTCTATTGCGATTGTTTAAATTTGTTCTAACTTACAAGATACAAGGATACTGGCAGGTTGATTTGCCCACATTCTATAACAGGAGAGAAGACCATGGTAGGCAGGTCTACTAGCTGATGCTGTCAAGGTTTAATTCTCTTCACAGAAAAATATGGCCTGTGTATAAGAACATCAGGCTGAGGAATCCTAGTCACAGCCAAAGCTAGTGATATCCTAAGATTTGCTTGTTAGCAGTTACATTAAAGATTGGCCCCCAGGTTGCTTGAAAGTCACTTATTTTTAGATACATTTGTTTATTATCTTAGCAACTCAGAGAAAACATCCCTATGTGCAACAGAGAAAACTGCTCTGAAGCACAGATTATTTTTACAGTCTTAAAAAGAAAGACTAGCCTTCAGCTTGATTTATTCTAAGGCATTTGGGGCAATAAATCCTAGACTGCTGAATTTATTACTTGTGATTAAACAATAGAGGCTGTTAATTACCAGTTGAATGGATTTTGCTAACTAGCCCATTTGGAGTCAGGAAATAGAGATTAAAAATGTAAAGCAGGCAGGAAAAAATGTATCAATGGACCTATAATGACAGTAGTTTAATAAAAGATAGCTTAATAGGCAAAGTGATGGTAGGAGTGGGTGTTTGTTGCACATTGGTGCTGGTGGGTGAGGAAAGGAATTTCCTTCATTGTGGAAATAAAGATTTTTTTTAATGTAATCAGGGAGTTTCTTTGCATTTTTTCTTTACAAAGCATAAGACACTGGTGAAATTTCTTGATGACTGGAAGATTCTGGCATTTTAATAAAACCATGAAAGCACTCCATTCCTATGTAGTGGTTGTTCAGCAAGAGATGTTTGCTGAGCTCACTGCCTGGTGCTGCAGGCACATCACTACGCTGACTTAGCTGTGGTCCTGGCATGGGGAGCTATGAGTGTAACGGGAGAGGGAAATCACACCAACAGAACCTCAGTATCATGATCGCACATGCCTCCATTGCATCCTGCACAGGATGTCAAGGGCACCAGTGGGCAGTGCTTGGCCCATGTTTGTGACATGGTTCAGGATATTGTCCTACAGATCTACAGATCATGGCATTAAATAGTGAAATCTGAGAAATAGCTTGGGTGAGAAGGTGGCCTTCTCTAAAGCAGTTCCCCTACCTGTAGTTGGAGAGTTTTCTCTCTGAGTCCCACCAATCCCCGGCAGTCCGACAGCCCACTTATAAAATAAACACACAGACGCTTATATTATTTAAACTGTTTGGCCTAATGGCTCAGGCTTCTAGCTATCCAGTTCTTACATCTTAAATTAATCCATTTCTATACATCTATACCTTGCCACGTTGCTCGTGGCTTACCGGCATCTTCACATGCTGCTTGTCATGGCAGCGGCTGGCAGTGTCTCTCTCTGCCTTCCTGTTCTCTCAATTCTCCTCTCTGTTAGTCCCGCCTATACTTCCTGCCTGACCACTGGCCAATCAGTGTTTATTTATTGATCAATCAGAGCAACACATTTGACATACAGACCATCCCACAGCACCTACCTATACACAGAAGAAAGGCACATCCTTATTTCTCACCAAAGATGCAGAGCAGAATCTGAGGAATGAGTCTTGGGAGGGTTCCCTAGTTTATTGCCCTTTGGTTATACTACTTTTTAAAAAAAATATTAATTACATTTATGCATTTATGTATTTGTTTGTTTGTTTAGTGGGGGGGTAGGGGGAGTTAGATAAATACTTCCAGCCTCTGATTCTAGAACTCAGGTTGTCAGGCTTGGCAGCAAGCTCCCTTACCAGCTGAGTCATCTTACCAGTCCTGTCTGTTTCTCTTAATTCTTCATCAAATCTATTTTAAAAACACAGGTTTAACTATTTACCTGTCTTCATCCCCATAGGAGGGCAGAAGTCTCCTATGCCATGTGAAATTTATATAAATAAAACTATAATTTTTCTCTTATTAGTCTGTTGTTTGTTATAAGGTTCCCAGACAATGAATCTAAGATAGACAAAAGGAAAGGATATTTTTCCTCTCCTATATTTTATGGCCTATAAACACCTTCTGGGGTGTCTGACTGAGTTGAAATTCAAAGATGAACTGGAGTTATCAGGTAATGAGCAATAAGAAGAGCATTTATGAAATTTACCAAGTTAGAATGGCATGGAATGATTTAGTATGTGATGTCAAAACAAGAGCTGGGAAGTTGAAGTCTATGGGTGGAGAGATGGGGAAAAAGAGGGCTTTATGCACAATAACATGGAGCTTGCGTACATGTCATAGGAATGCTATAATGGGAGAAGTTTCTTCTTCTGATTTGGGTGATCAAAAGGTCACCCACCCACTGTGGAGGGTGTGTAATAAGGAACAGTGTTTAGTACGAAGAAAATACAAGGTGAATGGAGTGTAGGGACTGCCAGATGAGCAGTGTTGGAGACTACCATTGAATAATGTGAATGGATCTGGATAAGGGATGGCAAGATTGCAAATTTGACATAGTAAAATTTGGAGGACTCTTGAAACATGTCTGTGGTGTACTGCGAGTCTGAGGATTTGGGAGCTGAAGAAGAAAAGCAGAAAACTTGGAGATGGCAACATTGTACAAGAAGATTCGTAGAGTGGTAGTTGGTTAAGATTGCTTGCAGGAAGAAGTCCCTCACCATAGACCTTATATCCACAACCACCTGGCCAAACAGAAGCAGGGAAGTGCAAGGAAGTTCCTGGAAATGAACTAGAAACAAGGTGGAAAATCTGAGGGTTAGAGGGCTCTGAAAAGTCTGTGAGAGCCATAGTTAGTCTTATCCAAGGCTAGCAGATGACATGAAATGTTTTGTTGTGCATGCAAAGAAAAACATGGATGTGTAAGAGTTTGTGTTTACTTCTGGTGGCTTTGTGTTTACTTCTGGCTTTTAGCTAGTGGTATCAGCTGATCCATGAAAGATAACAACATAGAAGTCAATAGACAAGAGCCTCCTTTAATCTACTTGGTATGTGCATTTTGAATGCCTACTGAAGGTCCAGTGTGATGCTGAGGAGCTAACATACCAGTTCCAAATGAAGCTTACATCATGTTTTGTGGAGAAGTTGCCTCTTACTATGTGCTTCTTGAGAGCACTTATGCGAAGTACCTGTCTTGTTGATTTAGTTACCTGGCTGAATACCTAGCCAAGGCAGTTGACTCAGCCTTTCCAGATGTTTTGACCCAAGACTCCTTTTGTAAAGTCCATTTTCCTGCTGAATTTCCTTTTGATATTCTCTAGAGGGCTCCTATGTTCTTACTTGTGATTCCATTTTCTTGTTCTTTTTCTGCCCTAATTTTAATAGATACAATTCTACAATACTTCTCTATAGTTGTCCAAACTGTTCGATCTCTGGTTTTGTATGCATTCAAAGATTATACTTGAAATTCTCATTTTCTAAGGACTCTTGATATCATCTGAGCATTTCCTGAGGGGAGATACTCTAAGATATGAATGGCTGATTCTCTTAATTGAGGAACAATTCCTTTTTCAAAGGGAATCATGTAGAATCTCTAAGTTAATGAAATGCACTGTAGGGGTCAGAAATAAAACAGAGATTTTTCAACTTTTTGGCAAAGATAACAAGGGCTTTGGAGTCCTTTAAGATTTAAGAGCTCTCATTCCGACTCTGTTAACTAGATGAGGACAGATTCCCTACGGATTGATTTTGCTCTCTAGAATAATGGGCCTCTATGCTGAGTGCTTGAGTCTCCCCTGTTTAATGCAGTGCAATTTCCAATGCTCAGATTTCAGCTTAAGGAGGCAATTTGGCTGTTGAGAATCAGGAAGCAAAGAAAGAAGGACTAGTGACAGTACACAGACATGACAATCATAAACATACCTCAGAAATTCATCATGAACAAACAAAGGCTTACTTTGAAAATATTGCCTCATTTTTTTAGTTAAGAATTTAGTATATATAAAATTGAGAGGCATATAGAAACTAGAGATGTCTGAAATTCTGTGTATATGTTGAGATCAGATAGTTTTACTCTAGTAGTTGTTGTTCAAGAAACTATATTCTCCCTAGGTAGATAAAACTCATGGAGTCCTGAAGAGCACTCAATATTGGTTTTGATGATGCACCTACAAATTCCACAGGCAAAGGCTTTCATTGCAATTCACATGTTCTGCCATAAGGAGGTGATAAAGAGTGATAGAAAGAGTAAACTGAAAGGGGACCAAATAGTATCCACTCCAAAAGCCTTTTAAGAAGAGTTTTCCTTGGCTTAAAGTGTGTGTGTGTGTGTGTGTGTGTGTGTGTGTGTGTGTGTGTGTACGCATATGCATGCATGCGCACATACATATGTGTACCCACGCACATTGGGGGAAGGTGGGAAATGGGCAGGAATGGGGACACAGAAAAAAGTCTTTCTTTAGGTATTCAGAGTAGAACCCAGGACCTGCTCAAGAAGGCAAGAGCTCTACCATGGAGCTACATCTTATCCCTGAAAAGGTTTCTTGGTTCATATTCTTTACCTCTTGGCTGGGTAGCAAGTGAGACATCTTTCACATGCAAGTCTTTGGGAAATCTTTCTCAAGGCCTTATCCTCTCTCCCTATTATCCTTCATGTTGTGTGTCAGAGGTCATACATTTTCCTGGTATTTCTAAACTGTTTTCTGTTGTAGAATTCCTGTGTCCAATCTGCATTTCTATGCTTGCTGATTTCACAACTGTGTCTTTCACTTAGTCTTTCCCTTAAAAGAACAAGCTCAATTTGTTCTCCAGGGTTATGTTTTAAATAATGGCATTTTGCTAAGTCAATGTCTCTGCAAGTTTTAGAATCAACTCTATATTACTAGAATGAGGTTAAAAAAGAGTGCAGTTTGGGGATTTTTTCAGGCTCCAACACACACTTAGTATGTTAAGTGTCGAGACTATTTTCATAGCACTAAGATATTATCTGTCATTTTTCATTGTGTTGATATTTGCAGGGAGGATATAAAAGAATCTTGGGTTTAATTGCTTGTGTCTTAGCATAACCCAGGGTAGGGGTATTGCATCACTAGTGATGGTAGCAAATCTTTTACTGCATAATCATAGCTTCAAAAGAAGCCCAACTGTGCTTAAGATTGTCCTTCATGAGCAGAACAAATACTAACATTCCTACACTTTCACTCTGTGTGGCAAAGACAATGTACAACTTTGTTGTTGCCTACCAACATTTAGTGGTTGTCTTAAGAAAAAGCCTTGTTGCAGTTGTTTGAATTGTGAGTTCAAAATGTTGCCTCTTGTTTTCATAAATACTATTTGTTTTTCTTTGAGACAGCAGCTGAAAGTCTATGAATTTGGGGTTTCAAGAGCTTACCATTAAAATGATTTAGAAATAGTGGGGAAAAAATTAGTGAGCTCAGAGCATGGTGTGAAGAATGAGAAGGTCAGGCCCTTGAGGAAAAGTTCCCACAGAACGAAATATGAAAAATTTCCCACTTGCCTACCCCAGCTAAGCAGCAAGACACCCTTTAGGGGCTGGGGATGGAGCTTGGTGGTAACGCTCTTGCCTGATATTAATGATATTAATGCTCTTGCCTAGCATAGGGAATACAGACACATGGCACATGCAAGGCTTTGGGTGTCATGATATATCTCTCAAAATCAGTCCATGAGCTTGTCTTTATCAGAGCACAGCTGTCTATAAATTTTTGCTAAGGATAAAATTTGAGCTATTAAGCACAAAATAAAATCAAGGGGAGCTTTTAGCTGCTACCCCCACCATGAACTTGAGAGTTTTACAACCCCTGGAGAGTTTTATGATAATAACCGTCTTCATTTTAATTTTTGGATATTATGTAATGAAATACACCAACAGTTTGGGGAGTTTGCAAAGTTCAATATTGTCTAATTATTGATTTTTTTTTAGCAAATAACCATTATATGGCATTAGAAAATCATACATTGCTAAAAGATTCATTCAACATGCAAGATAGATGAGTAGACTTTAATGTAACAGAAGTTCAATGAACCAAAAGTTCATTGATTGATGTAATTGATACGCAAACTGCAGCTGCCCTTCAAGGAACCGAGCTACTTGTTGACTTTTGGTGTCAAATGGAAGGAAGCCTGGAATTACCTGAGGAGACTATTGGAACCTTCCTTTCTCAGGCTGCATATCTATGTGAGGCCAGATTGTCTTCATCTACTTCAGCTAAAATAGCACATCACAACAAACTGCACAGAAGTAACCATGAGAATCCAGCTGACTTCTGTTTAGCTATTTAAAAGATATGTAAAAACATAAAAATGTCACACTCTACTATTTTTTTGTCTTAGAAGACAACGTTTTTAAGTAACAATGTTGTGTGTTGTTCTAAAATTCATTATTAAGAATATTTAAATTGTATTAGCTTTAGTGGTTAACATGGTGTATGTTAATAGATATGACCCAAATAAGCAAAAGCCATTTAAGGTACTTGATAATTTATAGGACCACTTTATAAGGGGAGTATAAGCAGGTGCAGAGAATACTACTGTCCTATTATGAAATAAATATCATTAGTATTTTCATAGTCTTCTGATGGCTGTAAAAATCTAAAAAATAGGCTCGGAAAGTAACTCAGGTGATAAAGTGTCTGCATTGAGGACCTGAGTTCAATTTCCTGACTCCACACTAAAAAAAAAAAAAAAAAAAAAAAAAAAAAAAAAAAATACACCACCACCAAGGGCTGGGCATGGAGGCATGTGTTTTTAATTCCAGAGCTCAAGCAGTAGAGACAGGTGGATCCCTTGGGCTCCCTGGCCAGCCAGCCTAGCATACTTGGTGAATTCCAGACTGGCAGATAGACCCTGTCTCTGAGAAAAGGTGGATAGTACTTAAGGAATGACCACAGAGCTTCTCCTCCGGCCTCCATATATACATGTGCATGCACACAGTTTTAGAAAGCAGAGCTGGGCATTTAGCTCCATGATAGAGCACTTGTGCAAGCATGTACGGGGCTCTGAGATCCATATCTAGTGCTACAACTACAAAAATACGGAATGTCCCCTGTAAATCCTTTGTCAGCCCACTCCTAACTGAGATATCTGCATTTTTTTAAACTGTGAGATGTAGCTGTGAAAATGTGTTAACGTTTGTGGTTTGTATCTACTCTTGGCTTCCTTTCCAAGTGGTAGGTGCTGTACTTCATGAGGAACCAGGCAGGTGAGACTAGCACGTGAATTATCAGATTTCTTACACATACCTGGTGGCAGATGGAAAGTCCAATAACTGGTAGTAGAGGCCTGATGAGAGCAACTGATTTCAGACAGGAAAAGAGAACTCAGGGCTGTGCATTTTTCAATGCCTCTGGCAACAGCTAGGCAGTGACTTAAACCTTATAGAATTCCAACCTTAAGCTTAAAAATACATTCATGTATGCCAGCATTAGGAATGGAATCTCCAGCTGCTGCCAACCTAGACAACCAAAGGAAATAGAGATCCGTATTGTTCAAAAGCCCAGCCTTAGGAGGGGCTGTGACTGAGCAGCTGTGTAAACAGAGCTAACCCCGTGGCTTCTCCTGCAGACGCTTGGTTCTAAGGAAGACTGGAGTATGGGGTCCTGAGCAACTGGGAACTCAAGGGGGTTGGCTCGTATTCTTGGAGTCCAGACAAGCTGAAGGTTTTTGTTTCCATGTGGATGTGGATGGACTTAAGAACTGAGCGGGAGACGCCAGGGAAGCTGTAAGGAGTCATGACCGCGACTGTATTTCCTTCCTCCCTCAGGGTCTACCTTTTCCTTTCACTTTCTCATTCTCTCAATTCCGCTTCTCCTAGTCTGTCCTCTGTTGAAATTCATGCTCCTTGGGGACAAATGGGTAGTTCAGAGTAGGATGTCTGTCCAGCTTCCCCTGTAATTCCTACGTTCACAGAATAATTAACTACATTACTGCATCCAATGCATTACATCTTTAAAGTAGCTTTTCCTTTGTGTCACGCCTCTCAGACCCTTTGTTTTTACTTCACTTAGTGGTCTCTCATAGGTAGAGGCCTTCTAGTCCCTCTGAAGTGACTTAGACTTTCAGGCACATAGATAGACTTTCCTGGATTCTGGCCTTCTGATACGATTCAGTAATATGCTATACCTCCAATGTGTAGCCTATTCCCCTAGCAACACTTTCTAGTTGTTGGGAGCTCTGAATGATGAATTAGAGTGGAACTGGTGATGTGGGATAGGATTGGCATGAAAATCAATAGTACTAATAATTGATAATAATAATAATAATAATAATAATAATAATATAAATAAAGCAAAGTAGGTGTCTTAGTTTGAGGAACTGTTGCTATGATGAAATACAATGACAAAAAGTAACTTGGGGAAGAAAGGGTGTATTTGGCTCACACTTCCACATCATTGTTCATCATCAAAGAAAGTCAAAACAGGAACTGAAACAGGGCAGAAACCTGGAGGCAGGAGCTGATGTAGAGGCCATGGATGGATGGGTGTTGCTTACTGGCTTGCTCAACATACCTCGCTCAGCTCACCTTCTTATAGAACCCAGGACCTGCCCAGGGATGGCACCACCCACAATGGGCTTGTCGTCGTCCCCCCCCCCCCCCCCCCCCCCGTCCACCACTAACTAAGAAAATCCTCAAGCTTGCCTACTGCTCGATCTCATGGAGGCATTTCTTAATTGAGGTTCCCTCCTCTCAAATGACTTTAGTTTGTGTCAAGCTGACATAAACTTTCCAGCACTGTGGAGGAGATGGAGGAGTACTGGCAGAAAAGAAATTAAGTCCTGTGAGTGTTTAATATCTGTCAGACACTGTTGTGGGCTCTTTACTTACATTAATTGAGATCAAAAGCACGGCAGTTTGCTGTGACCGTAGATAAACAGAAGCCAAAATGATAAGAACTGAGTCTGAGGCTAGGGAGAGTGAATGTGAAGAGGAGCTGAAGAACAAACCAGGGAACAAAAAAGGCATTAGAGACTGTTGGGACCTGAAAAACGACAGCCTGGGTGGTGATTGGTGTTTGGAATCCAGAGGAAATGGGGTAGATGAATTGAACCTTGAATTGTCTGTTTGGAGTCAGTGTCATTAGGTAGATGAAGAAATAGAAAAGGTGAGGTAGGCTTGTGTATGTTCCATTATATCGACACTGGAAGATTTTGGGGTGAGAGATCAGATGCAGGAGGATGAGGAACACGGGAAGGGTGAGTGTGGCAATGGACACAGTGAAGAGTACAGCACAGGAGACTAATGTGAGAGAACATGAGATTATGGAACTCTGCTCTGGAGATCAGAGAAGGCAGGGGGAGGGGAGGGTGCATTGACTGATCCCAGAAGGGATAGAATTGAGTGAAGTTCAGCTGCAAATGACCCTAAGTCCACTGGAGGCAACTCTTGAACGGGATAATGGGTGGGAGAATAGTCTATGATTAGATGGGGAAAAGACTGTCCTCGGAGACATGCAGGATCTGTCTTTCTGACCTCTATAAGAGAAAAAAAAAGCCAACTTTTCATGTGTGTGAAGAGAGCAATAGTAAAAAGAGGTGGTGCTGACTTGTATTTTTTTAAATTTTTTATTGATTCTTTGTGGATTTCACATCATACATACCATTCCCATCCATCTCCCCACCCCTTTGTTTCTGCCCTCTGCCCTTGTACCACCCCAAAATAAAATAAAATTTAAAAGAAAATCCCCCCAAAAAAGCACCAAAAATAAAAAACAAACAAAAAATCTTGGTGTGGAAGCTGCAGTGGGGGTGGGTTGCAGAGTATACCCTGTAGTCTACGCATCTTTACTAACGTGTCCATTGCAACTACTCATTGGTCTGGTTCAAGGCTTCTGACTTCTGCTATACTATTGATGCTGTACCCTCCCTGGGACTCCTCTTGAATATCCTGTTGTTGCCTTGTGTCATGGAGATCCTGCAACTTTGGATCTGCAGGTCCAGCCCATTCACATGCTCTGGCAGTTCATAGATGAGGTGGATATTGGGGCGGGCCAACTCATAGCTCTGGTTCTGGGATTGGGTGGTAGCTGAGTTGGTCAGCCCACCAGCTTCCCCTCCTCATCACCACCCAGGTGAACTCTCCAGCACTGCCCCAGCTAGCTCACCCAATGCAGCAGGCAGCAAGGAATGGGTTCAGTTCTCCTGCTCTTGTGCCCTCAGCTCAGCCACACCCACACCACCAGGGCCAGCTCTCCTGTGCTGTCCAGCCAAGGTGCAGGGCCTACTCTCCTGCTGCAGTTAGTGAGGGGCTCTCCCGCTCTCATGCCCCCAAGGCCAACTCTCTCACCTGCAGCAGGTGGCAAGGGGTGGGGGTGGGCATTTCCTCACCCATGCTGCTCCATGGCATATGAGGGGGAGGAGGGTTAGCTCTCCTATTCTCATGACCTCAGGGCCAGCTCACCTGCACCCCCCACCAACAGGGTCAGCTCTAGTGTGACTTGTATTTTTTGGACTGAGGGTGTCAGAATCGCCATGGGGTTCTTTAACTCACATCCCTCAAGTTTTGTTCCCCTTCCTACCTGAAATTGCTCTGACGTGCAGGGAGATATAGAGGGTGGGACTAAAAAGCCCCCTGTCTTGGGAGATTCTATGGAGGTCAGCGCTGATATGGCATTTAAGTCACCATGTGAGACATCGCATTATTTGTGAAAGCCCATTCATTTTCCAAACTATCTACTTTACAAACCCTTTATGAGGCATCCTATTGAGATTTCTTATTCCCCTGGGGGTGAATGTTAAGTGTCTAGTTTGGAATGGGTCTAACAAAATCAGTACGTAGTCAGGCCCTCTGGAGCTGTGTCCTTCCACAGTGCGGCTCCACTACAGCTAAAAGAGATGAGCTTCCAAACTTGTCTGCTTGAAGCACTCCTGAAGTCTCTTCAGTGCCTTTTGTGCTGTCTTGGTAGTATTATCTCTACGGCTTAGCATGCTAACATTAGTAATTAGCATCGTCAGACACACATCTGCCTGCCTGCTCACGCTGCCTCTTCATCCTGCACCTCGCTGAGAAGACAAGCCAATTCCTCTTGTGAATAAACATTGCAGCTGTGGTGACCTGCACAAGACTAAACCTGTCAATAGTCAGTCATGGATTGGGGATGAGCTCTTAGGGCATCCTACCCCTCCATGTTGAGCCCTTGGTTACTCGTGGATTCTAAGGGGACGACAGTCAGTGTCTTGAGCTGTGTACATACCAGAGAGCCCATCAGATACCAGTGGATAATTCCAAACTCTTGGTCACAGAGACGACCCTAGTTAAAATCAGTGGGTCATAAGGCAAAGAAAAAAGTGTGAAGGAAAGAAAGACATTTGTCCGGAGGAGGAAACATTGTTGACATGGGGTGGGAGAGAAATAAGAGAAGATGGGAGATGAGAGTCATCAGCATATATGTGTGTGTGTGTGTGTGTGTGTGTGTGTGTGTGTGTGTGTGTGTGTACATATGAAATTGTCAAAGAAGGAAGTTAATAACGAAAAAGTCACAGCCAATATAGAATGCTGTTAGAATGTAGTTTGTTCCAGATGGTGGTAATATGTAGCTAAAGTGTTGTCAGGCAATTTTGAATGGGAAAACGTAGGAAACAGTTGGGGAGAGATAGAGAAGGGGAGAACTGAATGCTCTAGAAGTTTCTCCTGTCTGCTTTCAGCTTAGAACAACAGAGCTATTGCTCAGCGATTTTCATATTTATATATATTATGTTATATATTATACTTTGACCAAAGAAAAATTTTAACCCCATCAATTACAATAGATTAGTCCCCATGGGCTAAGAGCAAGGTAGCTTCTCAGACAGCTTTAGTAAGTAACATTGTTCCTTCTCCCTGTCAGGCATCTCACATTTTGCTGCTGAACATTATTAGCCTCTGATTCCACCCCACCCCCCCAGCAGGTGCAGCAGAATCAGTGTTGCTGGCACCAGTCTCGCAGCAGCTTGCCTAATTTCTAGTGTCTGCTCCTGTTGTCATACAGGCAAGGACAAGAATAGGGTGGGCAAATTCCTTTTTTATTTTGTCTCTCCGCCTTTCCATGAGCTGCTGTGATTGGCCCACTGCATCAAACAGAACTCATTTTTTTCTGTTTTTCTCAGGCTTTGCCATTGCTTCTATACACACACACACACACACACACACACACACAATTGAAGTTCTATTTCTTTATCTGGATTCCTCACTTCTCTTGTACACACATTCCAGGCTTCTCCTTTTCCCACATCTTTGCGCATCCCAATTTTCCCTTCATTTGGGAGTTCCTGATATTGCTGGGCATCCCCTTCAAGTTCTGCTAGCTCCACTATGCTCACCCTGGTCTGTGCCCCCAGATCTTCGTTATTTATTTGTTGGTTGGTTGGTTTTGGTGTGTGTTACTTTGAGCTTAAACTTCAGGGCTTGTGTGTGTGTGTGTGTGTGTGTGTGTGTGTGTGTGTGTGTGTGTGTGTGTAGTGGATCACAGCACATAAAAGCTTGAATGTAGGTTCCACCATATAGTGCCTGCACGGCCTTCAATCCTGTGGGTTTCCTCCTTGCTTGTTTTCAGGAAGAAAGATGGAAGAGTGTATAATCATTGATGTCTGATAACAGTCTTCTCCAAACCTCTTGTGTCTGAAAATGCTTCTGGCCCCATTATCATGAGCAGTGCCGTGACAATGCTAAAGTTAAACCTCGGAGCTGGAGAGATAGCTTAGCAGTTAGGGCACTTGCTGCTGTTGCAGAGAACCCGGGTTCCCAGCAACCACATAGCTCACAACCTCCTGGAACCCCAGTTCTATGGAATCCAACAGCCTCTTTTGGCCTCTGTAGACCCAAAAATGCATGCGGTACACAAATATATGTGGAGGCAAAACAATCATACATATGAAATAAGTATTCTTTAAAAAGGTATATAAAATTGAACCTTGTGTGGATAAATTTTCCTAAGTGTTCAACAAAGGTTAGCTCCTATTTCTTTTTTTGTTTGTTTGGTTTTTTGTTCCTTTGTTTTATTTTGTGTTTTGTTTTGTTTTGTTTTCATCAGAAACAATGGACATATGAAAGTCATGGATAACTCACTGAAACTATTACAATTAAAACTTTGGGAATAAATCACATACACACAAGATTTTCTTTCCTAATGCAGGGGAAATGCACTGCCAGGAAAAGGGGAGAGGACTTCTGGAACAATACTTTCCTGAAATGAATTCCAAAGTTTTTAATTTAGGCTGGTATTAGTAAAGAGAAAAACTTGACTATCTTTTTTTTTTAATTTAATTTTATTTTATTTTACAATACAATTTGGTTCTACATATCAGCCACAGATTCCCTTGTTCTCCCCCCCTCCCGCCCCCTCCCCTTCCCCCCAGCCAACCCCCTATTCCCACCTCCTTCAGGGCAAAGCCTCCCCTGAGGACTGAGGACTGAGATCAACCTGGTAGACTCAGTCCAGGCAGGTCCAGTCCCCTCCTCCCAGGCCAAGCCAAGCGACCCTGCATAAGCCCCAGGTTTCAAACAGCCAACTCATGCAATATAGCTCCTATTTCTTATGTACATCAACACCCTTTACTTTGAAAGAGGTCAGTGCCAAAATAAGGAATATTACATTCAGTATACAAATGAAAGTTTATAGAAATAGAGTTATTTGGCAGACGAAATTAAGTGTGACAGTTTGGGAGGAGTTTACAGGAAAAAATTAGCATTTCAGAACACATGTCATGTTAGGCAAAATGAAATTTCCTAAGCTCCATGGAGGACGGTTTATCCAGGCCATAGATACCTAAGCTGGGCACACTCTAGGGCTCCCAACAGACTATTTTCTTTGTGCAGTGTGGAGATGAATTGCTCCATCAGCATCCCAACTTGGAGTCCTCCTGATGATTTCTTTTTGATCTTCACTCTCTCCTTTTGTTTATCTGCGAAGAAACTTGTACAGAAAGCGTGTTGCTCCCCTGGAAGTGAATTGCTATTCTTTTTCAACCCAGATGACAACACCGAATTTCTTTAGTCATTTATGGATACATAATAGGAAAAGAATCCCATAGAGTTGGGCCCAACCTGAGTTCTTTCTCTTCTTCAACACAGACTAAATAAAACACCCGGTTCTTCCCCCAAGTCATATTTGCAAGCTGAATTCCCTTTTGAATGATTTTTCAGCGACACTACAAAAAGATTGCTTACGGAGTCTCACGTTCTCTCTCCCTCCTTTTCTCCAAGGAAGCCAAGATGTCTGACAAGAGCGACCTAAAGGCTGAGCTGGAGCGCAAAAAGCAGCGCTTGGCCCAGATAAGAGAGGAGAAGAAGCGGAAGGAGGAAGAGCGGAAGAGGAAAGAGGTGAGGCTGGGTCCGGGCGTTATGGGATCAAAGGGTCACTGGGGCCCAAGAAACCAGTTAGCAGGACAAAAAGGACCCCTGAGAAATTGGAATGAAGTGTGAGGGTGTATCCGCACACTCTGAAGAAGGAAGTCACCCCTCCCTGGTCAGTGCGGTCAGGAGTCCTACGTGGCTCAAAAGTCTGTATGCCCAGGTTCACCCTGGATTTGAAGAGAACCCTGAAAATGGCCCATGATCTCTTTGTTGCTGGATATTCTTTCATCTGTCTGGACCATGTTCTCCTAGCCTTACTTGGGCAACAATGGTTGGTTTTTACTTCATGGAACTGCTAAGGTTAGGATGACCTTCCCTCTCACTGCCTAGAACTTAGAATGTAGTTCATACCTGTGAGAGGGGGAGAGAGAGAGAGAGAGAGAGAGAGAGAGAGAGAGAGAGAGAGAGAGAGAGAGAGAGAGAGAGAGAGAGAGAGAGAGAGAGAGAGAATCTATTTATTTTTGCAAAAACTAACAGGATGCCCATTTTAGAACAATGACAGTGGATTTCCCATGATTCCTACATGCATGCATCTCCTGTGAGCAATAAGAAAGAATCCTCAGCTTGGTTAAGTGGGGATCGGGTAGGAAGGTGGGTGGATACGACAGAGCCCGGTGTTAAGTGTTGTAGCAGAAGGGGATTTTCTGCTGTCACCAAAAGATTTCTTTTGTCAAATAGCAAGGACCTTCAGTCAGGCAGCTTTTCTCCTGGTAAATTTAAGGGTCAAAGACTCTTGACCCCAAATTCAAAGCCTGTCATGTGTCTTCTACCATCTCGATCCGAGAAGTGATGTATTTTTTATTCTCCAATCTTTTTGCGAGTGTAGAAATAGCCCATTTGATGCACAAAAAGCAGATGGCAGAGATATTTGTGAATAGTTTTCTAGAAAGGAAACTTTGTACAGGGTGATATGCCTCTCCATAAAGAGAAAACTGGGACTGCTCCCCACACAGCAATTGGTTCCCCTCCACCCAGGAAAAAGGAAATGCTTTGATGCCTCATAATCTAAATAAATGCTGCTTCTTTCTACAAGTTTAAGAGAGGAAAATAACAGATTTACAATGTTTATTATTTTTCAGTAATTGCCCTTGCATTTCAGCCTCCTGGCTTCTCCCATCTCTTTGTGCCTCACACAGTGACTGATGTGATGGTATGCTTGTCCTTGCTCTCCTACATAATGGTTTTCCCTGAGAGATCTTTGCTGTCATGTATGCAGGTTGTGGGTGAAATCGAGGTGAGAACTGACAAGGAATGGCTATTCATTTCCACGGGAGGCCCAAAGAAAGCATTATGTGATTATGTTTCCCTTCTTTCAGATGTCAACAGCTACTGTATCTTTAAAGCACCTGCTATTCCCTGCTAATAATGGGTTTCCTTTTAAACTGACATTCTAATATCCGACTTGAATTTCACAGAATTACTGTGAATTGTGATGTGATATAGGAAATCTGGTTCCAAATTAGGCTGTCTGCTCTATCTTTTTCATTTTACACATTTTGGGGGAATCACGGGCCAACCAAGCAGATGGAGGCTAGCTTTCTTTTCCTTCTTTCCTTTTTTTTTTTTTTTTTTTTTCTGGTATACCAAGTAGTTTTGAGAAGTAAAAGTCTCACCCCCTGCATATCAAAAAGAGCTTCCAGCATATTTCTGGCCTCCATGCACCTCTGGAACTCAAGTTGCGGAAGGACTCCCTGTCTCCATTTCTTAAGGGACAGGGCAGCTTCGAGTCACAACAGCAATTCACAGTCCTACACTTCCATGCCCAGTGCCACTCACAAGATCTAAATCAGGGCTCAATCTTGGGATTCACTGGCTGTATTATATTTAAGGTCTGCTCTGGCTTTAAATCTCCTCTCTGCATACTCTAGCATCCCTCAAGAAGCTCTTTCCTTTGTGCCATTTAAGCATCTATAAAACAAACAAACAAAAAGCACTGGTTTATTTGATGAGTGGATGAGAGTGGGACACTTATGTGCTGCAGCAAATGTGTGGAGCACATTCATTCTTTCCACTATGTGGGTCCCAGTGATTGAACTTAAGATAATCCCCCTACTCATAGACGGGTTTATTTGGGGCTTACATTTCCAGAGAGATAAAAACACATCACTCTGCAGGGTGGAGGGGCTTAGTCCTGCCCCAACTTGGTATGCCAGCCTGTGTTGGTTCCCCAAGGAAGGCCTTACACCCTATGAGGAGTGGATGAGGGTAGGGAAGGGGGAGGGGGAGGTGGTTTGACTCTGCGCCTACTTGGCCCCCACCCTCAAAGGGAACAACAGCCAGGACCCCTGCTACACAGGAGAAAGGGAGGAAGGGGGAACTCTGGTTGATATGTAAAATGAAAAAATAAATAAATAAAAAAGAACCCATCACTATCACGGCAGGGAAGGGGTGAGGAAGGGGAAGCATGGGAACAGGAAAAGCTGAGTGCTCACAGGCTCATGTCTCAGAGAGAGTAAACTTAGGATGGTGGAGGAGTTTCAAACCTCACAGCCCATCTCCAGTGACATACTTCCTTCAGCAAGACCATACCACCAAGGTGCCCCCAAACAGTTTCATCAACTGAGGACCAACTGAGTATGAGTGACATCTTATTAAAATCACCACACCGTGGAGCTGCCTCACATCCCTGTTTAAATATCCTTTGCAAATGGTTCTGGCTCCGTTTATTCTGAACAGCCAGTGCCATCAGACAGGCAGTGTTAAGCCTGGTGGTTACACACAGACATTTGCATTGTATGTGGTGCAGAAACTTGGTTCTGCCCTTCACAGAACAATCTTTAGTGAGGGCCTCTGGGAACTTGTCTTCTTGACAGAGTTCTGTATAAATTCCAAAAGATACTAGAGAGCAATGGATAGTATAGAGAAATGGGGCAGTGAACCATAGTAACCTTTCTTGTGGCTGTGACCAAATACCTTACAAGCCAACTTCAGGAGAGAAAGGTTTTGTTTGGCTCAATTTAAGGGGATAAAGTCTTTCAAGGTGGGGAAGGTATGTTGGCAAGTGCTGTTTTAGTTGTAGTGACCAGAGCATGAGGCAGCTGGTCACATTATGTCCACAGCTGGGAAACAGAGAGAGATGAATGCTAGTACCCCATTTGTGTTCTTTTTTTATTCAGCTCAGAACACCAGCCCATCATGGGATGGTGCCACACACATTCAGCATACGTTTTTCTCTCTAGATATACTCTTGTAGACATGCCTAGAATGTGTCTCCTAGGTGTTTATAAATCCCATCAAGATGCCAATCAAGATTAAACACCACAGTGAGAAACACCCCTTCTGTGCTTCTGAGAGACTAGTGAGTGAAGGGGCCTATAAGATAGATGTACACATACACCTTGATCAGGATGGGATCTTATTTTCCATGTACCCTCATGAGGTTATAGTGTTTTTTACAGGTTTATTTATTTTTAAAAAGTGTGTGTGTGTGTGTGTGTGTGTGTGTGTGTGTGTGTGTGTGTGTAAGTGCATTTGAGAACAGCTTCTGTAGACCCCAGAGGTGTAGAATTCTCCCTGCAACTGGAGTTACAGGTGTTTGTGAGCCACTGAATATGGGTGCTGGGAACCAGACTCAGCCCCTGTGCAAACATAGTAAATTTTATCTGCTGAGCCATCTCTCCATCCCAGAGGCTACACTATTTCATATAGGAAAGAAATCTGTAACAAATAAATTCTGATCTTTTTTCAAATGAAGAAATAGCCTCGATGTACAAGACTAGCCTTCTTTTGTCTCTAGCTTTAAGGAGGATCCTGTCACCAGACACCTGGTTTGAACTTAGAACCTGGGGAGCATGCTGTTCCCACGATCTACAAGCATCATCATGGTCTGGAGAAGTAGAACAGAATGCTTTTCTTCCCCACTTTTTTTTTCTCTCTAAAACCACTTTCCAGCCAAAATAGCCTATAGTGTAATATCTTATCTGAAATGGTTTAGAAAAAAAAAATCCTACTTTGGATTTTATTTTTCAGATTTGGGAATGTTAACATGTACACAAGTTGGAAATGTGTTGGGAGACCTACATTTATACTTGAAATTCATTTATGTTTCACAAACACCTTATACACATAGACTAGATATATTTTATATGATGATTAAAATAATATTTTTCATGAAACAAAATTTCATGGTATGGAATTCTGCATTCTGGAATTATGTTGAAACTCAGAAACTTTTGCCTTTTAGATTGGGGATCTCAATCTGTGTTTACACAGTCCTCTATGGACCACACTCTCCTGACAGCAAGTTTAATCCATTTCTGTCATACTGTCCTTTACCTAGCCATTAATTGTGCACACCACACATCTTTCAGTTCTTGTCTCTGTCCTTTACTATGAAAAGCCACCTCTGACTCCTCTAGAGACAGGAATTTTCAAGAGTGGAGCTCTATATTATTTTTTTTATTTTGTGTCTAACACACACTTTACCACAGAGTATCTGCCCAACAAAAGAATGTAGACAGAATTAATAAACATACAAGCTGTTTGGGGCAGGTGCTGAAGACTGATCTCAACATTATTTTAAACCATCTAAAGTTCTGTCCTGCAGATTGCTTTGGAATCTCTGAACCAAAGGCTATGCAATGCCCATATACAGCATCATCACTGCCCATATACAGGATCATCACTGCCCATCTACAGCCCCATCACTGTCCATCTACAGCCCCATCACTGCCCATCTACAGCCCCATCACTGCCCCATCTACAGCATCATCACTGCCCATCCACAGCACCATCACTGCCCATCCACAGCACCATCACGGCCCATCTACAGCACCATCACTGCCCATCTACAGCACAATCACTGCCCATCTACTGCCCCATCACTGCCCCATCTACAGCCCCATCACTGCCCATATACAGGACCATCACTGCCCCATCTACAGCGTCATCACTGCCCATCTACAGCATCATCACTGCCCATCTACAGCCTCATCACTGCCCATCTACAGCCCCATCACTGCCCCATCTACAGCCCCATCACTGCCCCATCTACAGCCCCATCACTGCCCATCTACAGCCCCATCACTGCCCATCTACAGCCCCATCACTGCCCCATCTACAGCCCCATCACTGCCCATCTACAGCCCCATCACTGCTCATCTACTGCCCCATCACTGCCCATCTACAGCCCCATCACTGCCCATCTACAGCCCCATCACTGCCCCATCTACAGCACCATCACTGCCCATATACAGCACCATCACTGTCCATCTACAGCCCCATCACTGCCCATCTACAGCCCCATCACTGCCCATCTACAGCCCCATCACTGCCCATCTACTGCCCCATCACTGCCCCATCTACATCACCATCACTGCCCCATCTACAGCACCATCACTGCCCCATCTACAGCATCATCACTGCCTTATCTACAGTCACCATCACTGTCCATCTACAGCCCCATCACTGCCGCATCTACAGCCCCATCACTGCTGCCTGAATTAAGATGTTCTGACTTTTATGTTGTTTGTAGAGTTAGAGTTAGAAATTAAGCTTGACTTTTGTATACTTTATTTAGGCTCAGACTTTCAATGAAACAAAAAGATTCAGAATTGAAACGGAACAAAGTGCCCTTTGGTGCTGCCCTGGATGGCTTACTGTCCAGAATTCTAGTGTGAAGAGGGAATTAGGACCACCCGGGCAGATCATCTCCAAGAGCTGAGAAAGCTGCAGGGGTAAAACACACTCTGTGCTACTTTGGATGCCAGTTGCTTTCTTGGCTGTGGTATCATGGCTGAAATCTGATTTAAAAATAAAGAGGGTGCCCCCATGTAAGACACAGGCCCAATTTCATGAAAACTTGGCTTCAATGCAGTGAGGTGAACTTAATGGGGGCCACCCTGAAGTTTCAGCCCAACCTTGGCCTTATGCTGAATTGCTGGAAGCTGGGACAGGTTGAGGTTTTCTGCGCGTTTTCACTTGTCCCTCTAATAAATATGGAACTTTCTTGGGAAAATGATTGACAGCTCTCAGCTGGCAAATTGTCTTTCTTTGATTATCCTCTCTGTGATTATACCTCACAAACAAAAATATCACTTTCTGGGAAAGGCAGCTGTTGTCTTTTTAATTACTAGTATTGCCAAATTAGTCCACGGTGAGTCATTAAAACATGGCAGGATCCTGTAGTTCTTACAGGGGAGAATCATAAGGTTCATCACTAGGGCACTAGTGACAGTCTCTTTGAAGAGATTACACCTTGTTTTGTGTAGGGCGCTAAGAGATACCTGGCTTGTTTCCGATAAGCTCTGGTCATATACCTGTGAAGTTCCTGTAGTCAGCTTTGGGCACTGAAAGCTTTCCTAAGCTTCAGTAAGCCAAGAGGAACATGTATCCTCATTAGTATATCCCAGCATGATGATTTGTTCCAGAAGAATTAAGAAAGCCAAAAATGGAGCTGGCAGGATGACTCTCCTGATAAAAGCACGTGCCCCTCAAGCCAGACAACCTGAGTACAACCTCTGGAACCCATCTGAAAAAGCCAGATGTGGTAGCCTGGAGTACACAGCATGGCAGACACAATAAGGGAGGCCCTAACCAACAAGGTTAATGGAGAGAATCTTCTTCCAAAAGTTCAATTCTGACCTCTACACTCAAGCTGTGTGACATGCGGGTGGGCGCACCCCCAATCCCTCTCTCTCTCTCTCTCTCTCTCTCTCTCTCTCTCTCTCTCTCTCTCTCTCTCTCTCTCTCTCTCTCTCTCTCTCTCTCTCTCTCTCTCACACACACACACACACACACACACACACATTAATATATAAATAATAAAATAGTGGGCTTGTGAGATGACTCAGCAGGTGTATAGACCTGTCACCAAGAATGATGACCAGAGTTTGAGCCCCAGATTCCACCTGGTGGAAAGAGAGAACTGATTCCTGCAAGCTTTCCTCTGACCTCTACATGCATGCCACAGCATGCCACTCCCACTCTGGAGTCCTACACACCAAAATAAGTGACTGTAAAAAGTTAATCTTGCAAAAGAAGGCAAAACAGACAGTGGGTTGCATACTCACCTGTGCTGAGAAGTGAAAATTTAGATATACTGTTTAAGTACAGTGTGTGTGTTGCCCACCTTGACACACAAATTGATCTCTGCTATCTTTCTTAAATGCCTACCATTTAAAATTAGAATAAATCTCAAACCCCAAACCAAAGGTATACCTTTCCACACAGGATGCTATGACAGAAAGTCTGGTCTACTATACCAAGGGAAGGTTAGGCAGATCATTTTCATTTACTCTGTGAAGGCTCCGCCAGCCCATCTCATTTCCATGGATACTGTCTTACTTCAATGCACATTTGTTGACAGAAATAGCTTTTGTGAGCTCTGGGTTTCTAGATTTCCAAATATCTTGTTCTCACAGTAGTGTTGTGAAGGAAGAGGTCCCTAAAAGGGTTGCGGCTGAGAGAAATTAACCTGAAAGATACATTCAGCTAAGATTCTATGACCATAAAATAATGCCTGCCAAAGTCATTCTTGAAACACCTTTTTATTAGGTATTATAACCCAAGAAACTGATCCAGGCATGTTCACCTTGTGATGAACAGAACAATTGTGTTGCTACCAGTAAAACTGAGAGTCAGTCCAGTTGAGGCTAAGTCCATCTCTAAAGTACCATGCTACTCTGCATTTCATTACTAAGACAGGTTTTAATTGTTTTTTAGTTTTTTAACCTGTATTTCAGTAGCACCTGTAACTATTCCATTTTCTTGCATCTCTCCCTTTCCCTCCCATCCTTCTCTTTACCTGTATGAAAAATCAATATGGATGGTGATTTCCATTCTCCTGCATCTTTTCCCCTCAGCTCTGCCTTTGTTTGTTGTGTGCATTAACACTGGAATATGCTTCAGTTGTTTAAATGTTACCACTGGAAAAGAATGTGCACTTTCCTATCTTCACAGACAGGGACAGAATTGCCTTCTGGGAGTGTGGAGTGATATGAGAAGGCTGACGTCATCTACGACCCTCCTCAGCTCCATTTAGACCCCAAAATGACAGTTCTCTCCCTAATGACAGATAGATTGCAAAAATGAAATTGTACTTTAAGGCCAAGGTCAATAAGAACAGAAGTGCTGAGCCCAGAGTAACATAAAAATACACACTTGTCTTATAATCGGGTTGTAGGCTATTGCCTGGGGCAAGCCAAACTGCCCTGAATTCTTTCTGCCTCAGGAACATGAAACTAATTATACTCATTGAGGTAATTTACCTGCCAGGATGCCCAATGCCAAAGGGGAATAAGGGAAGTCTGATAATTAATAGGGTAGTTGGCTGGACAGGCTTCAAGACAGTTTCACTTCTGTGGGCTCATAAAGGTTGCTTGTGAAATACACACTAGTATTCTCTTGGTTCAGTTTTGGGCAAATATGTTTAATTACAGTTTGACTCAGAATACCTCCCTTCATCATCTTTTTAAAAACATTTAATTAATTATTTAAGAGCTCTATACAATGTCTTTTTACCATATTTTCCCCTCTTCCAGGACACATGTCGCCTTCTTTTAGACCCATTAACTTTAATTTTTGCTGCCTATATATTCTTGGGTGTGTGGCCATCCAGTGGAATGTGGTCTACATACCAGGCACCACACCCTTAAAGAACACTGACTCTCTCCTCTCCCAGCAACTATCAGCTGCCAATAGCTCCTCAGCTAGGGGTGGGACTTCCTGTCTCCTCCCCCTCCCCATGCTGTGTTTTTATTTGCTTTAGCTTGTCCACATCTGTGAATGCTGTCATAACCACTATGAATTCATGTGTGAGGCGTCTGTGTTGCAACTGTCAAACACAGTTTCAATGTAGTCATTTATTACTAATGTATCTTTCCACCACCACCACCACCTCCCCATCTTCTTCGGGAATCTCTTAGCTTTGGAAGGAGGAGTGTGATCAGTATGAAGCTTCCTCAGAAAGCTAGAAATAGATCTCCTATGTGATGCAGCTCTACCACTCTTGGACATATATCCCAAAGACTCTATATCCTACTGCAGAGATATTTGTTCATCCATATTCATTGTTACTCTATTCACAATTGCTAGGAAATCCAAACATCTTAGATGACTTATCAATTGATAAATGGATAATGAAAATAAGGTACATTTACACAATGGAAAATGATTTTACTGTTAAGAAAAAGAAATTATGAAATCATCAGGTACATACATGGGATTGGAAGCAATCATTGTGAGTGAGGTAACTCAGACCCAGAAGATATGAGTGGTTACATGCTTTGAATCTTTGCCTAGGTGTGTTTCATTTGGGGTACCCATAGAGGTACCCCAAAATTAGTAAGGGGCCATGGAGGTGGGGGAGTTTCAAAGGAAGGGAGACAGAATGCAGTGGTATAAAGGGGTAAAGAGAATAATGGACTATGAACAGTTAAATGGAGTAAGGAATAGGAGAGAAGTATAGAGGAAGAACTAGCAAGATGGATGAGAGATAACACTCAAGACCCTTGATCTTTTTTAGACACCATTTTAGTTTGTCACAGTCCTATATAAAAACACAAACTAGGCATAGGATCTGATTTCACATGGTTGGTGTTTTAGATATAATTTTTGAAAGGAACTTCTAAGTAGAATTTTGTTTTGTTCACACTATGTTTTCCTAGAAGGATATTTTCTTCTTTATGTGTTAATGGTTCCTGTGAAAATCAGAATCCAGTTTTTAAAAAAAAGACCTACTGAAACAATTTACTACCAAGCTACATTGCCTTAATATTGACTCGAGCCCGGGTTTCACCACTATGAGCTTCTACTATTAATACAAGCAGTAAATTTTATAATTACAGGTTTCTATAAATAGTCTTACTTTTTGCTTTTCAGCTAGATACCAGAAATTTCTGTTTCTGGAGTATCAGTATTACCGAGTTGCTGGTCAAGAACCGATGTCCCAGAAGGAACAAGGAAGCTAACGTAGACAAGACTTACTTTTAAAATAGCACGCATCAGAAAGTTTGCCTTGACGCTTCCTTCCAGAACCCTGAAAGTCTCTTCTTTTATTTCTAGTTATTACATTTTACTTATTTTGTATGCATGTGTTTTTTATGACTCTCAAATGAGTTCTTTTTGTTTTGTTCTTTGAGACAGGGTTTCTCTGAGCAGCCATGCCTGTCCTGGAACTCACTCTGTAGACCAGGCAGGACTTGAACTCAGAGATCTGCCTGCCTCTGCCTTCCAAGTGCTGGGATTAAAGGCCTGGGCCACCACTGCCCGGTGCTTAAACGGGTTCCTTTTCCACCACACAGGTCCTAGAACTCAAACTTTGGTAGCCAGGCTTGGCCTCAGGTGCCATTACCTGCCAAAGCATCTCACCAGCCTAGGAAATTTTGATACCGTACGATAGAGATGGGGGTGGGGAGCAGGACTTCAACCAAAAGAGAGAGCCTGTGTCAGTTACCAAATGAGCAGTTACAGTGGTTCTCATCCTCCACACATGCTTATGTCTATGTAGAGCTTTGCCTGGTCTTTGGTCAAGGCATTTTCCACTTCATCGAGGAAAAGCTTGCATTTAGTTACATCACTAACTTTCCTTGCTGGCATCAAATTTTTTAGGCAGATATGCAACAGAAGAAAGAACCTGTTCAGGATGACTCCGATCTGGACCGCAAACGCCGAGAGACGGAAGCTTTGCTGCAAAGCATTGGCATATCGCCGGAGCCCCCTCTAGGTACTTCATCATGCTTGGATTACTACGCTCAAGCAGAACTTGTGTAGACAGACCATGTCCAGCATTGTTGTGCTTCTAAGTGTTAGCTTTATTATTGCTTTCTATGTTTAAAAAATCTGGGGCTTATTGTCCTTGTTGCATGTACCTTTTAGAACTGAGAGGGCTGGAAGGAGATGGGAATGATGCTTACAGAGTCAATAGCATTTGCTGATTATATGCTCATAATTTCCCTTTGTGTCGCCAACAGATTAATTTATACTTGTTAGGGAGTATATACAAGACAGCTTGGGGTTTTTAAGTATTAACAAATTGCTCTTTGTTTCTACTGCTGAAATGCAACCTCTCTTTGCCTATATAGACAATGTTAATCTGGTTATAATACTGTGAACACTATAGGCATAGAGCTCTTACATGATGAAAATAGAGTGTTCAGTGGGAAATTTGCAGAAAACCCTAAAATTAGCAGCTAATCTACAAGTTCAAGTTTACTTGGCATGTGTATCTTGATTTCATTGTTAGTTGGCATTTCCATTGCAACACCCCTCCTCCAACTCATTCATTTCTAGTTGATTGTCCATGAAGCCTTTTATCACTGAGGTTTGGGTACTGAATAATTTATTTTATTTGTTAAAGGTAGCTTGCATGTGCTTATTCTGCCACTCGTATGTCTTTCGTGTGTTTTATTTATTTATAACTATTACTATTTCTTTATTTTCCATACATCTAAAAAAATAATCTGAGGGTGTCTGTAAAACTACATAATATCCAATACATTAAAAACAAAACCATTTAAATGATGAACAGGAATAAATACAGTATCAGGGCTGTTTTAAATATTTCATCGTTTAATTCCTTTCTTGACTTCTACATTAGAATAAAATTCCTTTTATTCTCATAGTTATTTAAATTAAGAAAAAAATTACCCATGAAAAGCAATTATTCCTATCAATATAAATAAGAGAAAGAATATATCCAACTGAAAGTATTGCAAAACATAATTTAATGCATAAATATGAAACTAAAATACTATTAAAAAGCATTTCATTTTATCTCAATTGTGATATGTAAAATCATGTCTCTGCTGCTATAATAAGCCCTCATAAAGCTAGATTTTGTTTAACTTCTTATTATGTAAGATGTAATCTATAGGGGATTTGGCTGGTAGATCTTCTTTGAGAAGTTAGCAAACTTCTATGTACTTACCTGACATCTGATGTAAATTAGACATCTATCGATCAATTATATTTTTGCTTCAAAATAGTCTTTGAAATGTGGTTGCTATGTCAACACTGATTAAACACAGTAGTGGTATATCCTATTATCCCTTACCCTGCATAAAGCTTGTGATTAAACTTTAAAAACAAAATACTTGAGTATCCCCAGTCCATAGCCACGTTCTCAGCTACCCCTGAATTCCTTCCAATGGGACAAATTTTCACCCATCTCGCCAACTTACCCTCTGCCTTAGCATGAAGGGTAATCAGGGAGTTAATTGAAGAGTCACGTGAAAATGCCCAGCTCCTTGACTGTTCTGTCATTGTGGTACAATATTTGAAGGGGGAAAATAAACTTGTTAAGCCCTTACCCTGTTAAATAAATAAAAGGAAATCACATGTGATGGAAACCAAATGGGATGCTACACTCTTGTACTGAAGTTTCTTTCCACACAAGGCTTCCTTGGCATGTGTGGTATGAGTCCCCTGAACTGGCCGGCCTGGGGCCCTCTTGCCTGTTTGGTGTGGTCCGTGGCTGAAGGACATTTGGCTTGATGTGAAGGATGGAGAAAGAAACTGCATTTGTGCTTCCTTAGTTTTGTTTGGTTTTCCCTTTATCGTCCTCGCTCAGGTTGTCAGCTGACCTATCTTTGAGCTTTCTCCCACCCTCAGAATGGCAGTTTCCTTCTGTTCCTGTGTCAGCGTCTACCAGGGCTGCCAGAGACAGAGGAAAACTAGTCCCAAATGAAGTAGAAAGTGGCTGGGATGAAACCATTCATTAAATGTAAAAATAAAGCAGGCTGGCATTTTCCTTTGTTTTGAAAGAGATTTTTAAATTACCAGGCTCAACATTTACCCTTCCTCTCTGCCACTTAGTTCCAGCACCAAATTGTTTACACTCCATGAACCCATACATTTCTCTCTAAACTAGACACTCAACAGATTTCTCACCCTTCTTGGGCATTTAAAATTATTTAGGCTCATTCATTTCATAATGTTTAAAGTTTTATAGACACCTCATCTTTTAAATAGGTCACATCTATACTAACAAAATAAAGTGAAGAATTAGAATGATCTAGATAGTTCCTACCAGAGAAAGGTAGGCTGAACTATCTGGATAACCATTGTGGTTCTCCATTTTACTTCGTTAGGTGGACATGGCCTCGGAATCCCTCAGTTAATCCTGTCTAAATTCATTTCAGACTTTCATTTTCCAAAATACGAAAAATTCACTTGACTTTCTTCCTTTTCTTTCCTTTTTTTTTTCCTTATCCCATCTCAATCTCCCCTGGCCATACAACCACTTTAATTTGGGTCCATCTGTTTTGGTTTGTCTGACACTGCTCTTCCTCAGTGCAGCCGCTGCATTTTTTAACATGGGATACCTGTTATTTTCATTATTTAGTCCCAACCCCTATGTCTCCCTCTTCGAAATCAGTGAGCACTCCCAGTGAAGCTGGAAGCCAAGACTCGGGCGATCTGGGGCCATTAACAAGGTAAGAATTGCCCTTTCAAAAGGCCATGGTGGGATGTGAATCACACAAGAGAACGCTGAAAATGCCATCAGATCTGCATGCACCTGTTAGATCCTTGCTTGTGCCTAATCCACGCTGAGTTGCAATATTTACTGACAGAGAGGCTTGTTTGGACACTAGAAATAACAGTGTTGCCCTTCCTTGAGTTGGCTCATTGAAGACCACACATCTTCCTTAATAAATGTGAACATCTCCATTAGCTGAGGCCTAAAAGAAACAGGGAAGGAGCCAAGTTCCACCAAACATGTACCCAGCTTTCCACTGTTCAACTCTGATTTGGTTTCTAGCCCTACTTTTAATTTCTCAAGCTGGCAATGTTGAGAACTCAGTCGTCACACTTGCTATTGCTAGGAATTTTAGCAGGTGTTCACTGTTGTTACTTAGGGAGTCGGTTACCAAACTTTGATTACACTCTCTATGTCCAGAGACTCCTGGGCCAGGATGTGGGCGTGCTCTAATTTGACCCCTAAAGGGATAGCTGAAGAGTAAGCGGTGGAGAGAAGAAAGACACCGTGATAGTCACAGTCACTCTCTTATGTTGATTGTGTTCTCCGGGATTCCTGCACACAGGTGCCCCCAGGAGGTGATATGAAGGAACGTGGAGTGGAGGCTTGTAGTGACCAGTTAGTGAGCAGCCCCCTGTTCAGACACACAGTTTTCCTTCTAGTTCAAGCTGTTGAGCTCTAGCAGTGGGGACCCAGGTTTTCCGAATCTCCTAGTTGTTCACAAGAAGCTAGAAATCACTTTCATTAAAAGCAGACATGAGTGTGTGACCTCTAGCTGTGATTCTTTTTTTTTTTTTTTTTTTTGGTTTTTCAAGACAGGATTTCTCTGTGTAGCTTTGTGCCTTTCCTGGAACTCGCTTTGGAGACCAAGCTAGCCTTAAACTCACAGAGATCCGCCTGCCTTTGCCTCCCAAGTGCTGGGATTAAAGGTGTGCTCCACGGGAGAAAATCCTAAAATACTTGAATCAAGCTTCAGATAAAGGAAACAGCCAAACCCCTACCCCCGCCCCCAAATGCATGCATGACAAATCAGGCTTTGGGTTGTCTCTGTACCTTTCAACCTTTCCCTACTTAAGGACCTTTCTGTTGAGAAAGAGATGCAAAACTTTGCACTTCTATTTTTCTAAATAATCCATTTTCAGATGCATTTCTTCTGGAAGTACACTATTTTCAAAGAGAACTAAGCAATGTGTTAAGGAACCTGTAGCTAAGCAGAACATGGAGGTGCATTCTTAAACCCAAGCATTTGACAGGCTGAGGCAGGAGGGTCATGAGTTCAAGGTCAGCTGGTGCTACTTAGTAAGTAAGACTCGATTTCAAACACACACACACACACACACATACACACACACACACACACACACACACACACACACACACACACACACCAGAAAATACCCCGAGACTCCTCCAGAATTGCCCTGAGCAGTGTGCTTGTATTTTTCTCTCAGAGATGAAGTAGTAAGATCAGGATTTCCTCAGGTGTACCTGCTTGCTGGTGTGCTCAAACATGAGCATCATGTTTTGGCAAGCCTCTGGAAGCAGTGGGCACTGCTTTCAGTTTTAGAAGCATGAAAGCAAAGGCTTTGGTGGGGGCAAAGCTGGTTTATTTTAGCAAATTGTCCTTGTGATTTGGGGCAGCACACATCTTCTGTCATCTGTTGCTTTGGAGGCTTCAGAAGGCCTTTGGGGGGTGTTGGTGATAACAGCACAGTTGGATAATATTTAACATTTACTTGAGGGCTGGAAGAATGCTATCACATTCCCTGGGGCTCCACTGGCCTCTCGTTAAGACATTTGATGGTTTCTGTTCCAACATGCTGTTGTCATTCTGCTCAGCCTCTTGGGGCGCAGCTGGCAGCATGAAATTCCGACTGGCTTCACAGTTGACGAGCCTCTTGGAAAACTTGCTGAAAAAGCTGACCTGTGCTCTTAGCACTCTGGGGACAGTGGCAGTTCTCCTCACAAGACACCACTGTCCTTTCCTCCACCTCCTTAAGTGCTTGTATTGTTGTTGTTGTTGTTTTTAACCTAGTGAATTGTTTTGAAAGAGGGAGGCAGTTCTTCCCACCCCAGTTACACTCCAGTGAGTTCCACTTCATTATAGCCAAGTTCTGACTAGAGTAGGTAGCTAGGGGCCAGAGAGCAGATCCCTGCTAAAGGCTGCTTTCATTAAAATGCAGGAAAATTGGCAGCGAAGAAAAGAATCATTTCCGGAAAAACCGAGCACGAAGTTTGAATTCTGAGAAGAATGAATTAGGAATAGCTTAGGACGCCTTGCTCTTGTTTTGAACGTAAAGGTCCAGACAGATTTATGATTTTGTTTTAATAAAGTAGATGAGTGTTTAGTATAAGAGAATATCATATTTCAGTTTTTTAGAATTCCATTTTCAATGTTTTTTTTTTCCATGTAGAAGTGACTTTTTTAAAAACAGTTAGTATTATCTTTGCAGAACCTCAGCCTGGAAACATGCTGACACCCCTGCTCTCAAAAGTTTGCCTATTTGCTTAGAATATGAAATCTTTTCAAAGATTTCAGAATCCAGTTAACACATCTGTTCATACCTCATGGTGCACATAAATTCTTCTATTCCTTTGCCAGGATTTAAAGCTCAAACTAAAAATGTCTTCCAAGAGTCAGAAGGAAATTGGCATACTTCATGTCTCTTATGAAAACACTGCACTGTAAATAGAAAGTTTGCAAAACCCCCTTTTACTCATTTTGAAAGCAGCAAATGCTTTAGCTAAAAATATAAAATAATTCCCAATTATGATGGTATAAATTAAATATTTTAAAACTTAAAGAGTTACAATTGTTTGTTTTATAATTTCTGATTTTGGTTCTCTAGACCACTTCTCATTCACAACTTCTTTTTGTGATATTTTCTTCTTCTCTTGGTTGATTTAATATAATCAATTAACTATTTCTAAGTTAATAATAATGGACAAAGGACATGCTCTTAGAATTTAAAAACTTAATTATATTAATAAAGTATTTGAAAGGGTAACTTTATTTATAAACATGGATATTTTTATAAAAAGCCTTAATATATACAGCTAGAATACCACACAGTGCATAGAGAATGCTAATATGGTTGGTTATTATTGGTTAAAAATGCAAGAGTAGTCTAATGCATGAAAAGATCAAAGAGGAAAGTGGAGTTATTACAGCATATAATTAGAGGATGCATGAAGAGTCCAGACCCCTATTGCTGGGTTTCAAGACTAAGCAGTTTTCTCTCTATGATAAGAATATTAATCTGAACCCATTAGAAAATGTCCTCTATGCACTACAATTGAAGAAAGCATATTTTATAGACCTTGAAGAAAAATGACTTTTGTTTATTTGAGTGTGTATCTTCCTTGGGAAATAATAAGTTCCTTGAAAATGAGAACTAAATTTGAAATTGAATCCATGTAGTAGGCATTTGGGGAATGTTCTTGAATTTGTGAATTAATCATTACCCCTTTTTTTATTGAGCGCATCATTGAGGCATCGTGAGCATTAGTCATTTTCCCAAGTTCATGCAGAACATAACTGAAGCTCTTGTTTTGACCTCTGCTGATTTTCTTGAGTTTTCATAAGCTATACCTGTGCTTCACATCATCTCAAATAATTAATATAAATGCCTCAGAAAATTATACTGAAAATGGAAAATTGATATTGGTAAAGCACCTAGAAGAAGCAGGACATAGTAATTGTCAGTTAGCTCTTATTATTGTGGTCATATGCTTTTTCATATTTTGATTTATATATTTATCAGATGGGAAGAGAACTTATAAAATTTTTCTCATAGAGCATGTAAATACCATTATCAAATTTGACAAGCATGCTTATATACTTATATCTTCATCCAATTATGTAAAATTTTTGAACATCAAGACATGGCTAGATTAAAGTCTACATCATTAGAGTTGGCTAAGCCTTGCTCATGTACCATCAGATAATGAAGCAGAAAGGAATCTATGTACATGACAATATTCAGACCATATCAATTATTTTTATTTATATGGTTGGCTCATAAAAACTTCATACTTACTCTCTCCTCTGCTGTGGGATGTTTAAGTTTTCAAAAACACAGCCACACCAACAGCTGTTCTTCCCTGAAAAATATGGAATGTGCATTGACCTCACAAAGTTCACCTGGATTTCAAGGTTGAACCATGTAAGAACTTTCCAAAATGACTTCACATATAAAAAGCTCACATGGTAATTGAATATTGTACAATCTTCTATTGTAATAATAATGGCATCTCCTAGCACATCAACAAAATAATCAACAAGTCAGAAAAGGAGGTCTCTGATGTTTGATCTTAATAAATGGCATGAAGAATTATAATAATATCAACTGCTATCCTGTGTTTTAGCAAACATGTTTGTTTGTTCACTGTAGTCTTGTTATCATCACCAAGATCTAGTTTCCAATAAATATGGCCATTTCATCCCACTCAACATTGTATTAGAACTTTAAACACCCATGTATTTATTTTTGGAGTGTGTGTTGTATGTGTGTGTTCTTGTTGTGGTTGCATTTGTGCATACATATGTGTGAATGTGTGTGTGGAGTCAGAGGTTAGTGTACACTGTCCTCTTTAATTGCCTCTACCTTAGTGCTTGACACAAGGTCTCTTACTGAACCTGAGCTCATCAATCTTGTTGGCTGGCTGGCCAGTGAAATGCAGTGATCCTCCTGTGTGTCTGCCCCAGCCCATGCACTAGGTGGCAGATGTGTGCCCCACACCTGGTTTTCATGGCTTACTGGGGATCTGAACTCTTATCCTCAAGTTTATATGTCAGGACCTTTTCTGACTGAGCCATCTCCCCAGCTACCTAGTATTTTATTCTTAATAATCACTATTGAAATGTTGCTTGTGCATTTAATATAAGACATAAACAAGTCAAAGTAAGTACATAAAACATCACTGTCCCACCACCAAAGATGAGCGCCCTACTGTATATTCTTTCATATCATATCTATGACATTTTATATACATCAATGTTAATAGTTCATCTATTTTCCTAGTCAAGTATCTTTATTTTTCTATTTCAATTTAATTTAATATCAATATCATCTTCCAAGTTCCCTAATTACCTCCACAATAATCCCATAGCACTTGCAATTGATACCTGTCCTCCCATGTACCAACATTTGCTGTTTAGGAAGGTGAGTGATCCCAAATGCAACGTAAGGAGTGAGTGCTGAAGCATTTAGCAGAGGACAGAGTTCCCAAGGGAAGCATGAGAGTGTGCCTGACTTCCAGATCCTTATGTATTTCATGAATCCAGGACAGATTTCTGCTCTAGAATGCTAGTCTTCCAGAGAGATAATAAATTAGTTTTTTGTGGACATAATACTTGCATAAAATCTGCATGTGTGGTATAGTCTGCACTTCTCTGGTTGACCACTCAGGGAACGCTCATCTGAGGAAATTAAAGAGGGTTGGAATAGTTGATTGTGGGCAACTTGCATTAACTGCAAGTGGACACCACATGGTTCTCCGAATGGCCTCAGAAAAAGCATAGATACAGAGGTTTAACACCCAGCAGAGTATCTTCAGGACTTTCACTCATACCCACAATCAGATTCTCCAGGACTCTGAAGCTACATAAGGCTTAGAGACTTTTGACCCACTTGATAAAAACGTTGTCATTTCCCATGGCAATCTGGTAAATTAGAAACTAACGGGAAGGTATTAAGGAGTTAATAAGGGTGAAAGAGTAACCAAATAGCTAAAAACTATAGAGAATTGAATAATATCAAATTGTGTTTATTCAAACAATTGTATATTATCAGTATGTGAGGAGAATTTTACAGGATGCCATCAGTTCACTGGATTTCAGAGAAACTGATGACACTGGTTTAAAGCTAACTGAAATTCAGTTTCTTCTGGCTTGAAAGATGGCTCCCTTGAGTCAGTTCCTAGCACCCAAGAAACACAGTCAGTTGACAACTACCTGTAACTCTGGTCCCAGGGGATCTAATACCCTCTTCTGGACTCACATGCACATAGCCACACATAGATATGCATACATATAATTAAAAACAATGAAATATAAATTTTTTAAAGGTCACTCTCTTTGGCAACTAAGATTACAGCTTAGGATTTTTTTTTCCTCCTTATGTAGCACATTAATTGATCAGTTAAAATTTTGACCTCTTATGGCTCTATCATCAGGCAGAATGTACTATGCCTCTCATATGGCACTACTCACAAATCAAGCATCTGTTTTGGCAATGGATGCTGTGCCTCCTTCCAGAGAAATCACTTGCTTGGCAATAGGCTTCTGTGTAAGACTGGAGTGAACATGTCCTTGTGGCATGATGGAAATTCTTCATTTCATTTTGAGTCCAGCTCAGATGGACATCCCAGTGGCTTCATGTGGTCTCAGTGGAGCTCCAGCATTAGAGAGAGGATTCTTACACAGGAAATTATGAAAGGAAGCTTTCAAAAAAGACTCTGATGTGAGTATACATTGCTATGTGCCAATTTTGTTTCTAACATAAAAAAATCCTTATCCACATCATTGCCAGTCCCAAATATGGAATAATTGGGACTTGGAAGTAAAACATCAACTCGTTATCTAAATACCATCCTTTACTTGACATCATTTTAATGAATGTGACAGATTGAGTGATATGATGGATTTTAAAAATGCCCTTAAGTATTTAGTGTTTTGCTTCTGAAACGGCATTTTAAAAAAATTAGGTATCTGGGTAAGACATTGACTAGAGATTTATGCCAGGCACTATGTTCGAATTAGCCCAAACTCTTTCCATGTCTTACTAGGAGCTAATGAAGATATGTGGCCCCAGAGCTCAGGACAATTGTGGTACATGGGATGACTCTGTGTCATGCCCTTGACCTGTTTCTCCATCTTGGAGAGAACAGAAGTCCATGGACACCTGAGTCCCAGTTGCAGGGACTCACTAAAGTTGCCTTGGGCTGAGAAGATAGAGACTTCTTTTGATCCTCAGCATAAAATAGCAACCTAGGCAGGACTGTAACTATAGGTTCTCCTTCCTCAGTGTGCAAGTGAGTCTGAAATCTCCTCTGAGAGCACATATGGCATCAAGATATACAGGATTGAGTTCTCTAACATATAGGGACACAGGCACAAACAACCACAAACACACAAAAAGACAGAAAAGCAGAAGGGTAACTAGCTGTGCACAGGAAGGGGATCAGCAGGGGTGGGGAGGGGAACAAGAGTGGATAATGGGGGTAAATACAATCAAGATTCATTATGTACCTGAAAATGTCACAATGAAGACAATATGTGCTAATAAAGACAAAACACTGAATAATTCATAAAAATGCTTTGGTGGATATTTAAAAAGTGAGGCAGACACACTGAGTCAGTCCTCCCCTTCTCTCTCTCATATATTACATCCTGACTGTAGTTCTCCGCCCTCCTCTCCTCCCAGCCCTTCCTCTCCATCCCCCAATCCACTCCTCCTCCATTTCCCTTCAGAAAAGGGCAGGCTTTGTAGGGATATCAGCCAAGCATGGCATATCAAGTTGCAGTGCAGTCTTTTATTTTTTAATGAAGAAAATAAAAAAGTATTCATTTAGAACAAGCTGACCACATACTTCACATCCATCTGCAGGAAATGCAGGTAAAGCATTCATTGGTTCATTTTTTTTCAATACTTCCATCAATAAATACTTGAAACTTTATGGTCTGTAAGACACTATGCCACATCTTCAGGAAACACAATGTTGGTTTTTTCTTAGAGAGAGCCTCCCTCTATTTAATGAAGCCACCTAAGGAGATGTTGTAATTGATAGCTTTAAATATGTGTACTTACAGAGATGAACAATAACGCAGTAAATCATTATTCCAAAAACACCTGCAACAGGTTTTTAATACTGTGATGAGGACTCGTGATTTTAACTAATTATTACTGTCCATAGTGATACATATTGGATACTTGGAAAATGTTTATTGGTGTGTGTGTGTGTGTGTGTGTGTGTGTGTGTGTGTGTGTGTGTGTGTGTATTACATAAATCTGGATGAAATTGGTGTAAAGATGAAGACATAACTAAAGGCAAGGCAGCTATGGTCCAGAGAGGGACAAGCACATCCTGGACAAACTGATTTAAGGTGCATGCCACTCCAGAGGAAATCTTGGCTGTTGTTATAGGAACTAAAGAACAAGGTAAGGACTGTCTTTCAGAAATAAGAGAGAAGTCCAGTTTCTGGGCTCAGAGCAAAAGTCTTTGGTCCTGCTGTAAAAGTGTGATAATAAGATGGCTATTACTAAGATCAAATGGGTTGTAGAGTGACCAAGAGAATAATTTAGTTAGCAGCCAAAATACTTCTCTGACACTCGTCTCATAGATATACAAATTGTTTCTGGATGGTGTTATTATTGAAGGCCAAGGTAATTTGAGCTGAGCCTTCTGGAATGCACATGTTTTGGAAAAGTTGAATGAGGAGAGGGACATCAGAAAGATAGGATGTAGAATGTGGATAAAACAGAAACAAGTATCAGACTCTGGGAGACTAGTTTTGATCACTAGTTCCCACACCTGTCCCTTGTCACTCAATATACTTAGCTTGTTAAATTCTAACTTAGAGCAAATGTCTGAGATGAGTCCTGGGCTGCAGCATTTTTCTGTTTTCAAGGTCTGACCATTAATTTGTGGACCCAGTGATCAGATAGAGAAACTCTGCAAGTCTAAGTTAGGGTTGTGGGAGTGAATAAGGAATGGAAAGACAGATGAGGTAAGGAAGGGTAGGTTTGTCCACAGACGCATCTAACACAGATTTGAAAAGGTGAGATACGGAGTTCAACGGTGATGAGGATGTGGGGGTTGTGCAATCACAATGACCTAAAGTAAGGCACAGAAGTGAGGAGAGGTGGTAGAATCCTGACTGGTCACTACTATAGAATGAAAAGAGATCAAGGATGAGGAGCAGAACTTGAACATGGGACTTGATGACACAGAAATTGTCATCGTAATCACTGCCATTATTTATCATCACCACCATCATCCTCTTCTTTCTATGATCCTATTTTTTTCTGATGCTGTTTTACTTACAGACTGAGTCTCTTGAAATAAAACCTGTCCAGGGGTGATTCAGTTATAGCTCTTGCTTCCCATTATCATATTGCTTTAAAAACTATACTGATTTAGATGTCAACAGCAAGCAGTATGGCAATGGCTCAGTGGTGTTGGGTGTTAACATCACAAATGACAGTTCTTAGCTACTGTTTTCCAAATACTTATTGGACATTTTCTTGTTAGCCAAAACTCAGAAAGGATAAGAACAAAGATATTCTTAATAACTTAGGAAGTGATTATTTTACATGACATGGGAGGTTTCTGTGCCTAGTATTTTAAACAAGCTCATAAAAGTGACCTTATTTGATATGTCTATAGCTGCTAAGCTGGATGTCGGAACATAGGACCACAATGTCTTTTAGTACAGAGTAGGAAAGGGGTTGTTGGATTACTCAGTATCTGAGCAAACTGAAGGTCCCTTGTGAGGGTTCCTCATAGATGGAGAGCTAATCCAAGAAGGCATCTACAAGTAACCAGAACAGACTAGAAGTTATTGTTCTAGAAGTTATTATTCTCATGATAAATCAGTCAGTTGGCAGCTAAAGTCTACAGGGTCTCATAGAGTCACTCAGCCAACATGGCCAATGAAATAGGCACTGGTGACAATGAGTGTGTGTTCAAATCCTACTCTGTCATTCAGGGGCCAAGTCAAATGGCATCTCTGATCTCCACAGAGAGAGAGAGTCTCCTGCTGTTGCTCCCAAAGGACAGAGGAAGCCCATCCCTCAGCCTGACCAGCCATACAGAAAAATCATTTAGTGGGGGGACTTACATATGTTCTTATCTTTAATCCCTTTTATGGCATTTATTTAGTTGTCATCTAGTATTAATTGAGATTCTTAGCTATGCCACACCCTGCAGAAATGATGGGAATTGGTTTTTTCTTAGTATATGTCATCAGTATATAATTGAGTATGAATATCCATATGTCTCATTTCCCTTATTGAAATGTCACATTCTTAAGTGCATGCCCTGTGGCCCTCTGCACACCTGGGGTTCCACTGATGTATCATACATGGCTTTCTACCTTGTCCTATAAAGTCATCTGTGTACATCCTGTCACTCGTAGAGAACTGTAGTTCGCTTGAAATCTTTTACTCCTTCATCACAGGGTTTTATATACTAGGCCCTTAATAAACATTTCTTGAATAACTAAACAAATGTCCTGATCAAAAATATTCTGTACTGTGCCCTGAGTCCATTAAATGAACATCTCAGAAAAACTGAAACATGAAACTAATGTCATAGTAAATACAATGATTTTTACATGAAAAAGGTATGATAATATTTTATAATACTACTTTCATTTCTATAAATAAATTCCCTGAAATATTTTAAATCCTCCAAGAAGGTGTAGGCTGAACTACTATTTTTCTTTCAATAATAGAGTAACTTGATAATGTTACAAAGTGATATTTATGTTAATTGGCACAATACAAATATTCCCAAAAGAGGATAACAAGACAAAATGTTGTCTATTAATGTTTTTATACTAAAGGGCTTTAGGGCCACTCCTTCTTGTGTTGGATATAAGAGAAGGTTTGCCTGATGGTACAAAAGCCACACCCAGAGCCCCAAACTCTCACCTTGAAGTCCAGATGTGGCCTCCCGATGATGCAGCCACCTGCCTTGTAAATTCTCTGTAAGTCTGCCCAGAGATAATTTGGTGAACATTTAATTCAAGGTCATATGCCATCCTTGAACCCACAAACCAGTGTTTGCCTATTAAGGAACCAACTTTGAGTTCCTTTTTACTTAAAAACAAACAAACAAACAAAACAAAGTGCAGTCTGGGTAAATCTGACCTCTGCGTAGACCATAATGGAAAACATGAAAAGACAATAAAAGCAGCACACGGGACAGTGCCCTGGGCATTACCTCTCTCCCTGTAGCTTTCTGCGGGTGATGCCTGGGATTTCTTTTGCTGAATAAAGTGTTTGATGGAGCGAGACATGGCCGTCACACATTCATTTGCATATAACACTTCTGTTGCTCTGGTTAGAAAGGAAACACCATGGCTGGACAGACAGCTAAGCAGTTACAAGCATGTGCTGCCTGTGTAGAGGACCAGAGTTTGATTCCCAGCACCCATGTTGCACAGCTCACAACCACCTGTAACTTCAGCTCCAGGGGATCCAACATCCACTTCTGGTCTCCAAGAGTGTCTGTATTCATATGCATACATACTCACACAGACATACACATTTGCACATAGTTAAAAACATAATAAGTATTTTAGAATGCAAACATCAGACAATCTTTACTTCTTAAGTAGATGATTCGGATAGAAATCCAAAGACTAGTAGTACTCTTGCTGGAGTACAGTAGGTTCAATAGGTAACAGAAGAGCTAGACCACTTATAATTGCATTCTTCACATGCAGAGAAGAGTATAAAATTCCAAGAAAGGTCATTGCATCTGAACAAAATCTGAAGGCACATTGGCTATCACCTGAGACCACCCCTAACATGGAAATGCATCTCAGTCCGTAAGAGCTAGAGGTTGCACTTCTGTCTGTAACAGAGGCAGTGCCCTTATGTAGATCTCTATAAGTGCTTGTAATGGCTTCCATCCCTGCTACTGTCTGAACAAAAGTGAAACCGACATCTAGAGCAGGAAGAACCACTTTCCTTGAGCAGAGAGTGGGTCCAGAGCAGTGATCCACACCTCTAGCTGCCTGTGAAAAGCATTAGGAAGGATTTCAGCAATTTTGATGTCTGGATCCTGCCCCAGACATTCTGGTTCTTTGGGCTAACACAAACTGTACTTCAGCTGCTGGTAGAACTGAGCAGAAATGATGCTCTTTTTTTTTCCTGACACCTGAAAGGTTTCTGTCTAACCAGGCTTCCCCTGAAGACTGTCCCACAGGCAGCCTTGCACTTACCACCGGGGAACTTGTTACTCATACAAACCCTCAGACTGCACCCCAGGGCTGCAACAGCAGAATTTCTGAGCTGGAGTCTGCATCTGATGTTTCACTGAGCCCTCACAGTAGTCTAGAATCAAGGTTAAGACCCTGGTGCCCAGTGTGATCCACAGACCTGCAGCATGCAGATCCCCTGAAACTTGTCCAAAATGTAAAATCCCAAGCCACTGCAGCTCTATTCGACCAGAATTCGCATGTAAACAAAAATTTGGGGCATCTGCATGAACCTTAAAGCTTTAGAATTGCTTCTCTAAGAAACAGTGGTCAGTTAGTTCATGATCGCACTGGACTTGGACAACTGTCTGTGAGAACATTCAGGTAAGAAGCCAAGCACACAGCTAAACAGGCGAGCTCTGCATGTTCCTCCTTCTGCCTTTGCAGGCAGAGCTGATGGAACTCTCAGGCAAGTAGGGCAAGGACTAAAAAAAATTACTGGTTGTAATAGGCATAGCTACTGTTTATCAAATTGTTGTTCGTGTTTTCCAGATAGACTTGCATTTAATCCATGCAGACAATCAGAAAAAGACTCATTCAGTCACGCATTCGTCATATATTCCATTTTATTAGATTCTGTGACGGGTGCAGTTCCAGGTACATCCCCGACATCTTAGAGATGTGGTTACACCTGCCATGCAGAGGCTAGAGTCCAGAATCAAACAATGTCAGCAATGAATGAAGGGAGTACTGTGAAGAATAGAGTATGAGTACTGTGAAGAATAGAGTATGAGTACTGTGAAGAATAGAGTATGAGTACTGTGAAGAATAGAGTATGAGTACTATGAAGAATAGAGTATGAGTACTGTGAAGAAGAGGGAGCATAATGAAAGAAAGAAATGAGAATGGTAAGGAAGTGCCACTTAAGAGCTGGGAGAGAAGTGGAAGATCTCTGAGGAAGGAACATAGGAGCCAAGCTTTGAAAGATGCACGTTCCTGAGCCATGCAGATACCCGGTAGAAGAGGAGATACAACTTGTCCTAAAGTAGGAGCGGAGAAGAGAGGTCATATGTAAGTTCAGATGATACTGCAAGCATGGCACTCATAACATTATAAGCCAGGGTAAGTCTTTACAACAAGGAAACCAAGCAGGACTTCTCAAACCTTAAGATGTTCGTGGTGACCTGAGAACCTTGTGAAGCTGTGGTGTGGAGCCAGAAAGTCTGGGGTGAGACCTGAGTGCCTATCTTTTCAATGATCTCTCAAGAGATGCCAAGGCCATGGCTTTTTAGTCTACATTTTTAGAAAGCAAAGGGGGTAAGAGGGCTGAGAGCTTGAACAGCTTTCCCGGTGTCACCCAGCTGGTAAGTCAAGCCAGATTTGAAGGGCACATGCCCCGCAGCAAAGACACAGGATCCATCAGTTGTCTCAGAAAAACCTCATGCCTGATTTCACTGGGACTGAGTCTTTGTTGAAAAGTGTAAAGAGCCTACCTGAGGAAGGTCTCTGTGTATACCCTGATTATTATGAAATAGTTATCCCATCTTGTTTTAAAAAGGGGGAGGGGTTGATGTCCACACAATTACTGATATTCTGTGCTATGTGTTACGAGACATATAGAAGATGTAAGACATAATTAGTCCCTGGCAACTTCAAGACAAAGGATAACATTGGAGACCATTTTGGGTGCAATCCGTATAGATAAAATGACTCATCGGTCTCAAATGAAATGGCATTATATTTGTAGTAACTGACCCGAGGAAGCCAACTGTTCCCCAGACCCTGCAGTCATGCTCCATTTAGTCTGACTTCCCCAGATGCCACTGTCCTTGTCCATCTGTATTTAATTCTCTTTGCTCCATGGAAGAGCTTAGAGCTCCAAGATGTGTTTGGGCTCTGACGTGTTGGGGAGATATGCAGCAGCTCACACACTCAAGTCAATGAATCTGTAGTACAAATTGTGTGTGTGTGTGTGTGTGTGTGTGTGTGTGTGTGTGTGTGTGTGTGTGTGTGGTGTGCTGGAGGAACTGGCTCTAGGCTTTCTTCCATGGACACAGCCACATCTTTTCATATCAAGCAGCTACTCAAATGAAAGGCAGGCTCCTCACTTTCTTGTCATGATCCCTGGGGGTGGAGGGGATGTTCTGTGTGTGTATCGTATATGCCATGGCCTTGAAGAATGACGCGGTTTGCTTGGTTCTGTTGCCCTCCTCCTTTGTTAATTCTCTGTGTTCTTTTTCCTTTGTGCTGCACGATTAGGACCCTGCAGTGGGACACAGACCCCTCAGTGCTCCAGCTGCAGTCAGACTCAGAACTTGGGTATATGTCTGCTCTTTTGTTACTCCTTCTATGATTTCTTTGCTATAGTTGTGTTAAAATGCTGGAGCTGTTATTGCTCTCGGTTTCTTCCCCTTTTGTTGAACCTTCCAAGTTAATAAGTTTCTTTTCTTCCATTTGTTTTCTTTATATAGCTTGGGAGAAAGTCTCTCTTTGTGGACAATGTCACAAAAAGATGGCTTTTTCCCTCCCCTTACTAATTCCTATTAGTGCAAAGTGACACTGATCCCTAAGAAATTAAAAACAGAAGCCCATGCCTCCACTTAAAAGTGGAGCATATAAAGTCTGGGATTGGAGATACAAGTGGCTTTATCCTAACATTCTCCCTACTTACTAACAACTAATCTTGTCTGGGATCAGTACTAAAATGTTGTGTCTTGTTTGTGTTATTTACTTTTCATTTGTTAGAGAATTCACAATAAACTCTTAATTTCAGTTCATTTTGAATAACTACATTTCTGTGAAAGAAGTCGATTTGCCCAATATTTCAAATACTTGGTGTTGGGTAATGCCTCCTAAAGATAATGTTTTCAGGTGGATGTCTTTCAGAGTTGAAGAGTCACCCATAAAGAGTAAAATACATAGGTTTAGGGTTTTTTTTGTCTTAGAAGATTGGGGTGAGCTACAGTCACACATGAGATATTTTCCATGGATGCTCTCACAGCTCACTATCAAGCTCAGAACTAAGTGTGTACTTTTTCCAGCTTCAAATACAGTTAAAGTAACTTGATATCAGCCATAGCAGTACTGTCTACACAGAAACTGACAGACGTGGCTTCCCCTCCCTTCAAAGTGACATGATGGTATTTACCAATGTAAGACTAGATACCTCCAAAAATTGATACTTCGGGGTTTTATAGCAGCATTTTTTAAATAAACCAATATATCTGCAAATGGGCATTACCTCATTTGTTATCTACACTGAACTGTTTACACTGCTGGGTGTCTGTCTCTGGGTTTCCATCTATTTCAACACCTACTGTGCAAGTCAGGCTAAATGGCAGCTGTGTGGTTCTTTGTGTATGCAGAAGTTCTTAACTGACTCACAGTGATGCTAAGCTGAGGAATCTAACATCTTAGATGCTGGTGCACTGGTTATAAATCAGTTCAGAAGAAGAGAGCTGCAAATTTCTTTTTAAGAAACTTTTAAATTACTAAGTTTGGGGTTGTTTTGTTAGACCATCCATTATCTATGTCAAATTATATTTTTTTTAATAATCAAGAAATGTGACTATGTAAAGCAGAGAGGCAATAAGTACATAGTTGCAGTCTGCACTGTTTCAGTATGGCATAGTGTTTTTAAACATAATTAACAAACAGAAGGAAGCTGTGTGACTTCACAATGACAGATTATAGGTGTATTGCAGTATTGCTAAGTTGCTGCTGTGGAGCAGTTAGGGATTTTCTTACCTGAATCTGCTTTCGGGGAAAACTCACAATGCAAATTAAAGCATACTGATGTAGATGAAATTCAAAACAGTCTTAGTACATAAGAAACACAGAGCCAAATACAGAGGTAACAGCCAAAGAGGTCAGAGAGCCATGACTACCTTATCTTACACCTCGCCACCATCACTTCCCCAGAGAGAGCTTCTTCCTGTGTGACTTGTGTTTTTATTGCTTTCCTGTTCTGCTTTCTCATTGGCTCTAAGCCCAGCCACATGACTTCCTCATCACTGCCTGTCTATACAGACCTCCAGGTCTCTATGGTTGGTACTGGGATTAAAGGCTTGTATAAACATGCTTGGCTGTGTCCTTGATCACACAAAGACTCTGCCTGCTATGTGATCAGATTAAGGGCGTGTGCTACCCCCCCCCCCGCTAGACTTCCGCTTATGGCTCGTTATGTGACCTTACTATGTGACCTCTGATCTCCAAGCAAACTTTATTTATTAACATACAAATAAAATCACATTTCAACACAATTAAAATATCACCACATTTCCCCCTTTTATTCTAATAAAAAGAAAAAAGCTATAACGAATATAAGAAAAACTATATACAATAAGTATAAAACTATATACAATATATACAAGCAATAAATTTCTCAACAATGTCTAGTCCTTTTGCATTTGACAGACCCAGAGAAAATATTCCATTATCTATCCTATTTGTTAAGTCTAAAATGTACCTGATTCACTTTTTATCCTAACTTATATTACTAACAGAGAACCATCTTATGATATCTTTCAAATTTATACACTTACACCGCTTTAGTGAGTTTCTTTTCTGAAATTCTTAACAAGGAAAACTATAACTATAACAAATCTCTAACTAACTATAACTATCTAATCTTCAACTCACTATAACTATCTAATCTTCAACTAACTGTAACTATTTAATCTTTAACTAATTATAACTATAACTATCTAATCTTCAACTCCCTCAGAGACCCAAGAAGGAAATAATGTTCCTAATAAAAACAGGAAGTGCATGCATGCAGCTTCCAAAAACAAAAAAAAATGTGACTTGACAGAAATAGCCAGCTGCCTGGACAGTGACCCAAGGTTTCTCTGAAACATTGGGGCATCATCTTCAGCCTATAGGCTTAGCATATCTGACAGATTATTTGTGAAATAGGATATACACAAGGCCTACAGTTCAACCTCACATTTGTTGAGAGCAGTCCATGTACCAGAAACATCTGAATTCCACCAGTGTCCTGTCATGATTCAGGATTTTAAATTCTGGAAAATGATGTTTTTGAAATTCAGCTCTCCATTCTTCTTGGCTTGTGGTTGGCTTCATCTCTTTTATTAAATGCCAGTCTACCTTTGAGAGGTTAGACTCCATCAGCCTAGTTAGTCTTTCAAGAATAACTGTTTCAGCTGCTGTTCCACTGCACACAAGAAGCCATCAGTCCACTGCCTTTTCAGCTGCCTTTGAAGAAAAGGGCACTGTACCTTTTCCAGATTGCAAAAGCCACTTCAGGGATGATGCCATATTGTTCTGGAGTCAGAGGATGCCTGTTGCTAAAGCCACAACCACACTTGTCTTGGCAAGAATCAGTAGTCCTTTGTTTCGTGTCCTGTCTGTCCATTTTGTCCTATTTATCAGCAGTCAATTCGAGGACACTTTGTTGTCCAGTGGCTACCTTTTACAACAATGAAAGTTAACTCCATATGCAGTTTCTTCAATGCCCATATCTTCTCTGAAGTAGATTGGTGCTGCCATGATCTGACATGTCTCATAGTCATAAAAAAGAAAAAATTTCTAAGTATCAAAACATTTTAAATGCCATATTCTGTAGATCTCTGAAGGGTTTGAAGATGAACTGTCTATCTAAAATATCTTGGCTTGACCTTGAAAACTTACCTAATATGACTACAAGTTTAACTGTAATGTCTAACTACTAACTTTCATTTCTTTATGTCTTAATCGTTGGTAATAATAACATTTAAGGATTAACAAATTGTATTACATTGTTAAATGAACTTTATAAGTACAATATCTTGAACAAGATTAGAAATATATGTATAGCATTTTCTAACAATCTCAATCTCAATATATATAATTTGTATACAATATACAAAAATCAATCCAAGGTACAGTATTTAAAACTAGTAATTGTCTTTTAAAAGTAGATTCAATAATCTATCTTTTTATCTATATCATATCTATATCATATCTATATCTTCTCTTTACTTTTCAGAGTAGATTAAATAATCTACCCTCTAGCATTTCTATATATATTTTTTACAAGAGCCTTTTCCTAACCATTAACAACAAGAACTTGTAACCAACCCTCCTAAACAATGAAAATCATCCCAGGCCCAAAACCCATTAAAAGACCAAAAACCACCTGCCTCACACCACCTCTTTGGTATTATGGGCGTCATGTTCTTAAAATTGCTTCCTGTTGGTTGTGGGCAAAGGCATCTTTATTCTAAAAAGAAAATTTTTGGGTTAATTATTAAGTTCTAAGAAACGTAGCTATATCATTTGTTGTCCAGTCTCTGCATAATGCCAAAGTTCAGGGCTTATCTCAAGCCCTTGTTCAAGTAGTCTGTGAAACTGGGTCATCTTAGCTAGCTATCTCAAAATTTCTCTGAGCACTTTGTAGTCCAAAGCTAATCTGTAGATGATGTTTGTCAGCTTATTGGTATTATTACTGTCCACGTGGAATCGTTGTTGTGAGGCACCATGATCTTTCTGGAGACTTCAAATTCAATGTTAGGCCTGGTTGTGATTTCCTGCAAAAAACTGATAAAGACTCGAACATAAAAACATGTATAAACAGCTAATTGAACTCTTTTTCTAGAATTAGTAAGTACTCTATATGACCATTAATATCATAACAAAAGTTAAAAATATGTATTAATCTTATAAATTTTGATATAAAATTCATACTTGAAGAAAAGTTTAAAGAATCAAAATAGAATCAAAGAATTGAGATTAATAGCAATAGAAAAGTCCCTTAATTTTTTTGTTTTCTCCTGTCCCATATTATAAGATGGCTCTTTCTTCTGGCATGATACAGAGAGTTTTCGTTTTCCTTTTCCTTTTAACAACATGCTTGGGTTTAAAGAAGCAGAGAGCCATTCTTCAACTCCAAAGCCAGCTTTAATTTTAAATTAAACTGGGACTACAAGAAGACCAATAGTGTTAAATGTCTTTAGAGAAAAGCAGAAACAAACATTTAGGAAGACTTATGAAATTTCGTAGATGATATACCAATAGGCCAATTTACTCCTTTTCATGGGACATTTTTTCTAGGTGATTTGTTCTTTTTCTTCAGATGTCTCATTTGTCCAGTGTTCTTCAGATAACTTAGCCTTTATTCTTCTTAGAGACAAGCAAAAAAAAAAAAACCTTTCGCCAAGACTAACTTTGAGGGGGTTCCCTTTTGGCAAGTTAGATCTGATTAAATGAAAATGCATATGTTAATGGTATAAGTTAGTTTAAAATGGATGGTCATGCTGGTTGATGAACAATCACCTCTTCTAATTAAGATGTCTCTCTTGTTCAAATCGAACCTTTATCAATGTTGATGACATCCACAGCTTATCTTCTGAAGAAACAAAAGCAAAACCTCATCCCCAAGGTAACACATATCCTGGTTTCCATTCTGAGGTCAGCACATCCTTAAAGTATATAGGCTGATTTAATTCTGTGTTTTTTTTCTATTATCCAATATCTCTCTGCAGCTGTTGTTCCTTTCTCATTGGCATTGAAAAAAATTCAGTTAATAGAGCATTATGCAGCCTATTTCTGAGGGGTTTTGTTACCCCTTTCTGTTTACTTAGCATATCCTTTAGAGTTCTGTTTGATCTTTCTATAACTGCTTGGCCTGTAGGATCATGTGGTACTCATGTAATATGCTTTATCTTGTAATAAGCAAAAAACTGTTTCATTTTAACAGAGACATATGATGGAGCATTGTCAGTTTTAATTTGTGCAGGTATACCCATGATGGCCATAACTTCTAGCAAATGAGTGATTACATAATCAGCTTTTTCAGAACTCAAAGCAGTTGCCCATTGAAATCCTGAATAAGTATCAATGGTATGGTGTACATATTTCAATTTTCCAAATTCTACAAAGTTAAACACATCCATCTGCCAGATTTCATTCCTCTGAGTACCCTTTGGGTTACATCCTGCTGGTAATGGTGTATGATTGTAAAAGGAACAAGTAGTACATTTCCTTACAATTTCCTTGACTTCTTGCCAGGTTATAGAAAAATCCTTTTTTAAACATTTACTATTGACATAATGTTTTTTATGAAATTCTAAGGCCTGCAGCACATTTCCTATCAATCTCATCATTACTTTCTCCTAAAGGGCCTGGCAGACCAGTATGGAATCAGATGTGAGTTATATATAAGGGATGCTTCCTATTCCTGATTATATCTTGTAACTGAATAAATAGTGAAGTTAATTCTGAAGCATCAGGGATAAATTCTGCAGTCTCAATATGTAATACCACTCTTTCAGCATACTGAGAGCCAGTAACTATGTTGAGAGGTTCTGAAAAATCCATTAATACCAACAGAATAGCATACAATTCCGATTTTTGAACCAAATTATAAGAACTTTGAACCACTTTACTTAAATTTTCTGATTTGTAACCTTCCTTTCCTTGTTTGTTTGCATCTGTATAAAATGTACAAACTCCAGATGTGGGTATTTCCCGTATGATGCCGGGCAAAATCCAATCAGCTCTCTTTATAAGTTCAATTATATCTCTTTTGGGATATTTGCTGTTAATCTCTCCCCAAAAATTACTGCAATCTCTTTGTTAAGGTTCACTTTCTGCCCATAATTTTTCAATGTCCTCCTTATTTAAAGATACAACAATTTCTGCTGGGTCTATTCCTGCTGACAAAGTCTCAATTTTCCTTTTAAAATCAAGTCAGAGATCTTTTCCACATACGTTTTTAATTTTTTACTCTATTTATTTGGTAGAAATACCCATTCCAATGTAATATCTTTGCTCTACATTAAAATTCCTGTAGGAGAATGCCTAGAGAGTAAAATAACCAAAATGCAATCCAGTTTTGGATTGACATTATACACGTGTCCTTCCTGAACTTTCTTTTCTACCAAGACCAATTCTTTCTCAGCTTCAGGTGATAATTCTCTTGGACTATTTAAGTCCTTGTCACCTTCTAAGGTTTTGATTATTAATTTTAATTTGGTTATTAATATTAATTCAGTTCATCATTTTTTACCCCAACAATAGTTTGTAGATGAGAAATGTCTCTAAATAATCTTTGAAAGTCATTAAGAGTCTGTAGTCGATCTCTCCTAATTTGCACCCCTTGGGTTCTAATTTTTATAGACCTATTTTATATCCTAAATAATTAATAGAATCTCCTCTTTGTATCTTTTCAGGAGCAATTTGTAATCCCCAGTAAGGAAAATTTTTCTTTACTTCTTCAAACATTTTTTCTAAAGTATCTGCATTTAAGTCAGATAGTAAAATATCATCCACATAATGATAAATTATAGATTTAGGAAATTTTTTACATATCACTTCCAATAGCTGTTGTACAAAATATTGGCACAGGGTTGGGCTATTCAACATTCCCTGTGGGAGAACCCACCATTGATATCTCTTAACTGCTTGAGAATGATTATAAGTAGGCACTGTGAAGGCAAATCTTTCTCTGTCTTTTTCTTGTAAGGTTATTGAAAAGAAACCATCTTTTAAATCAATAAGTATAAGAGGCCATTGTTTAGGTAACAGAGTAGGCAAAGGAATTCCAGATTGTAGAGAGCCCATTGGCTGAATTACTTTGTTAATTGCTCTAAGATCTTTTACCATTCTCCATTTACCAGATTTCTTTTAAATAACAAGTACAAGAGAATTCTGAGGGCTGGTTGATTCTTCAATATGCTGAGCATTTAACTGCTCTTGTACCAGCTCTTCTAAAGCCTGGAGTTTCTCTGTTGTTAAAGACCATTGCTGAACCCATACAGTCTTGCCTGTTAACCATTTTAAAGGTAGAGGTATTGGTGTCTTTGAAAGATCGTCAGTTGTTGTGCCCTGTTCTTGTATAATATGGATGGCAGGTGACCACTCATTAGAATAATACCTTCTAATATTTCTCTCAGAAAAGTGTGTTATTTTATGATTTGTTTCTGAGGTTGGAGGAATATTAATCTGAGTAGTCCATTGTTTCATGGATAGATCATGACCCCATAAGTTCGTAACTATGTTAGCCACATATGGCTTTAATTTTCCTCTCTCCTTCTGGACCTATACATTTGAGCCATCTTGCACTCTGTTTCACTTGAGATAATGTTCCAGTCCCTAACAGCTGAATGTTTACCTTCTGAAGAGGCAAAGTTAGATGTCAAAATTCTGGTGCAATTATTACCACATCTGCACCTGTGTCTACTAAACTAGATAACAAAACATCATTTATTTGTATTGTTAATTTTGGTCTTTGTTCATTTATAGAAGTTTGCCAAAAAAAATTTGCTTAATGCCTTCTCCTGATTTTTCTATTCTCTTTGCCTCAGCTGTTCTATCACCCTGAGCGGCCTGGTTTATTCCAATATGCATTTGGTTATTTAATTGCTCTGAGTAGTGGTTTCTTCTATGAAGGCAGAAAAGGTCTGAACTGGATTTGCTGTGGGGGCCTGCCTGAGGCCCCTCTGGAAGTTTCTCGAGGACAGAAGCAAAGGATTACTTTGCCTCTCCCTTAATGATCTACATTTGTTGCTCCAATATTTACCCTTACCACACCTTTTTTCATACTCCAGAAGAAAGGGGAATTCTGTTGCTGTTCCTGGAATAAACATTCTTTCTAGAAACATACTGTTTATACTTCCTTTTCAAATGACCTTGCTTTCCACATCCAAAACATCTGACATTCCTCAAACCCTTTAAATTGATTCTCCTACACACATATCATCATGGTCATGAGACTCAACATTAATTGTGTCCCTGATCCAATCCTTCAAGGGTGCAGAACTTGCTTTTAATAACATGATTATTCTTTTGTGTGCTGCATTCATATTCTCAAAAGCCAAAGATTCAATTATTATCTGGCTAGCTTCTGAATTCAGGACCATTCTATTTACTGCTGAAGACAGCCTTTGTAAGAAATCCATGAAGGATTCTTTCGGGCCCTATATAACTTTTATGAATGACTGAATTTTCTTTCCTTCTTCCTCAATTCTGTCCCATGCATTCATGGCTGCCATGCAGCATAGAATTAAGGTTTGGTTATCATATAAACATTGTCTTTCTATTTCAGCGTATTGGCCTTTTCCAAGAAACTGATCCTTGGAAATTTCCACACCTCTAGCTCTCTGTTGACTTTCTATGGTCTTAGCCTCATCTCTGTACCACACATGCCACTGTAACTGTGCTCTGGGTTCCAGGACAGGGGTTACTAATTCTTTCCAGTCTTGCGGAATAATCCTATTATAAGTTGACCAGGAGTTTAACATTTGCTTTACAAATGGAGAATGTATGCCATGAGATACTATAGCTTCCTTATACCTTCTTAAATCTGACATTTCAACTGGACTCCAATAGTTTGTACATGCCTTTGATCAGGGAGTTGCTGTATGGTTACCAGATAAATTAAATTTTATTGTTTGAAAACAGGATGTCTTTCTATAACCTTATAATCCAGTTCTATAATTTCACCCTCAAATTCTTCTGTCTGAGTCTGAATTTCTCTATAATTTATTTTAACATGTTTTTCTAAAGCTTTTATCTTGGCACTTAAATTGACTCTCTTTTTTAAAATTGTAAAATAAGGATAGGTAAACAAATAATATGCATAATTGATGTTACATACATCCCATCAACATTAATCCTCTCATGTAATTGTTCCATTTTTCAGACTGCCTAATGTCTTATCAAATAAAGACCAATTGTCATCCATTGTAAAAATATTTCCCATTTTTTAATGTGGGAAAAAATTTCTCTTTTAAGTAGTTTCCCCCTTTAAGATATCTTATATCTTAATTGACTTACCAAGTCTACATAAAACAGTAGAAATCTGAGGAAATTTCAAAACAGCTACCTAGCGACTGAGATGGGAATCCAGAGAGAGAGAGAGAGAGAGAGAGAGAGAGAGAGAGAGAGAGAGAGAGAGAGAACCTACTATCTACCAGGAAAAGAGAAAAATGCTAAAAGCTAAAGTCCAGCGAGCTTTCTGACTAAAAGCTAAAATCTATCCATGTGCTCAGCTTGAGCTGATTCGGGCCTGAGCTGCTTATAGCACCAGCTTCTTTAAGCCTGAGCCACTTGAGTTGGCGATCTGGCCACAAGTAGCACCAACTGCGTGTCAATGATTGTAGCTATGGTTGAGTGCAGCTCTGACCATGTGCAGCTGGATCGCTTGTAGCTCTGGCCGGGCCTGGGGCCTGTAAACTCTAGCCAAGCCAGGGCCTGTAACCCCTGGCCTATGAGGGCACCAATGTTTTTTTATTGAATTCTTGCCATGTGGGCGCCAAATGTAGACGAAATTCCAAACAGTCTTAGCACATAAGAAACACAGAGACAAATACAGAGGCAATAGCCAAAGAGATCAGAAAGCCTCCACTACCTTATCTTATCACCTAGCTGCTGTCGCTTCCCCAAAGAGAGATTCTTCCTGTGTGACTTGTGTTTTTATTGCTTTCCTGTTCTGCCTTCTCATTGGCTCTAAGCCCAGCCACATGACTTCCTTGTCACTGCCTGTCTATACAGACCTCCAGGTCTCTATGGTTGGTACTAGGATTAAAGGCTCATGTCACCACGCTTGGCTGTGTCTTTGATCACATGGAGACTCTGCCTGCCATGTGATTGGATGAAGGGTGTGTGCTATCAGTGCTGGACTTCTGTTTATGGCTCACTATGTGACCTCACTATATGATCTCTGATCTCCAGGCAAACTATCTATTAACATACAAATAAAATCACATTTCGGCACAATTAAAATATCACCACACACTGGGGAGATGGAGATGGGCATACCAGTGCTGTCTCCTCACCTGCCCCAGCTCAATTCAGAGTAGAGTCAGTGGGTGAGAAAGAGACAGAGATGTGAGGCTGTGTAGTGAGGGCGATGGCTTAGACATGTTGGAAGGAATTATTATCAAATATTTGAGAAAGATTGTCTTAGCCATGTTACAATTTCAAATATTGAGCCACAACAGTTTCCCTTTCAGGCAGGTGTTATAGTCAGGATGCATACAAAAGTTTATGAAATGTCCCTTAGGCAATGTGTTTCTTCTTGAGAAAAACAGTTTCATTTCCTCATCTTAGAGTTGGCACGAGGTTGACCCTAGTCTGTAATTTTCTCTGTGTCTTCACTTAAGAGTGGTACTGGAATGTAACTGACACAAAATGCCATCCGCGAGCTATTGAAATTGATGTTTGGCACGCGTACGTGCTCATCAGACTGTCACTGTCATCAGTAAAGCAAACACTTGTCACCCCCAAACGTGGCTTCTATCTCCGATTTGATTTGATTATTTCATTTCTTCTACTCATTTTGCATTTAATTTGCATTTGTCTGGGCTGCTTTATTAGAGTGGAAACACGTTACTTTTATGCCTGGCTCTCTCTTGACCTTTGTGCTATTGTTATCAAAAGTTTCACTTTTGTATGTGTTATAAAGTACATAATACATTTGGCCTTTAATTCAGCCACTGATCTTGGCAAGTGACTTAAAAAACAAAAATAGTGTTCACCCACACACTTATCATTTTTTCTAATGTTCTGTGTTCCTTTGTATAGGCCTGTATTTCTACCTGGTATAATCCTCCTCCTCTTCTCCTCTATAAATATTTTTCTGATGAACTACCTTCAAATTCACTAACAATTTCTGTTTGATCAGGCCAACTGGTTTTCATTTCAAAATATGTCTTTTCATTCTATAGTGTATACTTGAGTCCTTTTAAAGTGTTCTATCTCTTCATTGAGATTCTTACTGTATGAGATTCATATTGTTTACCTTGAAAGCATTGGTCCTCCACCTTTATAGTATCTTCATGACTGACATTTGAATCCTCCACTAGGTAAAACACATATCTCCATGTCACTAGTGTTGCTTTTTGTGGACTCACATTGTCCTTTGGTCTGAAACGTATATCCTTATTTCTTAATTTTCCTTAGCTCACTGGTTTCTGCATGGTAAACAAAGCATTATTTATTCCAGTCTTGCCCTAGAGATAACCTCACCATAGCACACATAGGGAGCTTGGGTATGTCTTTAACCTCTGTGCTCACCCAAACTGACATCTGTTTTCCTCTGTGGTTCCCAGGAGGGAACCTAGAAATCACCAAGTCTTACATGTACCCTGCCAATGAGAGGCCAATGAAAGAGCTACCCATAAGCAGCTGGAAAAGTAGAATTGCTTTATGTGTATCCTTCTGTCTGTAGGAAAACATCTAGGAGCTGAGGTTTATTACCCACTAGCTCTACTCAGAACCAAGGAAAGAATCTATGGTAAATGGCTTTATGCTTATTTAAGCAGCATGAGCTTTAAAGTACTTTAGTTATCCTTTGCCACCAAAAAGAGCTGGACAAATGTCAGTCCCTATCAGGCAAGTTAGAGACCAGTCTTTATGATAGCAAACAAAATGTTGGGGTTCTAGATGGGGACCTGGTCCTTCTAGGATGAACCTAGAGAATAGCCTTAATTGCTGACTTCAGCTATGGAGTTGATCCAAACAAGATATATCCACACACTTATTTAAACTCCAGGGGTTAGGATTGCTTCTGTCAGCCCCAAGAATTGACAAGTTAGAGACAGACTTCCAAACAACTCAAGAAGTGATACTCATATTACACAGTTCAGTTCCTTCCAAAAAGATGGAACCTTGTTTTTGTCACTAGGGTAAAGTTTGTGATGAGGAGCCTTAGATGTGCTCATACTTCAAAGGACAAGTACTACTTTGCCTTGTTAGCCTTTGAATGCAAGCAAGTTAGCAGCCAGACCCTTGGGCAGCAGCTTAAAAGGTCAGATATTTGATATCCAGCCTACACCCTCCCTGGCCAAAGCAGGAATTAGTCATTATCGCCTGTCACTCTGCTAAGCTAGTGTGAAGATACAGGAAAAGATCTGAGTACTTGTTTTAAAGATGCCTTTTACCCCTCTGTGGTCCTAGGTAGCTGTGCCTGCTGGACCAACTGGATTAACATGCAGAGACAGGTCATTTGGTAGCAGCCTTACAAGTGTGGCCCAAACCCTTCCGTCTTCAGAGAGAAACAGATGAGGAGGGTTGGTCTCTGATGTCAGGGATAAGTTTAGGGTGAGACTGTATCTCAGCTTTTCACACTGATTTGAAGTGGGCTTGTTTTCAGTTCTCTAGTGTATAGATAGTCATATATTTTTGGTATTTTCTCTAAGGGTGTTGGTTAATGTGTTTGCATGGTACCTCTGTGGGGGTAGGGGGTGGGTGGCTGATCCTCCTGTTTTACAATTGCCTGATATTTTCCCTTAGGTCAGGTATGGTGTTTGTTTTAGGGTTTATTTGGTTGGTTGGTTTTGGTTTTTGCTATCAGAATTCTGTGTTACTTTTGTGAGAGTTGGATATATTTGGACTCCTAAAATTATCAAGATGTAGAATATACATACACATTAGAGGACTAAAGTGGTTCAGAACACTTGCTGCTTCTGCAGAGGACGCAGATTCAGTTCCCAGCACCTACACGGTGGCCCATACCCACCTGGAACTCCAGTTCCAGGGGATCTGATGCTCTCTTCTGACTTCGTGAGCTTATGAATATAGGTTGTACAGAGACAGACCCTCAGGCACAGGCACACACACATATGCACAAGCACATGCACACACACACACACACACACACACACACACACACACGTGCATGAGCGCATGCACACACACAAAGTACTTTGTTTTTTCATTTAAATCAACTCATTTCTTATAACTTTGCTCTGTTTAGATTATGAAGTTTTGTTCAATAAATACTTTGGAAAACATCTCTAGTTTGCTTGAAGACAGCTTCATCCTTCAGGCCTTACTTTGGGGCTGCTTGTTTATTTGGGAGTTTTTTGTGAGTCAGGATCCTTTCCTCCTCACTCAGGCCCACTCTCCTTCCATAGACTCAGTCCATCTCCCTGAAGACTGGATGTCTAAGGGTGACACTGGCCCTTAAGCTTTATTTCAGTGGTTCTCAACCTGTGGGCTGTGACCCCTTAGAGGGTCAAGTAACCCTTTCACAGGGGTAGTATATCAGATATTCTGCATATCAGATATTTATATTATGATCCATAACAGTAGCAAAATTACAGTTATGAAGTAGCAACGAAGACAGCTTTGCAGTTGAGGGTCACCACAACATGAGGAACTGTATTAAAGGGTCACAGTGTTAGAAAGGTTGAGAACCACTGCTCTACTCAAAAGACAACAAAAACACGTGCAGTGCATTCTCTCCTTCAAATTGCACTAGTGAGCCCCAGCTTCACTGATTCTCCTATTTTCTTCCTTGCCTGTGTGGTTTTTGGCCTACAACTTCGGATCCTCCGACCTTGGCCTCAGCTTTCCTAGTGTTTGGATTACAGCATGGGTCACTGTGCTCAGATGCTTCCACAGTTTTTTTTTTTTTCAGACTGGCACTCCTGCAGCATTCAGCCAGGGTTGAGTAGCTCCTGTTACTGAGACAAGATCTGTATGGTGCTCTAAACAATTTTGTAGGAATCTGGGCTTGCATTGAGTCTTAGCAGTCTGATAGGAACAGACAGAGAGTGTCCAGAACTGTCACCAATCATCCTATCAGGGAGTTCTTCCCTTGGTCTTGGTAGTTTCCCGATAGAGACTGTAGATGCCTGTGAATTCAAAGACTCCTCCAGAGTCTTCCTCTTCTGCCCACCCATCTACAGAATGTCACTTGAGTTTGCTTCTGTGTCACAGCCTGGAAATGCCCTGGGGACTGAAGACTGGGACAGTTGTGGGGCTCTTCTTGCTTGTTTTCCCTCTTTCATGCATCACTGTTATTTTTTTGTCATAAGATTTCCTTTTATTCAAGCAGCTACTTTCTGTTATTTCAGCTAGAACGGCATATCTGGTCCCCATGGTTCCATTGTGGACCAAAGCAGAAATGTTTGCCACTGATTCTAGATTTACATGGTAACTATGAGATCCATAAACCAACTAGAAACACAGAGAAATCTAGGAGATGGAAAGAAAAAAAACCACCAAGAAATTTACAAATAAAGTGAGAAAATAAGAAAAGCTTAGCCTGTTTGTTTTAATTAAGCCAATACTTGCTGATGTAATAAAACACTTTTCTTTTTAGACTACTATAATAGAATACGTAAATTAAAAATGCTATGAGAAGTAAAATGACAGGACATAAGGAACAAATAAAGTTTCCTAGTGGGAGTAAAACTGACAGGCAAGGAAACAATAAGTTAATTAGTTAAGCTGGGATTGATTGGGACATTTGAAGAGAGATTACATTGCACATGTTGTCTTTAGCAAAGACTTAAGAACCCCATTAGATGTCCAGTCTTCAGGGAGATGAACGAAGTCTATGGAAAAGGAGTAAGGCTGGCTAGGGAGGAAAGGATTCTAAATCATAAGCAGATAAAAATCGACTCCAAATTGTTAAACTCAGTAACGCAGGGTTTGTGTGGTACCTACCTCCACTAAAGCCTCAGGCTTGGGTGTTCTCTGTTCATTAGTACATCAGACCATGGGTCCAGCTGCTTGGCTGTTTATAAGAAAAGGCAGAGCTGGGAAAAGGTCTCAGTGAGAATGTGGTTGACCTTCCTTAAGGAGGAAGTAAGAATTTCTTCCTTTGATTTAAAAAAGGAACTGTCATTTGATCTACGTACCATGTTACCATCAACTTTTTATTCTTTGTGGTGCTTGGTGTCACACTCAGACCCTCACATTCAATGGGCTTCATTCCTGCTAGGCAAGTGCCCTGCCACAGAGCTATATCCCCAGCCCTGTCACATGGTCTTCTGTATTCTGCTTAGATCTCTCTGATTTGAAATCATTTTCAATGTTTCCTATATGACCATAGCTGGTGTTTCCTTGAGCATCATGTAGGTTGAGCTCCCGAGCAAGCTGACATGTTTGTGACTTCAATAACACTCCATGACAATTACACTTTCTACGAAAAAAAAAAAAAAAAAGAAAGAAAGAAAGAAATACACACAGCATCCTGAAACACACATACAAGAATATCAAAACATACTGGTAAAATGCACTCCAGAGCTGAAATGTATAGATGAATATTGATTCATCAAAAAGTTTCATAATTGTAATGGCTCTGATCAAAGCTTTGTTGCAAGAGAGGGAGGGAGCACTTCCCTTGCTTCTTGTAATGGTCATTATTTGTTCCCAAACATTTCTTAGGAAGCAAACACATTTGCCAGCCTTTATTTTATGCCTTGAAAATGTTCAGCAAGCTAGTCTAAGATATTTTCTGTTCTTCAGTAGCAGCTCCATTTTCAAAAAGGCAGTGTTCCCGTCACCTTCAGTTTCAGGAGAATGACATCCTTCCGGGGAAGGAAGTACACTCTGAGAAATTCGTTGGCATACTTGGAAGGTTCTAATTACACAGCTTAATGTTACAAAGTGTATGGAACTTACTCAAAGTCATCAAGGAAGTAAAAGGTCATTCCTAAAAACACTTCATATCATATCTATATCATATCATAACTATAACAACATTGGAAGGAATGCAACTCAGTACCATCTGTCCTTTTGTTTTGCATTTCCCATGTCTTATACTTGGGGGCGGAGCCTCCACCAGGGTGGATATGATGATTTTAACTCTTGTCCATCTCAGAAGTCTTACAAAGTTTGCTTGTCTTACAAAATCCAAAGCAAACCCTTAGGCTGCAGCCATTGACTACGCCAGTGTTGACATTTGCTGCTTTCCAGGGGAAAAGTGGGTCAGCTGCCATACTAATCTCTCTGCACAGCTAGAAGCAGATCCTGTGGAGATGCAATAAAGGCTTCCTAAGATGATTTTAATGCAAATACGAAGGAGGAAAATTCATCCTTGAATTAATGTGGAAAGGCCAACTCTCATGCTGCTTCTCTTGGAGGAAAATACCCACCACTCTGAGCACAGACGGTGCCTGTGTGTGTGGCAAGGCAACCACAAAGCCAGCTACTTTCTTGATGTTACGTTCCATCCTCACTGTTTCCCTCTCCCAGTGGAGTATCCCATCCCCAGCTTAGAAATCTGTCCATCAGATGTCACAGGTTGTTACCCACTGACACCAGAGCACAGTATTTTGGAAACAATTGATTCTTTGTCATTTGAAAATAATATCTTAATTAATTTTGAGTATTTCATACAATGTATTTTGATCACATTCACCCCCCAACTTCTCCCAGATCCACCCTTACCTCTCTACCCATTTCACTTTGTGTCTTCTTTGCTGTTGTTCTTAACCCACTAAGCCCAATTTGTGCTACTGGAGGAGAGAGGTAATCATCTGACCCAGCTGTGAGTCCTATGAGCTACAATAGTGATCAGTCTTGAAAGATATATCTACTGATGCAACAGTGGCATTAATATTATGTAGTAACCAACCACTTTCTGATTAGACTCAAGGCCCACACCACAAGACAGAACCCATACCTGGTCTTGCCATCCTTGTTATGTTTTTAAACCTTTTGTGTTACATGAACGCCTCAAATTCTTTTTCTATGGTGGCAGCATCTCAGGTGACCTTCTGTTGGTGGCTGCCATTGGCCACATTTTCAGCCTTGTCTTCTCTGAGCTCCATTCTTACACTTAGGAACTTATTCTCTATGAACTCCTGGTTCTCCCAATTATACCATTCATTTCTCTTCTTGCAGAACATGAAGCCTTGAAATGTCACCTGCCCATTTCTTTCCTTCACCCTCCATGTGACGTTAGCTAAAGTAGCCCTCCATTGTTTTCCAGAGTCCCATTCTCATCATTCTGACCAAGTCTCCAACCATCGTGAGACACGGACCACAAATGCAGCCACCAGTCAGTCCTCTGGCTCTCCCTTTGCCTCGATGCTCTGCTGCATGCAGTGTTCAGTTCTTGAACTTCTCCTTCCTCTTTGCTGCGGACCTTTTCTTTATTCCTCTTTCTCCACATTCAGCTTCCAAGATACAGTCACTTCCCTCACCTGACATCTGGCTCCTGATTTTATTTTTCCTATATTTGTTACGTTAATATGGTTTAAAATTGCTTCACAGCTGTGAATTTCTTAGTAACTTCCAGTAACTGTTCAGTGTCTATACCAAGTCCAAGTTCTTTAGTGTCTAATAATCTAGCCTCAATATGCCTGTCTAGATTCACCTTAAGGTCATTACTCCCAATTCAAAACTTCTACAAAATTACACTTTCTGCTACAAAACATAAATTCAGTTCTCAGATCTTTGTGTATTCAGAACAAGCTGCCTAGAAGTCTTCCTTCTTACTTGAGTTTATCATTTGGAATCTACACCAGGTCTTCCACTCTCAATGAAACAAACCCCATTTGTCCAAGCACATAGTAATCTGCCCACCACGCTGTCTTCTCCCACTTAGGTGACTCAGTCATGTTAGCTTTTACCATTTTCAGCCTGGAGTTCTTTTTTGCTGTTTGATGCCTATTCCTGGCTCTTCTTTCTGGTTGTGTTGTAAGGATCTGGCACAGTGCCTTGCTCAAACACAGTTCATGGTTGTGACGCTGATAAGAGCAGTTACTTGCCACGCCTTCAGGATGCTCCTCCACCCTGTGAAATGTTTACCAAGGAAGAAAATGTTCGCGTTATCAACTTGACTCTGAGCGTTCACCTATTAAAAACACTCGACGAGGAAGATAACTAGAAAAATCTCTGGCACCATCCATCTTCAACTGTCAATCACACACACACATATGTATGACTAAGCAAAAAAATCAGTGAATTACAGTTGAACATGGGCCTGATGCAGACATTCTTTTTGTGCTCTGACCTTGGCCTACTTTGGTATCTGGCCAAATGACTCCTTTTCCCTGAGAACATTTGTTCCTGGTTTTATCTCTTTGTCTTTCAGGCTTCCTCTTGCTCCAGAAATGCCCTGTTACTGCAATGATGTCCTTGGGTTTCCAGAACTGTGAATGTCATACACTGGCCTCTGACCCTTCACCCACACATCTTCCCAGGGAGCCACCTGATTGGTGTACCATCAGCTGCTGAGTCCTCTGAAACTCTCATTAGACACCATTTTTGAGGGTCTTTGTGTTTATAAAATTTAGAAAGTTTCTAGGATCAAGTTTAATTCTGACTTTTCAGAATTAACATTTCATAAATGCTGACATTAGGAAAGGATCTTATGAATGTCAGGATGGCTGCCCATTGGAACCTACCATGCGATATCAGTGATGTCTTAGGAACAGCCCAGCATCTGTCTTTCTGTGCTCAAGTCCTCAGAGATCCTGAAAGAAATGCTGACAAAACATGAAAGAGTGATAGCTCGATGTCTATAAGGAAAGGAGTCTGGGCCCCTAACTCATACCATATACAAAAACTAGCACATATGGATCAAGTGCCTAGATGTGAGCACTCAAACTAGAAAACTCAGGAGGAGCTGGGTGGAAATCATCAGAACTTTGGAATGAGCCATGATGCTTGAGGCATACAACCAAAAAGGACAAGGAAAAAAATAAAACATACATTTAGTTGAATCAAAATAGAAAATGTTTGCACTTCAAAAGACACTATCAAAAACATGAAAAACAGCTCACAGAACAAGAGAAAAACTTTGAAAAACAGGCAGCTACTCAAAAGCGAAACAGAATCCATTCCTAAGTACCTTCCTATGGGAGTTGAACCCATATACCCACACAAGAACTTGTGTGTCCATAGAAGTATTATCCTTGTGTGCTTGTGTGTGTATATACACTTCAAAATTACACCATTTCCCCCTCCCCTTTCCTCCGTCCACTCCCTATGATGCTCCTCCCCTTTCTTCCTCTTGAAATCATAGCCCCTTTTTCTTTCATTGTTGTTTTACACACACACACACACACACACACACACACACACACACACACCACATACCCTTGAATATATAAATTCAACCTGCTCAGTCCTTTTGGCATTACTTGTATGCATGACTTCGGCCCGACCACTCGGTAGTGGATAACCAATCAGGAATCTCATCCCTGGGGAAGACCATCTCTCCCCTCTCAGCATTCCTCGGTTGTCTGTAGCTCTTGTCTGTAAGTAGAGTCCTGCGAGATTTCTCCCCGTCCCCATTTGTGTGTTTATTGGTGTTGTCATTGTTCGGGTCTTGTTTAGGTAGTCACGTTGTTGAGGGCATAGCTTCCTGTCATTTCTAAGAGATACATTCTCACAACAGATTTCCTGGTCCTTTTGCTTATATCGTCTTCTCACTCCCTCTTCTGAGATGTTCAGTGAACCTTAGGCACAAGAGTTGTGTGAGTTGTGTTGTGGATGTATCAGTTTGGGCTAAACATCCCACAATCTGCAATCCCTTCCTCTCTGCTGTGTCCTCACAGTGTTAGGAAGGCCAGGAGAGAAGGACCTTTCAGGACGACTTAAAGGGATGGAGAGGAGCCAAGCCCCAGTCCCATCCCTGTGGAGATGTGACCCCTGTGTCACTTTAGGAAGTTTCAAGTCAGTTTGTGAGAGGTCCATGGCTCCATTGCCCAGTGTTCCAGTGCAACTGACTGACGCTTTCAGCTTTTAATTAGAATATTCCAGCCATTAGCTCATAGTCTGTTCACTGCAATTGACTTAGCCGTGGTTCATCGTCTCACACTCTCATTCATCTTTGCCCCTGCCCTGCCTCCTAGGGCTTCATAAGCTTCATTCAGAACTTTCTTCACTTTTTATTGGCACTGAGCTGTGTGCTCTGGAATTTGGTTACTGATTGAGAAAGTCATAAGGATCTGAGCAGACACTGAAGTCTATCTCTTTCCACTCTGATATTCCTAGACCAGTGAAATACCACCTTTGGTGGCCATTGGAATTCCTAGGGCCGAGGAGTTGAACCCTTGGATAAGCTTCCAAATCATACATAATAGCTCCTCACCTCACAGGTTTTAGTGCTATGGATTTCAAGCGGGAAATGTGACTTTGCATTCTTCTTGCAAAATGCTTCCTGAGTGGGATCTGGAAAACCAGCCCCAGGACTTCACCCGTTTGTGGCCCTCTGTTTTTATGGAACACAGCAACAATTAATCCATATAGATGAGGCTTTACTGTGCTGTCTAGGGAATGTTGAATTACTTTCTTTATTATCGTTATATAAAGCCCTATGTAAATTTAGTTTAGTAATTTAAAATTTTAATTAAAACCTCTTACTTTTAAAAATGAATTTCCAAGGCAAAAATGCACGTGGTGATTTAATAATGATGCCAAACATCCAGAATGTGGTCCATTTAAATTTCAGCTTCTATTTTCACATGTGTTCTGCATTTCCCTGGTCTCATCTCTGCCTTCTGTCTTCAAGCATTTAAGTTATGGCTATTCTGTGTCTGTCTCCGAAGTAAGCCCCACAGAGCAAAGATGGGTGGGGAAGACACAAATAAGTAAGTTCCCCACCAGTCGGAGTCGATCGGTGTGAAAATAAGGGCTCACACCAGGGACAATAGCAGGGGCAGGCAGCACAGATGTTCTAGAAGACTGGGAGCCAGCGTGGCTTAACCAAAAGGAAAAGCAATTATAATAGCATTAATGTGACAGTGGTTTATCCATTTATTTGTTAAAAAGTTTCCCTTTGAGCTGAAGAACCTTCTTCATCAAGCTTTTAACAAAAATAGGGAGCCAGATACTTAATGTTTATATTTTAAAGCAAAGCACACTATATGCTTTGTCTAGTGGGCATACTAATAAAATAATTTTGCCATCTGATAGAGTTATAGAAATTTTGGGGGCAAACTGAATATTAAAAAACTGTGTAAACCTATGTGTTCTGGACCAAACAAAACAAGGACTGCTGGCTGATGAGAGCAGCCGGGATGAGACTCCATTGCAGACACAGCTAAAAGGAAGGGCTTTGCTATGAGAGGGCGCCACCTTCTGGCCAGCCTTTCTGGACCCACTAATGCCAGGATCTACTACATGGTTCTTACCTCAGAAACAGGGTCTTTCTGTAGAACCCTAGAAATCCAGGCCAGGCCCCTTCTTGGGAGTCCTATCTCACACTTATAAAATGAGCAAATATGCTTGGACTAAGACTGGGTTAGGTTGTAAAAAACGTGTTGCAATGGATGTGTGGCCATCAGCATTAGACAAGGTCAATGTGGCACACTTTTCGAGTACGTGGCCCTTTGTTTTACTGTCCAGAAGAGCTGAGGCCTGCCATGTACAAGCCTGGAGCAAATTTATTGGCATCACTGACCCCCAATTCTTCATCTGTAAAACAAGAATAACAATATGAAATTTTATTCAGGACAAAATATGTAAAAAAATAAATGTAGCATAAATACATGATTGTCAAAACAACAGCAAGATAGCCACAAAGAACAAGTTATTTAATATAAATGTAGCTTAATCAGTCCAGGGACTATAGGGAGCTACATAATCTACCCAAAATATCTTGCGAAGTATTATAAGAGTTGCTTTACACTTTTCAGTCCTTTGGGACAGGTCTACCCTCCCACCGTTTGCCAAGCTGTCAGCTGATCGGTGCCCTGGGAGATCAACACGACAACAGCTCAGCTTTTATTTACTTATGGTGGCGTGGCTTGAGCTAGGGCCCTAATCTCCCAAACATAACATCACTGAAAGACTGCTTGAAACTTTTCCATAATTATTAAAACAAGAAAATATTTTGTTTTAGTTAGATAAACTCATTTATTCAAGCTAAGTTTCGAAAACTTGGAAATTTCATAGTGATACTTTTAATTGATGCAAAAGCAAATGGAGCAGCCAAACCCCATACCATGGTACTCCTACCAAAGTAAATGAATAAATGAATAAATAGATATAAATAAAAATAGGAGTACAGTTCTTAAATTTTACTGCCAGAGATAATCAACCCCATGGACTTAAAAAAAATCTTAAATTTAGAATATTCATGAATCTGCCTCCTCTGAAATTTTATAAATTAAACACTATCAAAATCAGTCAAAAAGATACACTAAAAGCCAAGTTGCCTGAGCCAAGAGCTTCACAATATGCTAAGCCCTAACTACAGGTTTTACAAGCTCTAACCTCATCTAACCTCAAAGCTCGAAGATGGGTCCAGAGTTCACATCATGTGGCTTGAAAGGGCTGGCTATTCATCTTACCCTATTGTTTGATTGGGTTGGTGAGTGACAAGGGGGGATGTGAACCTGTTTCCCATGGAGTTTCTCAAGCTATATTGCCTGAGTGGTTTGAACAGATCATAATGAATTATCGAATTATGTACTAGCTTTCGCATGCCTATGGCCTGTTTCTCAATGTCCAACAAGATAGGCCTAAAGTACACATCCTGTTAGCAAGATGCCCAGAACACTATTTGCAAGTATAGTGGTCACTTCATGGTACCTGGAGATCCCTGGGCCTCATACACATCGGTGGAAGGTTAGAACCTAGGCGATCTCTGTATAATTCCTGGACCTTGTGATCACAACTGCCCTAGTGAACCTGCGGAAGAAGAGTTGGGTGAATGAACAGGACGGAGGACTTTGCTGCAAGCAGACCTGGTGTGTCCATTCACATTTTCCTCCTCGCTTGTATCAAGAAGAAGCACTCGAGGATGGAAAATGTTCATCTTAGACCCAAGAAGGTTTTAAAATAATACCTTAAGTTTCTTTCAGATTCTAAGCCTTTTACCTAGTTTGGTAATTTTTGTTTCTAGTAAATCAAAATTCACTGTAAGGAGGTATGTAGGACTGGAGTTGGGGGATGAGCCGGGACCTTTGGTGCATTCTTCTCATTCAGAGCTCCAAGTTTTGGGACCAGGCAGATCAGGCCTGTGTGTAGCAAGGGCTGTGGTTGGGTTTACTGTGTTGGACTGCAGATATATCCAACCAGGCTTGCTCTCTACAGCAGTATTTGTCTATCTGTTTGCTTATATCTGCTGTGAGTCCATGCTAACCATTTTGGAAACTTAAAGAAATTTTGTTTCCTATGGAATATTTGGGAAATGTCCACGGAAGTTACTGGCCTTGGGGTACACTCTCTGTCATACTTTCAATACTATTAGTAATTTAAAAAACAAAAAGAAATGAAGCCATGACCTTTACGTGTAGTGACAGAGCACCATAACAAACATGGGTGTGTTCTTATTGTTCTTAGCTAGAGAGAAGTGTGGAGCTTTGACTAAAGGATGATTATGCCTTTCTCTTCTTTTTCCTCCTTCACATGTGTATCCAACTGGAAATTTTGAAGAAGTATTCTAGAATATGTCCAATGCCACTGCTAACTCTGTATCCTAAAAATAAAGTTCAAGAAACCATTCTAAGATGCATATATCTGAAAGTTGTGTATGTGCATATACATAAAATATATGTGGTTTATGCCTCGAGTGTACATGGTACCTATGCACTACCAGGAAGTCTCACAACAGGAGGCACCATTTTCTCTTCTCCAAGATGAGGAAGCTGAAACATGGAGGGCTGAGTGGCTGTGCAAGCTACACACAGATAGTGAGTTCAGGGTTGCTTTCTCATGGGCAATGATGTCTCCATGGATGGCTATTCTATGGACACTTGGGAGGACCAGATATTTGGAGTGACTCACACTCACCATTAAGAACCTTAGTTAGGAATTTGGCTTAGCAGAAGCATTGGATGAGGACTGGGGTCAATAATAGCATATGCATTCCTGGGGTCAATACTATTTTAACCCTGGTTCCACCAGTTGTAAATTGTAGGCATTTGGAACACTAGAGCTGATTTTTTTTTCTTATATAATGTAGAGAAGATGACATCCCACACTTCACAGAAATGTCATGAAGACAGATGACATAATGGGTATAGACACATCTGGAAACATTTGAAATATTGTATAAATATTCAAAAATGATAACTCGCATGGTCACAGTTAGTTTGGGATTACTAAACTGGGATTCTATTAGTCTGAGCCCATTGTTCTTTTCATTCATTTGTGCTATCTTAGTGTGCCGTGCAAACACGTTCATTCACACATTGGTCATTCTTCTTCTGGGTAAATGAGACCTGGCATACTCTGCCTTGGAATAGGATTCTCGCTGTTGCTGCTGCTGCTTTGATAAACAGTGTGTTGCTCCACCATGGAATCCACTTCCCTTTGATTCAAACTTGAAAATTCTCCCACCCCATGAAGCTAAAATCTACATTGCAAACAAAGCTCCCTATAAGCCTGCTTTCCAAGCATAATCAGAGATGCTCAGAGTGGAAGCCTCACCTGAGCTGGAGCAGGACTTCAGTTTACAAATAGAAAAGTGGAGGGTCTTCGTGAGAAACTGATGTGACATCACCCATCCAGTTAGGGCCATGAGCCTGACACCATCCTGAGAAGCTGAGGGAACCTGGGTTTATTTTTGTGATTTCGGAGCTGACGGGTCTTTTGAAATAATCATATTGCCTTCCTAAGTGTTTGCCCTTTGCTACTTACAGAAGAAGACTGCACAAGCTGGGCGTATCCAAGGTCACCCAGGTGGATTTCCTGCCCAGGGAAGTAGTATCCTACTCCAAGGAGACACAGACTCCTCTTGCAACTCATCAGTCTGAAGGTAAAAGTTGGCTTTTGTTTTCCTTGTGTGCTATGTCTGCAGACGTTGTCAACATCTTTTGTGTTGACTTCATATCCCAGGGGTCATCATAGGATGTAAACAGAGTGACACCCAGAAAGCCACAGATGCCCTTTTTCTCTGATTTTGGAGGTTCTGCAGAGGGAATCCTTTGCTATTCCTCCAAGAGATCCATGAACTTTCACGTGGATAACCTTTATGTCAAGTTTCTGTGCTTCTGTGCAGCAGGTGGACAGCATCAAAGTAGTGAATAGATGTTTTCACAGACAGTGTTAAGAAGACTATGTACATTAAGATTCACCATTCAGGGATGGGGAGAATGCTCAGAAGTTAAGAGTGCATCCTGCTCTTGCACAGAACAAGCACCCAGGTCTGGTGGCTCACAACCATCTGTAAATTCAGATCCAGGGGATCCAATGCCTTTTTTTGGCCTTTGAATGTGTATGCACACATCCAGTACACACACACACACACACACACACACACACACACACACACACACACACACACACACGAGTACAAATAAAAAATCTTTTAAAAATTCACTGTTTGTAGGGACAGCAAACTGAAGCCCACCACCTGTTTCTAGAAATAGAATATTACTAGGGCATAGATGCTACCAATCATCTGCACCTATGGCTAATTTTTCTGCTATTAATGGTCTGGTTGAATAGACATGAAGGAGACTTTAGCTGTCTCACAAAGCCTAAAATCTTGGCCCTAACCCCTTACAGAAAACCTTTTCTGGGCCCTGATTTTCTGGGCACTTCACATGACAACACATAAGTTAACAATATTCTCCATGTACATTCCATGTCCATGAGTGGGAATGGAACTGTATACCTCTTTTATGCATACCAGAAAATGTGAAGTGGAAAATTTGTATGCAAATCATTAAAAGTCAATGTGGTGATTAATTATGACTTTTAACTTCCTGGGATTGGAATCTTGACTGAAATGAGCCTCTGGGCATGTCTGAGGGATTTTCTAGATTTGCTTAGTTGAGGTAAGAAGACCCACTGTATATGCAGGTGACGCTCTTATGTGAGTTGAGGTCTTGGTCTGAATCGAAAGGAGAAAGGGACCTGAGCAGCAGCATTCACATCCCTTTGTTTGCTTATGCCATGCCCCTCAAGACACTGTGCCCACGACCCGTCTGCCATGATAGACTGTATTCTCCAACTGCAAACCAAAATAAACTCTTACTTAAGCGGCTTGTTGTCAGGCATTTTTATCATAGTAACAGGACAAGGAATGAATACAGACATGTTTCCTCAAAGTACAATACCGTGCTGGGGGATAGAGATACAGCTCAGTGGCAGGTTGCTTACCTAGCATGCACGCAGCCCTGGTACAGTTCTCAAAACTGTGAGAGATAAACAAACAAATACACACATTATACCAAGATAAAATTACATGAGAATCGGAGATATGTGTATACAGAAAATGGAGTAAGTCAAGTTGCATTGTTAGAAAGTAACATTGCTGATAGAGCAAGGCAAAGGGTCCTTTTACTTCGTGTGTCATTGGTGTGGGGAAGAGGATGCTAGAATTTGGGGTTCATTCTTGCTATATAATAAACACTGAGCAAAATCCTAAATAATGAACTATATTAGCCTTTCATACTTGGTCTGTAGCAGACATAAACCAATACAGCTTGGTTTGTGCAAGCTACAGAGATTTTTCTTTTGGATTGTCAATGCATAATGTCAAAAATGAAAAGAAATTTTGTTCCTTGAAGTTCAGACTGCCTACAGACCTTTGAGAGAGCTCTCCTCAGGAATACTGCTGTGAGGACAAGTCCTTGATAGTGGGGCCCATCAAGCCCGGTGATAAAATATCAACATTTAGATGCAGACAAGTAGCACCCTCTGGTGGTGAAACTTGAAACAAACTAACCGCCACATTATGACCTGTGTGTTCACTTGGCAGAAAATACCATGCTAGAAAACCCTTCAGGATTCCTGTCCTTGGGCCTCCAGACAAGAGCAGGAAGATCATTAAAAAGCAACCTCACTAGCCAGGCAAAACATTTGTTTTAGTTAATTTGCTGCCAGAGGCATTTGCAAAAGTATAGCCAGAGGTATGTTTATTTAGCCCCAAATTTAACCCATAACATAAAGCGATACAGCTGAAATAGGAGAAGGAGTGATTTTTAAGAATGTGTATACTTACATATTGGAAATGGTACAGAAATATTTACAAGGGTAGATAAATTAAGGATGAAAAGGCATCAACTCTAAACTTTTAAACTGGAATACATCAAAAGGAAAAGCCCACAGAGTTCATTTTATTACTGTGGAGAGAGGTTGGGAGCCCTCATTATGCTGTGGTCCAAGCAGCAGGAAGGGAGGAATTTATTTCTTAGCAATTGGCAGAAGTTCTTTCTGTTTTCTTAACAAGACCCATAGAGCTTTCTTGTGGTGATGGTTCAAATTCCACAATACAGACTTGAACCCAAAGCCAGCTACCGGAGCCTACAGGAGCTCATGATATTAAAGCAACACCCAATGAGTGTAGACAAGAAAGCCTTTATTATTGTCACCTCACCACAGAGGTTTGACCCTCGGCCTTTGGCTGCCTGGCTGTTCAGGATGTCCAGGGTCCATCTTTCACCTGCTGGGTGAGGTGACAGGAAGGTGGAGCACAAGAGTCAGCAGTGAGCAGTCTGTAACTAGGTCCTTCCAAATGGGATACTTGGGTTGGTACCCGAGGTAGAGTTTGAGCAAGTACAATGTTGTTGTGACAAAAGCAGCCTTGTAGGGACAGACTACTGAATTTTACAGCACAGTGAGGCTCTTGGATGGATGACATTTGCAGCTGTCCAGTGTATGAATCCCACACGAGCTCTTTTATTAACCATAATGTATAGAGACTGGTTGATTCTTTTTAACTCATTGTTTGAAGACAGGAAATTAATGAAGCTCAAACTAACAATTTCAGAGCACTGATACTCTGCCTCGACTGGAGTTCTAGTGTATCCACCCTCCTATACAGACACATTGGACCTGAAGAAACATTGGGGAAGTAGTTTGGACTTGCTGGTGTCTGGGCATCTTTCCTCTACCACATACTATAATAAGCAGTCCCCCTCAGTGAATTAACTTGTCACATAACGATCTGTTGTGAGAAATACCCCAGAATGTTTTAAAATTTGGTTTATTTAGGACCCAAATCTCCATCAATACAATCCTCTCAAGTAGCTTAGACCTTCCTCCTCTGCCTAGGTCATTAGTCACAGGGAAAGAAGGTTGAGAATGGAGAACTCTGATCAGGAGCAGACTATCTCTACCCTCAAACATTTTAAACATATGCTTTTTATTTCCAAGTAAGGAAAGAATATACATATTTCTCTGCCAAGTTGCCTCTGCTTTGCATGATATTTCCCTAACTGTCCGTTGTAATAATCCAATCCTGTGTGTGTTTACTACAATGAGTAAATGGCTGGTGAGCGACGGCACCATGAAGCCGAGTGAGACTGACATGTCCAGATTGCTCTGGAATCCCCAGGTTCTGCATGGCCCCTGGAGCACTGAGAACATCTCAGTGTGCTGGGACGGTGTCAGCCAAACAGGACAAGGGGAGATGTTTCTGCCTCCTGTTGTTCGTTTTTGAAGTTTCTCTGTACTTCCATGGCGTCTGATAAATGGGAACTTGGACTTTCTCTTGGCTGCTTCCTGCCTTCACTGCCTATCTCTGATGTCTTACATCCAAGACAAACAGCGACTGCTAGACTTTCACAAGCACCCTTGAAGGCTTGTGCTTCTGTGCTTGTCCCATGCTGTATTTCCCCATTTGGAATGCCATCCCTTCCATGTGCCTTCCTCCAGAGTGTGCCCCAGGGTCACTTCCTTGGTAATCCCATCCTCATACCATGGTCAAAGTATGGTTCCTCCTTGTACTGCATGGATTCCTCACGTGTCTCCCCCAGGCCATGGTTTCCCTATGGGCAGAGTCTGTGTTCTTTACCCACTTTGCACTTCACACCATGCCTGGTTCAAAGCACACTCACTAGACGTGCAAACAAGCGAGAAGCACAAGTTACTAGAGGCTGAAGAAACAGGAAATGGAAATCCTTGTGTTTTCTGGGGTGATGCAGGCCATCCACGTGAAACTGCACTGGTTTTGTGAGGTTTGGAAGGAAACGCCATTGAAGAAAGATTTGTCTTTTCAAAGGAGCTTAATGTTCTTCTTTCAGCCAGGTGCTGTTTCTTTCCTTGGGTGCGTGTAGACATGATCTGGTCCCCAGTGTGATGGAAAAACTGGGGGCAGCCTGAGTTGGCCCAGGATAGAGCAAAGCAGCCTGCGGGCTTGACTCTGCAGAGATGTCTTTAGAGGAACTTGGGAGTGGGTGGGTCTGCGGGGAGGCCGCTGAGGAAGGCAGTAGTTTCACTTTTCTATGCCTGCAAAGTATTTTCTTGGTAGGGAAAGAATCTCTACCTTGATTTCCCATCCTCTCCGGGATGCATTCCCTACAGAAGACACAAACAACAAATGGTTGCTGTTGGAGAAGTCAAATAGTCTGGTCTGATACTGTCCAGTGAAATCATACGGCGCCACTGGTAATTTTAATAATATATTTCGGTTAACTTCATAATTTCAAGATAATCAAATCTCAAAATGTAATCAGTGAGAAATTATCAATGAGACATCACTCTCTTTCTTTGTACATAAACTAAGTCTTCACTTTCTTTCTTTGTACATAAACTGAGTCTTCCAACAGGGGTTTCTAGCTTACATTTGCAGCATGTCCCAATTCAGACTCATTTTCTTAGAAGCACTTATTGCTGGATTTCATTAACTTTATGATCAAAAAAAGTAGATCCATGTGCCACTGTTTTCCAACCAAACCTAGTGGCCACTTTTAAATTGGAACCTAAATTAATTTAGTGAGCTAAAGTACAGTGCCTCAGTTGCCCAGCTAATACTCCAAGGCTGAGTTTTAGCAGAGTTAATGGCTCTTGTATTGGACAGCCCAGGTCTCTCCAGAACCATTACTTCATAAGTTTAGATGCTGAGACCTGGAACACCCATATGAGCTTCCCTCCACTATCACTGGGGTGAAGGACCATAGTGAGATCACTTTGATGCAGGGATGCTCTGGGATGATGTGTTATGAATTTCCTTCCTTTTTGTGAGATCAGCAGGGTTAGATGGTTGGACAAAAGGATGATTGTCCACAGCAGGTTAACTCAAAGAGGCCCCAAATAAACCTCATCTTGATATTAGAGAGGCTTCTGTGGAAAACTTCTAAGTTGCCTTTTTCATCGGGGTATTCTATTTCATTTGAGTACGCATCTATTTCACCTTGTCAAACGGAGCACCAGCACTAGAGTTAGTTATATTAGCCTCTGTGGTTCTTCTCCTTCCTTCTCTGAGTCCATGAGTGAAAATAGTTAAGATGGATGGCTAGCCCACCCACAGCTTAGTTAGAGCTCTTCTCAGACCTTCACCTCCTAAATGCACTCTCTGATTTTAAAAGAGTGCCCAACAAGGTCATTTCCCAGAGAATGCAAAGGGAAATAGTTCTTCTGGAATCTGACATTTTAAATCAAGTGGTTCTTCCACACAGTTCCCAAGTGGAAGCCAGTCCTGAAACAGCTCACAGTTACTCAGGAGGAGAAATGAAACTGTGGTAGATGACCCAGACTCAAGCTTTGTGCCTGGCTACCAAGACTCCTGGGCTCTGTCTCTGAACTTATTACTTAGAAGAACAGTCAAGTGTTTGTTGATGAGTCATGGTGGCATCTGGGTGTGAATTAAAAGTGGCTAGTAAGATGACATATATGAATTTTACTTTTAGCTCTGATCCATATAGAATGGGCTATTAAACTCTATATAATACATATGCTGATGTATGTTTTATTTTTTATTCCTTATATTTCCATTTTGACACTTGTTACCAGTATTAATGTTCTTTAAGTGTAGATAGGCTGTAGAGGCCCCAGTCCTGTTGTTAACAAATGTTAAGGCTTGGCAAATCTTCCTAAAGTAAATAACTGTATTTTCAACTCTTTCCCCCATTTTCTCTTGGTATACACCTTAACTGAGTATTGACAGTATCACGCTTCCAGGTCTTCAGGCAGGGAGCCCCATGTTCAGGACAAGACGGTTCAAGTCTGGTGGTAGAGCCAGCTGATGTAGAGTGGAAAAGATAAGGAAAGCACAAACCTTTTACTGTGAAGCAGTGCTCAGTGTACTGGGTAGGTGGAGTACACCCCAGCTTATACATTCCCATCTCTGGTCCATTTGCTGTTACATCCCGATTACTTTTGTGACTTTCTTATAAATCACCTGGTGAACTGACAACTTAGCAAATTTTACCCAGGAACCCACAGAATTTAAACTTTGTGTTTGGGGAAAACATTTTACAGACATTTATAAAAACCAGAGGAAGTTCCTGGACCTATGCCTTGAGCTAAAACAGAGGGCTGAGCTTGTGACCCACTCCTCAAGCCACCCAGTTCCATCAGAAGTAGCCACCTCCACCCAGTGCCCTCAAGTTCTTCATCCTACCTACACTACTCTACAGCAGTGACAGCTTGATCCTTCAAATCCTTCTTTTCAGGGGCTGCTTCCTTAACGACCTGCACAGAGGAACAATTATTTAACTGTTTGTTACTACTGACAGAGTCCCACTCATGGACTCCTGAGTCTTCATCTTTGAAGCCAGCAAGGCCCCATCACCCACACCAGTTCCCCGATGGCTTTATTCAGATACCAGCTTTCAAAGTCGTGTCTGGGTTTGTGGTTGCCAGAATAGAAATGAAGCCTGCTTCAGCTGAACAGAAAATAATCTTCAGCTGAAGATATGAGATGCTTTACAGAACTGATATAAATGTTAGAGAATTTGGTTGGAAATAGATGGGACACTTGGCAGCAGCTGCCATGAACTGAATAAGTGACATGTCCTTAAATTCCAGTACTGAAGCTCTAAATGACCAGGGCCTTTGGGGGGGGATATATAGTATTTAAAGAAGTTATAAAGGTGGGGCCCCGGTTCTAATCTGGTAAGATGAGTGGCCTTATAAAAAAAAAGGACACAGTGTATGTCTACCTTTCCATGCACAACACACCAGGGAAGACCATTTGAGGGCGCAGTGAGAACGCAGCTGTCTGCAAGCCTGGAAAAAGCCCTAACCAGGGTCTACGTTGACCAGCAACTTCAACTTGGTCTTCCCAGATTCAAGGACCATGAATAAATAAATTTCTGTTGCTTCCACCATCTAGCCCATGAGGTTTTGTCAGGACAATTTGGACAGACTGGCAGCAGCTGAAAGAGCCAGGTCACCCACTGAACCTTCCTGGTTAGAAGCCATGACCTTCCTTCCTCTGGCTCTTTACCTTTGCACTCAGAATTTAAACTCTGTAGTCACCGCTGCCTTGCAAGCTTCTAACTCCCCCACCCCGTTCTTCTCCAGTGCCTACTTGAGACTTCATGTAAGGCCACCTGGAAGCCCATACTCAGGTAGGCCTGAGTTACGAGTCCCATGTCAGCAGTGAGAGGCAATGCAGGGAAGGACCCCACACATTGGCCTCCCCACATCCAGCTTCCACAGTGGGCAGGCTGTGACTCCGCTTTGATCTACTGGAAAGATCCTCTCTGAAACAGGGCATTTGGGTTCTGGGTAGCTAAATATATATATATTGAAAAAAATGATCTCTGTGGTGCAAGAAAAGGAAAAGAGAGGTGACAAGCAAAATAATATTTATTATGTGTGCAGTAGTCTCATATACATTATGGGACTAGAGTGTTGCTGTAGAATTTACTCACCTTATAAATCAAGACTGCAGGGAGAACTCAGCTTCTTTATTTTGTCTGCAGCTGTCTATAATCCTACTGGTTGTCAAGGAAAATACATTAAATAAACAACCATACTCCATTCTTAACTTTTAAGCAGCATTTGTTAGTACATTCCATTCATCTTGGATAGCAAGGTCCAGACTCTCCTAAGGCACCACTCCTTTCCACTTTTCTCCCCAGTTTCACAGCCTAGTGTAGAGGAAGACATGGGCTTTACATGACCCTATAACCTGAATGGAGGTAGAGGCAGGCAAGGGTCCACCTCAGCTGGTCCTTGGCTGACACTGGTACCCTGTGACACAACCTGGAGCTAGTGAAAAGGTGGTTTCCTTTTTTAGGCATGGCTTGTCAATTGTTCTAGGGAGCGTTTGCCATCTGTCTCTTGATGACTTGGGTCCCCTCTCAGCTTTCACTGTTTCCAGACCCTGATTTGATGCCCTGTCTTCTCCACAGCCCCTGGCCTAGGTGTCACCTACTATGGGGTTTCAAGATTTGTTTTTTAAAAGAGGGTTGACTTTTACTTTAGTGTTCTCTTTTCATTCTTCTATTTAAAATTCTAGTCTCTTTACTGCCATTTGAATGCCCTGAAAAGCTCAAAATGAGGATCATTACATTCAGACAAATGGAAAAACATACACATACCTTTCAAACATAACCCCACTCCACACCAAAATGAAGAGGAGGATGTTTATACACAGAGAGGGACAGAGAAAATAGGAGTAGTCGATATTATAGATGTTTACAGATGCTTTTGTTCCCTAAGAATAGCCGTTCATGTGCTACTCAAGAAGCCTGTACTGGCCCCACTTCTTATCATGACAACATATCATGCTCTCGCCATCCCACACTCTTATTGAAAATCTCTGGAAATGGTAGAAATAACATTCAGCAAATGAAAAAAAAAAAAGCTTCAAAAAAAACTTACCAGAATTTGATAAGAACGGTAAGAGTCTGTGGTCTGAGTCACAGACATTCGTTTGTTCCCCACTTCCAGTTCAGCTGTAGGGAAACTCTCGTTCACAGGGATAAAGCAAAGAATCCATGCCCCTCCCCAGCACTGCAGGGTTATGTGTGCTCCTGAGAGAGGTGGGATGTTGACATTTCTCATTCTCGCTTTGCTACTGTGGAAGAGGCTAGGCTCCAGACAAGTGTATCTCTGAGGTGGAAGCTTTCTTCCATAGCCTTGCCCTGACAGGAGGCATGGAGGCCTTACCTTGGGTTCATCTTAAGACTATGGCAGATGGAGGGCTGGAGGGGTGGTAAAGTATGCAGAATGCACATACAAAGCTGACAGAGAGGGCATAAGCTTGAAATCCCAGATCTGAGGACAGATAGGTCACTAGAGCTTACTGGTCAACCAGCTAAATCTACATGGCAAGTTCCAGGCCAGTGAATATAAAGAAGAGGGAGGGAGGGAGGGAGGGAGGGAGGGAGGGAGGGAGGGAGGGAGGAAGGAAGGAAGGAAGGAAGGAAGGAAGGAAGGAAGGAAGGAAGGAAGGAAGGAAAGAAGGAAAGAAGGAAGGAAGAAGGCTAGTGTCTGGTGAATAACCTCAGGGGTGGTTTTCTGGCCTTCACACACACACACACACACACACACACACCTTCATATACATGGACATTGGTATCCAATGGACATGAACACACTCTAACACACAGCATGACAATCAAAAACTCATACTCATAGGTGGAAGCATTTCAGATTTGATGAGTCATGTTATAAACCAGGAGAGTCAACAGGTCTCAAAGGGGATAAACAGAGTTCTAGAGGCAAATCACAATATGAACGGTGAAAGCAAAAACCAAGGAGCTGGCCCTGGAAGTGGCCTGAAAATGAATCTTCACCTAAAAAGGAACTCCTGAGGGGATTGACCTCTGACCCCTTGTGAGAAACAATGATGACAGGAAGACCAGCATGGAAAATACCTGCCAATCAAAAAGTATGCAACGAAGCTATTTCAAAAGTGAAGGTGAAATGAGGACGTTCACAAACAGTCACTAAGGTTATTCTCTGCTGCAGATCCATTTTACAGAAAATATTAATGGACAGGTGTTGAGGACAGGGCTCAGTGGTATTTGATTAACATACTGGTTTTATCCCCAGCAGCACCAAAACTAAATAAGTAAAATAAAAACACTAGAGGACATTCTCCTGGTTGAGATCAAGTGGCCCAGACAGTAAGTTAAATGCACAGAGGAAAAAGAAAGAAGGCATGGAGACTGTAGAAATATTTTTTTCTGAAGTTCTAACTGATTTAAAAAGCAGCTGTATAAACACAGTATCTCTATTTGTGCTGTTGGACCGATAATATATAGAAATACAATCTACTTTCTAAAAGCAGCAAGAAGGGGGTGGGTGGGAGGCAGCAAAGCTGTGTGTGCCTGAGGAAATGACTCCAAGAGGCAATCTAGAGCCGCAGGAACAAATGAAGAGACCAGAAGTGGGAACGATGAATGTTAAATAACAAAAGCTGTAAGAACATAATTGCTCTCCTTTCTTCTCCCAACTTCTTGAAAATATGTAAAATCCTTGAAAGTAACAATTATAAATGCGTCCCTGAGTTTGTAACATTTGTTATATACTGTGTATATAATAATAGCATTAAAGAGGAACAAAGGGAATAGACATATATGGGAATGACATTCCTCTATTTCATTAGAATTGTGTTAATAGGAATTTGAAGTTATAATGTACATGGTAAGCTTTCCAGCAACCACTGTGATAATGGCTCAAAATAATATTGAAAAGTCATTTAAAAATTAACATGCTACATTAGAGAATGTTCACTTAATATAAAGAATAATGGTGGAACAAAATATTCACAAGCACGTAAAAAACACCAAGTATCAAGTACATGTTGCCATAGTACACTGGAAAGCGATGAAATGGGGTATGGATAGTGACCCCCAGGGCCCCTCTCGGAGGAAATGCACACGAGCAAGTGTGTGTGTCAATATAAGCAAGTGGATTCTGAACAGAGGAGAAAATGCAGTGATCTCTGAAGACACATCAAAGGAGTAAACTACAGTGTAGGAAAAATGATAGTTTAGTAGGAAAACAATGTGTTGCTAAAGGAATTGGAAGAAAGTGACTAAAACCCCTAAGAGGACAGAAAATACAACATGTGCAGGTAACGTAGTGCCAAGAACCTTCTAAAATGATGGCAGGAGGAATACCTGAAGAGAATACATCTTCAGAGTCACGTGGAATACTGACTGTTTCTGGGTTGAGAAAGATCCTGGGACTTGATCCCATCCTAAGGCTGCCCTCGTGGACACAAGGTGAGAAACAAGCATGTCTGTTAGCAGACACTGTTTTGAACTAGTGTTTCGCAGTGGTAGAGTTTGTATTATTTATACTCTATTGGAAGGAGCCAATGGGTGAATTGTTGATGATTTTGTTTTAGAAACTCCCACTGGCCATTGTTTTGCCTTTCTGACCTTCTGCCATCTATACTGTACCGACTAACATTAAAACTCTTCAATGAAAAGGCATCTTATAGCCTGAGGATGCTAAAGAAGAGAAGTTATTTGGGCATAAGGGAAGACAAAAATAAAGCAGGACACACGAACACAATAAACAAAAATATACCTTAAAAATATTTATCCAAAAGGGCAGCAAGACAGCTAAATGGGTAAAAATTCCTGCCACCAGGCCTGATGACCATTGTTCCATCCCCAGGACCCACATGGTAGGAGGAGAGGACTTCGTCTACCCACATCACACACATGCAGTGGCTCTTCCTCTCTCTCTCTCTCTCTCTCTCTCTCTCTCTCTCTCTCTCTCTCTCTCTCTCTCTCTCTCTCTCACACACACACACACACACACACACACACACACACACTTATACGCATGCTAAGTAAACAAAATGCAATTTTAAGCGTTTCTTTAACTAGAAGAAATGGTAACAACTTAAAAAGTAGGAAGAAAAGCATACTTAGCTCTTGTGGCATAAAACAAGAGTCACGGACTTGGAAAGTAGGCCAGTGGTTTGCGTGACCCTCTTTTAAGCAGTCAAAAGTTTAAATCAGAAACTAAAGAAACGGGCCTTGTGATAATACCATAAGGGAGAAATACGCACTCTCCCCTTGCTTTCCAGAAGGAAGAGTTTACCTAAGAGTAGCTGGATTTTGAACTCTTCATTAAATACAGATAGAATTGTAGGAAGCCTGGTAGGCAGAAATTACTGGCCAATATTCCTCACTTGATGTAACTGATTTATTAATGTTCCCAAGAGGGGGAAGTTGAGCCTTTGGTATTTGCATAATCTCCAGATGGGTTAGAGTAACATGAAGAAAAGTGTCAACCCATTGCATATGAGCTGCCCCAAGATCTAGCTTCTGGGAGAAAGAAACCAGAGAGCAGGCATGCCTTCACAGTCCCTTCCCTTTCTCCACAGAGCAGCATGCCTTCACAGTCTCTTCGCTTTCTCCACAGAGCAGGCATGCCTTCACAGTCCCTTCCCTTTCTCCACAGAGCAGGCATGCCTTCACAGTCCCTTCCCTTTCTCCACAGAGCAGGCATGCCTTCACAGTCCCTTCCCTTTCTCCACAGAGCAGGCATGCCTTCACAGTTTCTTCCCTTTCTCCACAGAGCAGGCATGTCTTCACAGTCTCTTCCCTTTCTCCACAGAGCAGGCATGCCTTCACAGCAGCTTCCCTTTCTCCACAGAGCAGGCATGCCTTCACAGTCTCTTCAGTTTCTCCACAGAGCAGGCATGTCTTCACAGTCTCTTCCCTTTCTCCACAGAGCAGGCATGCCTTCACAGTCCCTTCCCTTTCTCCACAGTGCAGGCATGTCTTCACAGCAGCTTCCCTTTCTCCACAGTGCAGGCATGCCTTCACAGCAGCTTCCCTTTCTCCACAGAGCAGGCATGTCTTCACAGTCTCTTCCCTTTCTCCACAGTGCAGGCATGTCTTCACAGTCCCTTCCCTTTCTCCACAGAGCAGGCATGTCTTCACAGTCTCTTCCCTTTCTCCACAGAGCAGGCATGTCTTCACAGTCTCTTCAGTTTCTCCACAGTGCAGGCATGTCTTCACAGTCTCTTCCCTTTCTCCACAGAGCAGGCATGCCTTCACAGTCTCTTCCCTTTCTCCACAGAGCAGGCATGCCTTCACAGTCCCTTCCCTTTCTCCACAGTGCAGGCATGTCTTCACAGTCTCTTCCCTTTCTCCACAGAGCAGGCATGTCTTCACAGCAGCTTCCCTTTCTCCACAGAGCAGGCATGCCTTCACAGTCCCTTCCCTTTCTCCACAGAGCAGGCATGCCTTCACAGTCTCTTCAGTTTCTCCACAGAGCAGGCATGCCTTCACAGTCTCTTCCCTTTCTCCACAGAGCAGGCATGTCTTCACAGTCCCTTCCCTTTCTCCACAGAGCAGGCATGTCTTCACAGTCTCTTCAGTTTCTCCACAGAGTAGGCATGCCTTCACAGCAGCTTCTGTTTCTCCACTCATCCCTTACCAGGAGTAATGAAGGGAGTTCAGCCTTTGCTTGTTTCACTCCTGGTCTTCTCAGTTAATTTGGAGCTCAGGATGAAAAGATTAACACTCTTAATTTGAGTCTTTATAAACCCGGTGTCTTGTACATAGCCTGGAAGTCTAAATTAAGCCTCCCTCATAGTGAGAAAGAATTCTACCCACTGAACACACTTCCTGTCCACGTTCAATGCTTCTTCCTCTTAAAGCCCAGCTAGGGAGATGCTCCTGGCTTCCACCCCTCTATTCTTCTACCCTAATCTATAGCCCAGACTCCCTGAGACAGGCAATGCTTAGATTTGAAAAACTAAGCTAAGATTTCACAACCCCTCTGATCTTCCTTTCGGAGAACCACAGCACCTGGAAAGAGAAAAAAGTACCATCCCCAAATTACAATCAAGATCCCCACAGGAAAAGAGGCCTGCCTCACCGGTGCCTGTGAGTGGGTACCTACTTCAAATAAACAATTCATACTTTCATCCCTCTCTCTCTCTCAGCAGGCAATATTTTTCACTCCTACCTCCTTCCAATTTACTTTGGTCTTGCTTCTAACCTAGGTACTTATTTGCTCCACTTAAGAATAACAGTAAATCTTATCTGTAAATCCTAAAGAAACATCACAAAGGTAATGTTAATACTAAGTAATTAGACAGAAAGGAAAGCTGAGGCAGGGGGTAGAGGTTTCCACACTAGTCACAGGAAAAGCACCTATCTACAGAGGTAGACCTCAAGTTCAGAGTGGAGGTGGGAACAAAGGGGTCCTAACACTGGGTTCAAATCCTTCCACTTCTCCTCCATACATGTGTGCCAGTGCTAGGCGTGGAGAGGAAGGACTGGCCAACTGCATCTATCACAGAGCAGCTTTGTTGTTGGGGGTTTTTGCTTTTTTGGGGGCCCGCCATCCAGCTCCCAAATAAGTCACATACAGAAGCTTATTCTTACTTTGGAATACTTAGCTTGGCTTGTATCCTGCCAGCTTATCTCAACTTTAAATTGTCTAATTTATCTTTTGCCCATAAGCTTTTACCTCCTTTTATTTCTGTATATCTTTTCTTTATTTTGTACTCCATATCTGGCTATGTGGCTGAGTGGCTGGACCCTGAAGTCCTTCTCCTTCCTCTCTTCTTCCTTTTTTCTTCTCCTCCCAGATTTCTCCTTCTGTATACTCCCCTGCCTGCCAGCCCCCCCCCCCTATCCTTCTCCTGCCTTGCTTTTGGCTGTTCAGTTCTTTATTAGACTGTCAGGTGTTTTAGACAGGCACAGTAACACAGCTTCAGAGTTAAGCAAATGCAACATAAACAAAAGTAACACAGCTTAAAATAATACTCTACAACACAGCTTGGGAGAGGAGAAAGCCAAGGCGGCAGATGCTCTACTTGGTGATTTGTATTAGAGGAAACAAAACTAAATCCTGATCACTCTTCTCATGAACACAGAGCATGAAATAAGTTTTCTATATGCTTGTCCACATGGGATTCCAGCTTTGATACCAAATTAGAGTGATTTGTTGCAGGAAAACACATATATAAGGCTGAGCCTTCCTTTTAATAAGTAACAGTCTGGGGACTCAGGAGAACAGCTGAGCTTTTTCAAAATCCAAAATTTTTAGTGTGAAGTAATCTGTGAGATTTGTTTCCTTGTGGTTAACGGGATGAGTGGTCATTTTCACCGTGAATGTGGCCTATTGAAGGGCCAAGCCTTTGCTTTTTTGTGTGATGGCAAACAAGATGGACATGGTGGACTTAAGAAAGTGAGAATAACCTCTAGCTCCCCTATGCCTGATGACTCTCTAGTGTCACATGGCGCCTCCTCTGGACCACTCATGTTTCCTGATTGAGCAGTTTGAGTCAGGCATATGGCCATGCATAGGATAATACCTTGGATAATAACAGGTCCAAGGAAAAGAGAAAAACACGAACTGTATGTGAGTTTGTAGTTTATTAGCTGTTCTGTCGTGGGTAAGAATTGCCTCAGGCATTGCTGACTGGATTATGCCCACTGGCTGCCTGGGTGCTCTTGTAAGAAAGATCACAGGGGTATCTGTTCTCCTGTCTTCAGGAGATGCTTTAAAATAGCCTTGCCTTCCTATTTTGTACATTCTCTTCTCTACTTCTGAGAGCAGCTGCTGTGTTTATCATCACAAAGTCCGTGTCTCCTGTCAACTCCTTTGTTAGGAACCTATGAGGATAGAATAAGAAAATGAGAGGAAAGTACCTTTCCTGAAACTACTATTTCGGAGATAGGGATTGCCTGTCTGCACGGAAGACTGAGGCAATGGGAGTCTATCCTCACCTCCACATGGATGAGCTTAGGGAAGAAGGCGACTGGCAGCCACAGCACATTTCTCCAAGTATTTCTATCACGTGCCTGGCCAGCTAGCGGACGCAGCTGCTGCCTCCATCCTTCCAGTCCCTGCAGTGGTCCTCAGCTGGGCCTCTTCGCAGAACCAAACAGCATCGGGCATCATCGACTGTTCTCAACACGCACGGATTGGGCTGTTGTGGGGATCCTTGGGTGGGCTAACAGTGATGCACCTTCCAGTCACCGTTTCTGAAAACGTCAGCTTAGGTAAATGTGCGCTCATCTGGGGCCATTTGTTTCTTACTCGGCTTTAATATAAGCCAGATCTGGAGATTCAAGTGTTATGTTAAACATGACCTTAGCGAGCGAGGGTGAAATGAGAAGAGTTGGGGGTAATGTTCTTTTCCCACCCTTCCAGTGACAACGCACTGAGGAGCAGAGCTCCATACTCGCCCTGTTTAGGTAATCCTTGGCTTGGCATGTTTGGGTAAGAAAATGAAAGGTTTGCCTACATAGCTGAAATCTCTCCTCACGTTAGCTCATCTGACGCCTATTTGTATGTTGGGATCATTTTATTTGGTTTTGGTTAGGCATAAAAGTGTTCTGTGGTCTCCTCTTTTATTTTTTTCAAGGCCTTCTGACTTTTGGAAAATTGAGTGACTTCATCCCTGTCTGGGTTCCTAGCAAAATCTTGTATTTTTTTTTTACTCAAATTACTTGATCAATTAGCCATGTCAGCTGCCCAAAATGTACCTTTTTATTAATGGCGCCTTTTATCAATTCACTGGAATTAGAAATTGCAACCCTGGTCTGAGGCTGGTAACATCTTGCAATAATTTACGAATGTTACTTTTAAAAAATGCACTACAATTGCTCATTCGTGAACTTGCTAGATGTGTCCTTGCGTGAAAAATTGCATCTGTATTATTATTAGTTCTGACAAACTGGATTAGATCTTGGCTATTGTTAAGTGGTTCTATCTGCCCTCAAATCTACTGAGAGACGCAGCATTTTTAATGAATTTAATTAAAACTGCATGTGGTTTACAGAGTTCTCCCCGCTCGGTTTGCCATTCTTCCCGACCAAATACAGTTGCTGCTCATGTGTTAGGTTTTATATGAGAGCCGTCTGACACTCTGCTAGCAGCCCCAAGGTGGTTTCCATGGAATGACATGGTGGTGAAATATTAAAATTCTAAAAACTTCTTTCTACTTAAGTGAGGCATGTTTACACTAAGTAATGTATGCATAAATGTGTTAAGTATGTTTGTCGGAGCCGTGAGAGACATGGGTTGTATTTCAACACCAGCAATATATTGGCAGCCAGAGGTTTTTGCAAAACTCAAGCCTGGCAGTAGAATCTGGGGTATGCATTATTCTTTGAAGTATGAAAAAAATCAGACCTTCGTGGAATTTCCTTTGAAAGTTCAGCTCAGCTGGGCAACCTCTTTTATTGGTCTTCCCCTAACAAACAGGAATTGCATGTAAAGATGGCGCCCAGCATCAATTTTAAACTGTCTTGAAAGACATCGGCAACAGAACTGTGTGGGGTAGTTTTTTAAATGATGATACCTGATTGATTTCTTAAATGTTTTTTTGGAAAGTATTTGTTAAATAATACTTGAGAGATGGAGTCAATGAAGACCTCTAACTAAATAGTATCAAATTCTGATTCTGGGAAACTATCTTTGTTGGGAATGGCAGGAAAGCGCGCGCGCGCGTGTGTGTGTGTGTGTGTGTGTGTGTGTGTGTGTGTGTGTGTGTGTGTGTGTGTGTGTGTTCACCTGTATGCATTGGTGTGCTTACGCACATGGAGGTCAGAGGTCAGCATCGTGTGTCTTTCTCAGATGTCTCTCTGCCTTAGTTTTGAGGCAGAGTCTCTTGAACCTGGAGCTCACTCATTGGCTATACTGGCAAGGCAGCCAGGCCCTGGGATTCTTCTGTCATGCGTGCTGAGTGCTGGTGTTACCGGCACACCTTTCACATTTGGCTTTTTATGTAGGTTCTGGGGATCGGAACTCTAGTTTTCCTGCTTGCACAGCAAACACTTTACCAGTTGGGCCATCCCCCCAGCCCCCAGCTTTTTTTTAAGCAATAAAAATGCTGTCAAGGAATGCAGCATTTAATGCCATCTCTGTTAGGTACATAACACAGTAGTTAACACTTTCGTAGAAAGTTGCAGGACATGGTGAGTGGTTTCGTGAGATGAAAGAAAGGAATCCGTTCAGTGGTGTATTAGTTAGAAATACCATAACTAAAAGCAGTTTATAGAAGACAGAGTTTGTTTTAGCTTATGGTTCCAAGAACGAGAGTCCACAGAACTCTAGCTCCGAGGGGCAGGGAAGGCATGGGATGTAGGCAGGAGAGGAAACTGGCTGATGGCATCTCTATCCACACACAGGAGGCAGAAGGGCAAGGGGAGAGGCAGAACAGGAAGTGAAACCCTCAAAGCCCACCCTCGGTGAAGTGCTTCCTCCAGCAATGCTGTACCTCCTAAGGGTTCCGGAACTCCCCAAATAGCGCCACCTACTGGGAATGAAGTATTTAATGCGTGAGCCTACTGAGGGCATTTCTCATCCAAAGCAGAAGTAGGAAGCAGAAAGTGTCAGGTAAACACTCAGCACGAGTGGGAAAGAATTTCTAGGAATGCACACTTTGAGACAAGAGAGACGAGCCCAGGTTGTCAGCAAGAAGTGAATTGTAAATGTTCCATGGGGAAAAAAATCAACATAAAGGAAGGTCCTTGGAGTATGAAACACTGAGCTCTTGAGAAGTTCGTGAAGAGGACAGCGGGAGCGATCAATGGACAGGATTCTGGAAGCGGAAACTGACTGCAGGCTGTGTCTGTGGTCATCTGCCTTGTAGTGAGACCAAATGTAGCCAACGTAAGAAGTCATGTAAGCTTGGGTGTGGAGGGATATGCCTATAATCCCAGCATGTGGGTAGGTGAAGCAGTAGGATCTTGAGTTAAGTCCTGTTTTATTTACATAGTTCATTCTAGGCTAGCCTATGCTGTATATACAATACATCCCCATCCCATAAAACCAAATTAAAAATATATAACATAACACTCTTAGTAAAAGTTTTTGTATGTTAAAAGTGTTAATAAAATTTTAACCTAAAAGTTACCATTTAAACATATTATAATAAAATAGCTAGAAATGTTTATAAAAGTTTTCTTGTATCAATTTAAAATGACTAAATATTCTTCCCTTCTCAAAAATGAAATAACTTTGGGTGATATCATCTCTTCCCAAAATGTCACTAAACAGAAGAAAATACTATTGAATATTTTAAGTAAAAATAAAATTTAAATTCTTCTTATTGGCTCAAGAAAGGTGAAAATTCTCAGCTTGGTTAGGTAAGAAAAGTATCGTTGCCTTGACATTATGCTGAAAACAGTTTTTTTACTCCAGCACTTCATTTTTTTTTTTCAGCCTTAATTTTGGGACACGAAAATAATCTCTTAGAAGAAAACAAGATGTCAAAGGTCGCATTATAACTCTTGCTTTTCAGACGGGGGTGACGCTGGTTTCCCTCAGCTCCTGTTACCTGCGCCGTGACTGTGTGGTTCTCTGCAGTTCTCCTGTGCTGGGCAGCCAAGGATCTTACAGTTGATAAAGTAGAACCCAGAAGACTTAGCTTGCTGGCCAACAGCCAGTTCAGACTCCACAGCCAATGCTTCCGGTCTTGAAGTCTCCTCCCTGTGATGGTACTCTGTCTCAACAGTCAGTCGCCTTTAGACACGGTTTTCTCAAAGCACGTTGACACCGGTGAACCGGTCAGCACTGTCTCAGTGTGCAGACCATTGGCAAGGAGGTGAAGCAGAATCAGGTGGACAATGCCAGGCAACTGAAACACGACAGAACATAAGCAAACAAACCACCACATCTTGGTTTCATTTGACAGGCCTATGAAAGGAGTGGCTGTAAGCACAAAGAACAGGTTGGAAATATTCTCTTTATGAGCTAGGGTGTTTGGATTCCATGTAAACTAGGCATGGGTGGGTGGGATAATCAAAACCTCATTTCTAGCCACTCCATCTTCACATTCTCACCATATCGTAAATATATGATAGGGTGGCTTTCAAGACAGAATGGTTGAAAAAGACAGTTGTGATCTGATCTTGGCATCCTTGCTTAGAAACTTCCCCAGGCTTCTGAAGAAGCCCAGAATTCTGTGAGCAGCAGAGCTTTTTCTGGATGCTCATCAGTGGCTAGTGTCATCTGTCCACTTGCCTCTGTATGCTCCAGTCTACTGCTCTGTGAGCCTGGCTTTACACTACAAACATTGGAGAACTTTGAGACATATGCATGTGTTATCTTCACCCCAGGGATTCGGAGTTAATTGGTCTTGAGTAGGGTCTTCAGCTCTGCAGGTGTTTAGAACACACAGCCAAGGATGTCAGAGCACTGCACCCATCAAAGACTTCTGGCAGCGATTCATTCTCCTGCACCATGGTCAGAGGCAGAGTCTCCCTCCTGAGATAGCTTCCTTCCTCTCCACCCACCTTCTCTTGCCAAACACACCTTCTCAACCTGTCCTCTCAATGCCCTGAAGGCTTTCTTACCTTTCTTGTCTCTCTTATTTAGATGGTCCCAAGCTGTGTTATGCACTTGCATCCATAGCTCCCACCTCTGCCTCCTGCCACATCCTTTAAGTGTGACGGTGGATGCTAATGATTTCCTTAATACAATAATAGCTTCATTTTAAAATTCAATATATACATTTCAAATGTTGAAAAATTATACATGTAAAAAAATTACACAAAAAAAGGATTAATATCACTTTTCATTTTCAGATGATATCTGAATTGATTCTAAGACTGGGCCCAAGACTTGTCCCCTTAAAGTAAGGATTGTGGTAGAGTCTTGTGAGCCCCCAACACTGTATTTCAAGTGGCGTACGGACGCATTATTCTTAGGAAAACTGCACATTCTAAGTTCTAAACGTTACTTTTTTGTGATCCACTTACATGAAATAGCTACAACCTTGTAAGAGTAACCTCCCAATGAGGCTTTGGATGGTGGCAGAGGTCTTAGTTTGACAGTGTTTGCTTAGGACTGGTCCTCCATTTTTCTTTCTTCCATCATGACCAGAACATCCCACCTGTACTGAGGTTGAATGCCTTCAGAAAATATCATTTTTCTAAGGTTAATCAAGTATAGCAGCTATCATTTGCATTGTTAAATATTTTTTAATGAAAATGGAATTAGAATAAAGGGCTTTATGTTCTTGACTCAGAAGAAGTCCCAATCCCTACGCTGATTAGGTGATCAAAGCTGAATTTCTCACTGCTGTCCCTGCAACAAGTCACAAGAGAAACGCGCTCATGTGATTGTGTGAATGTTTATGTATTTCAGGAATATATAGGTTTTTTTCTTAAATAAAAACTGCCAAAGATCCAGTTTTCTGAAAAAAAGAGTAAGATTCATTTTGGCAGGCCACCTCTGAGTTCCTTGTGTCTCATTATTTGCTGCTGAAGTATTTGGGACTAAAACTATAATAATCACAACATGACTGAAAAAAAAAGGAGAAAAAGAACATGACTTAGAAGCTGATCAATGTAATTTTTCTATTTCTGGGCACGAAATTGCCAAAAATGCATCTGTCTTCTCGATTGGACTTATTTGTAATTCTAGAACATAAGAAAGAAAAAAAAATGAGGACCTCCATTTAAGTTGGTAATTTTGGTAATTCTGAGGCAACGTGATGCAGGAATTTTGATCAGTGCTCAGCTCGGTGTGGGAGATCTCCTTTCAGAGAATGAAAAATGCTTGGAAGAAGGGGTCAGAGGGAGTTGCCTGTGGTTTAACCTGAATAAACATAAAATAAAGCAAGAAACTGAACATGGCCCACGTAGTTAATTAGTAAAGTTATATGTTTGTAACACATAATAATTTTCACATAAAATATTTGCTAGGGTTCAATTTTACATTTAATCAAGTGAAATGCTGATGCGTTTTCCTATCATAAGAGCAGTGATAAAACCCAAAGTTTCAAAATGCAAAAAGTAGGAGGTGATTCTTCACATTTCTAAAGAGTTCTTTGCTACCTAAACGATCTACCAGGATCTTCATTTGAAATACCTTGTGGTGCCCTGAAATGGCCACATAGTTTTAGTGATTCTCAAACTCAGCATGTGTGGGAAGGATCTGAAGTTAAACATGAGCGAGTCCCAGGGTCTCCACCGTTCGAAGAGCCCTTCGGCACCGTCCTCCGTGAAGGTCACGCTGCCCTTCGGCACCATCCTCCCTGAAGGTCACGCTGCCCTTCGGCACCATCCTCCGTGAAGGTCACGCTGCTGCTCTGGATATGTGGCTGAGAACCACTGCCTTGTTAAAGTTCTACTTAAGTTGAGCTTTATCGACAAATCTATGTGACACGTGCAAATGAGGCCTGGAAAGGGTTAATGCCTGAATTTTGCCAGCCTCATCCATATGGTGAAGCCCTAAACCTAGGCCCTCCAAAGTCACTGTAGTTTTTAAAGGGTCTTGAAAGGGGTAATTAGGTTAAAATGGGGTCATTTCCATGATCTTTAATCCATTGTGACGACTTTCCTTATAAGAAACAGAAATACGGTGCTGGGCAGATGGTTAGTTGGTAAAATGCTTGGCATGTGAGCATTAGGACTGGAGTTTGACACACACACCCCAACATCTACATAAGAAGTTGACCATGCTGGCATATGCTAAAATCCAAACACTGGGGAAGTGCAGACAGGGGGATCCCTAGGACTCATGGCTAACCCGTCTTGTTTAGTTTGTGAACCTCAGGTCCCAGTGAGAGACCTTGTCTCCAAAAAATAGGTGGATGGTGCCTGAGGAATGCCACCCATGATGGACGTCTGGCCTCCATATGCACAAGTGTGTATTCATACACAAACACTCACACATGAACATAGACATGCATGCACACACAGAGAAAAGGAAATGTAGACACAACTACACACAACAGGCTGAGCCTGGAAAAACACAGAGAAAGCAGCCCTCTACAAGCCGAGGGGGGTAGCCTGAGGCTAGGACTTCCAACACCTGAGAATAACTAGTTTTTGTTATTTAAGACACCCAACCTACAGCATTCTGTTGTAGATGGATTTTTCCATTATGACATCCCTAGCAAATTTGTGTTGATTGTGGGTTTCTGAAGGAAATGGTAGTGATATTTAGAAGAGCTTTCTTCACTGTTAGGCATTAGATCTATGAGAATGAAACAAGTTGCCAAGAAAGAGTCTAAGCAGAGAAACACAGCTGTGTCCTGTGCCTTCTGAATGCAGTTGTCTTGGTGAGCACGAGTTTCAAGAGTGGGCACTCATTTGTGATGTGGCAGAATCAGGAGGCCATGGGGCCAGAACGGAGTGGGTGGGTGGGGGAGAGTTTCCTGTCCTTGGACAGTTCATCCGAGGGTGGTGCCCTGAACTGCAGGAGTGACACATGGGAAGGATGAGGGTGTGCAGAGAGTGTCTCACTTGCCTGTTTCCCGTCTTCAGAACCTGAGCTGCCATGACTTGGCATGAAACCTGTATCCTCACTGGCCATATATTCAGCTTTCTCATCTGTCTACTTATCCTTCCTTGTGCCTTTCGATGTTTGAAATTTCTGACAGTGGCCATCATTCCCCTGTAATTATTACACTTTAGTCATAGGGTCAGGTAAATTTTGTTTTGAAAACCATTTTTTTAATTAGAATTTCCTCCTAGCAATACAAATTCCATCTCATACATGGAGAAAGGGAATGTTCGCCATAGCCTTTTCATGGCTATGTTGAGCAAAATTCAATTCCTTGCTTCTAACATCTTTCTCAGGCTCTGTGACCATTGAGAAAAATACCATATTTTTATTAGGATGTAGTAAATAATTGCAAGTGGTCTCACAAGCTTTCTCCTCATAACCTTTCTTAAATTCTGTTCATTTTTTCTTAGTTTCTTGATGGCTCTTTATATATTTTGGTACAGTGGACTTTGAAAGGGATGGATTAAAAAGAAGCTCCTGGTTTTAACTGCTAGATACAATTAGTTTTGGAGGCACTCTCAAATACAGCTTATTTTCAAAGAATGAATATATATGTATATACTCCTAAAGTCTGTACTATTGAGGAATTAGGGGGAAGGTGGTGTGCAGGAATTACTTCAAGATAATCTGAGAAACCAAATTAAGGTAGGGCTTTGATTAATATTCGAAGTAAGACTTGTGACCCATTGGTTTACAAGATGGCTTCCCAGGTAAAGGTGCCTTCCACCAAGCACAATGTCTTCAGTTGGATCTCTAAGACCCATGTTCTGGGAGGACAGAACTCACTCCTTCAAGATATCCTCTGACCTCCACATGCTCACTGTGCCATTAGCACATTTGTACACACACATACCTGTGTGCATGCACACACACACACACACACACACACACACACACACACACACATTAAGTAAATATAATTTGTAATTAAAAATACTTGGACCCAGAACAATCTCATTCATATATTTTTGGCTCTTTTATCTGGGACTTGTCACCAGAGAAGGGAAAGGTAGGAAAATCCATGATGTGTTTCCAGCAGAAATACCAACAATCCTTCATGAAACAGATCACTTGGGTGTCACTGGGTTTGGTTTGCAAATGTCCAGGCCTTTTGTTTAAGAATCCAAAAATGACAAATATGAAGCCTCCCTCTCGATAACTGCCTTAAATTTCAACACAGTAAGAAATGTTGCCTGGGCTTTATCGTCCCATAAATTGCTTGGCTGGGAGTAAGTATCTTACTCCCTGTTTTTATCCAGGATCCATAATATTGCTTGGCACCCCTTGAATGTCAACTACCAAACGTACATTATTGGGTATCGAAGAGTGCTGACGGGCACAACCTAGAGAAAGAGGAAATGTGGGGGAGAGTGCAGCCAGACTCAAAGGATTTGTTTCTGGGAGCTGTCAGAGCTACTAATGGAAATGGAAAATATAGTTACTATAGACAGATGTCAAACAAAGCCAAGTGCAAAGAACAGGAAACGAGAATATTAAATCAAACAGCAGTGAGCTGAATGGGTTGCCGCTCAGAAGGGTGAGTTTGGAACCTCTCGAAGCTGTCTGCCCTGGGAAAGGTTAAACTCGACATTTTGCTGTGAAATGAACACTTAATCGGTTCCTCAGCAGATAACCAGTTCCCAAGCAATATGGAATTTCTAATGAAGCTCTGGCTTTCATCCTCTGCTTCAACTCTGTGATGGCTATTCTTGGTTGTCAACTTGACTATATGTGGAATTAACTAAAACACGGTGACTAGGTGCACCTGTGGGGGAGCTTCCTTAATTAAATCATTTGAAGTTAGCGACCCATCTTTAATCCAGATCTTTTAAGGTGAGAAGATCCACCTTTAAACTGGATCACAACTTCTTGTGGCAGCCTATATAAAGGACATGGGAGAAGGAAGCTTTTATTCTTTGCCAGCTTGGTCCCACTCTCACTGGCTTTAGAGCCTATTTCTTTGGGATCCTGGCATATACTGAAGACCAATTGAAACATCCAGTGTCATGGATTCAACTATTGGATTCCTAGACTTTCCATTGGTAGACAGGAATTGTTGGACTAGTTGGGCTACAGCCTGTAAGCCATTCTAATAAATCCTGTGTGTGTGCATATAAATACTCATACATATGTATACACACATATTCATTTTATCAGTTCTGTTCCTCTAGAGAACCTTGACCTGACTACACAAACTCACAGTACATATTGCTATTTAATATGTTGATATTGCACTACTTTTGTGTGAAACTGAAAATACCTGACTCTTCCTTATCCCCTAGACTCAGAATCCTTGGAGATCCAAAATGATTGTCTGCATTAGCCCATTGTAGCTGCTGTAACAAAATACCACAAATTAGGTCACACATAGGCAACCAGGACTTATTTCACACCATTTTGCAGGCTTATGAGCCCAAGACCAAGGCTCTGGCAAGCTATGTCTAGTAAGGTTAATGAGGTGGTGCTTTCTGATTCACAAGCATGTGTTGTAGCTCTGTCTTCATCTGGGGAGAGGACTCTTAATGAGCTCTTCCAAAAAGACATCTATTCCACTTACAAGGCCCATCCTCCTATCTAAATCCCTTTCCAAAACCTAACCACCACACTGAACACCATCACCTTGTGAGTGTTGATTTTGACCTATGAATTACAGGAAGCTGAGCACACATATTTGCTCCTTCTCATTAGCACTGCAGGGGTAGGATGGAAGGGTGTGTTTTTTCCTAAACCTATATAGTGACAATCTCTTCATAAACTATTCTAGTTAACAGTGCTGTAAAATACAGTCAATTTTGTGTTGTTTTGTTTGTTTGTTTGTTCTGTTTTTTTTCTGAAGGATGAGTGAAACTGAGGAACAGATTAAGAGGGAGCTAGAGAGTCTATTTCTCCCTCCTTTTCCTCCCAGAGAAGTTATTTGAGAGAAAATCCAGCAGAGGGCGCCCTCTGAACCTCAGCCTCCCCAGCATCCAACGTTGGTGCTTTGCTAGTTACAGCAGAAGCTGGGTTGCTGTAGAGAAACTGGGGTTGGCAATAGTTTGTTAACTGGAGATGGCTGATTTCTTGGGCAATTCCAGACACAGTTCATTAAAAGGGAGGCTTCTAATGGGAATAGAACATCCCTGATGACAACCATCCTTTGGGGCTTGTTCAGTGGAGTACTCTAAATCCTCAAACTCTAAGGCTCTTAAGTTTGTGTAAATGGATAGAAATCTGTTGGGGAAATGTGCCAGAGTCAAGAAAGTCACAAACATCACTATCCTTCCATGAGGCAAGGCGTAAACTGATGAGAATGATTGAGGATAAAAAAAACCATAATTCTGTTGCCTAATACTTATTATGAATTTGCTGGTCTATATGGAATTTCACACAGAGCCCTTCAAATTCAACGTATCATTTAATCCTCCCAGCAACTTTATGAGTTCAGGCTGATTTTTTCTTATTGTTGATAAGATGGCTGACAGAGATAGACTAAGAAGGTGGCCCAAGGCTAGGCAGAAACTAGCCACCATTGAGAGACAGTTTCATTTGGCTCCCTGTGACTCAGAGAGTCCCACACACTTTCCACTGAAACACACCCACTGCAAATTCAGGAACGGCCAGTGTGAAATCTGAAAGCTAGCTGCTTATTTCATTGTCCTGCTGCTTGTGGTGGACATGACAAGTGGTATTAACACATCATCCCTACCTCCCAGGAGTCTAGAACGCCAATCCAGGATTGTTCTTGGCCATTCTGTTTAGGTCTATTAATCCCTTAGCCAAAGTTACCAGGTAAAATTTACACTGTATCCCACTGAAGGTTTACTTTTAAATTTCTAAAACTGACATATGTCAAATATTAGTAAGCCCTGGTAGACTTAGTGATTACATTGTCACAGCATAGAGAATGGCTGGGAAATAATATCAATTATTCTTGTAAACACTTGTATGATGCCATTGCCTATGGCTTCTAAAACCAACAGAGAAAACTTGTCTCTAGGTTACTCTCAAAAGTTGGTAAACTTGGAGTTTATCAGGTAAAAGCAATATCCTAGAGCCCGTGGAAATTTAGAGAAAGGGGAAGGCTTTAATTGGGTGAGGAAAAGTAGAATTTGAGTTATAACCTTTGCCACAGGCCGTTTATGAGCACAAGGTCATTAACATCTATCCCCAGGTTCCTGAGCAGGAAGCAGGGAAAGTAACAATAGCAAGTTCTGAGTCGCTTTGAACTTTATAGAAAAGCACTTTATAAATCCTCGGCCAGTGGATTTATGTTAGAATTTGTCTAGAGTGACTTCAGCTTAAAATTGTTAAGAAGGGAAGGCCATGTAGAACCAGGTGTCTCCCTCCCTCGGATAGTGCAGCCCCCACTGTGGGCTGGCTGTTCTGTCAACAGGGTGGCTTTTCCATGTCTTTTCCAGTGGATCCAGATTAAAAGTATGAAAACACCCACCACAAAGGGGGAAAAAGCCTGTCTAACAGGAGGCCCAGGGCAGGAAGGAATACATTCTACTTCTGCCGTGAGGTAGAATGAGATGTCATCCTAGAGCATTTATTAAACAAGGTTTTCATCTACATCCACTGTCAATGGGATGCTTTAATTATCTCACAGATCTACAAATCTACGTTCTGTGCAAGGACTGTTGGGGCATGTGTTGCTTTATTTTATTTTATTTTATTTTTTTATTTTTTGCATTCCAAACCTTTACAGTTGACTTGATGATTTTTTTTATAATAATGATACGCTTTCAGTAGTGTGTCATTTTCTTTACCCTTGTAGAGAGATAACATGCAATTATAGAGTGATGTCAGCCTATAACATTTTGGTGTAAAACTTTGGTCACACCAAAATACCAGGCTCCTTAACAAAGCTGGCAGACACATCTTTTGGCAGCAGCTGCTCGCCCTGTGATTTAAAACTTCCTGTCACTATAATTGATGTGTTTTTATTCTTTCCATTTCCTGAAGCCTGATCAGAATTAAAATTGCTGTTGGAATTTCCTGTCAAAGCAACTCGTTTATTTGCTGAGCTCTGCACTTTGATTGGACATTGCCTTCAGCAAGAATCAGGTGGAGACGGCTGGGAATTATCCTCTCCACACAGGTTTGATGGCCGAGCACAGACATCTGCAAATATATGCAAGCTGTCCATCATGTGGCAAACTTGTCCTAATGAAAACTCCACATGCAAAATGTTCATAATTTGAATATCAAACTTGACCACCTGCTGGGTGGCTCTGGGTTTTGTGTTGGTTTAGCAAGTCCCACTGAGTTTTAAACTGATTGTCTCACTGCAGAATTTAGACCCCTGTCCTGGGGCTTCATGGTCAGACCTGAGAGCAAGAGTGAGCTCTTCCATGCTTAGATAACAAAGCTGAACCTCTTAAATCTTCCTGTACCCCCTTTTTGCTTCCCCATATGTGCCCCATATGCTCTTTACATGAAGTGTCTTGGGGTAGTTGAGAGTGAAGAGCAAGGACTTCAGACATGCGCAGTTGCCTTGGTGCCTGCTTGCTCAGCTCATGCATCTGTGAAGCAAGGAAGCAACAGAAATGCAGCTTGTTGGTAAACAGTGGGTAATGGAAGGACCTAAATTCTAGTTACATGTTGTCATTTTTCTATTTTTTTTATCCGAAAGGAAAATTCGTAGCATTTCTCCATTCAAGGGGAAGGCTCGCCGACTCTCCTCAGCCTGCCTGCAAGCATGAAGAAGGGTCTTTAATTGGTTCTCGATTGCCAGTGCGTCTTCTTTCTAAAATGTCTGCTTTCAGGTGGAAACTAGGAAAAGAGAGACTTGGGGTTGAAGAAGTCATTTCAGTTCAGTGCTCTGGACACTGAGGATTGCTTTCATTCCTGAAGGTGATTCATACTGAAGGTGTCTTGGTGGGGAATGGGAGTGTCTCTAAAAATAAACAAATAAAAACATGCCAAACTTTCTTTACAATACAACACATAGGTATTACAAAAGCAAACGAAAACAAACACACACACAAACACGCACACAAACAAACTTTCCATGGAACGCTAATCCTGCAAAGGGAGGCACCTTGTTTGTTTTGGTGGCATTGGTTGTTTCTCTGCAGTAAAATCCAGGTTTTAGCTTAAGATTCTCCAAGAACCTGTAAAATATGGGGTTAAAGTTTTCAAATGTGAACTCTTGAGCCTGGGACTTTGTTTGACTCACTGTTTAGCCTACCACCTAAGACACTGTCTTCCAATTATACAGACTCAGTGAATCCTCATTATTCAATTAAAGGGACTCACCTCGACATCCAGAATGCCAAAGGCACAGGGAATGGAGCCACACTGCCCATGGAGCCAAAGGCCTTGGGCATAAGCAACCTTGTTCTTGATGACAAATATCAACTCTGTCAATTAGAATCACCTGAGAAGTCTTAAAACAGACAAACAAACAAATAAAACTAGTATCCAGATGGTCTCTGGACCACTGAGTTTAAGTCTACTAAAGTTGGGGCAAGATGTCACAGACTCAGCGCTCTTGACATCAAATCCCAGGCTCATCCCATTCCAGGTCAGATCTAATTTGTTGGTCCCAACATGTTTGGGAGTTTTGAGTCCCTAAATGAAGACTCTCTGTTTATGCATGAACAGTGGAGAGAAGAGGGGACAGCTGGTGAGAAGCAGAACAGTGTGCAGGCACACTGTAAGGCGACCTAACAGGCTTGTGGGAAACCAGAGGATAAGAAGGCTCGGCCACCATTCAGTGCTTTTTCAGTGGTAGATAATCAGAGCAGGAGGAAAGGGATTCCATCGCTGGGATTTTTCTCTGGTATGGGGTAGATCTCAAATCTTTGATAGTTTTGTGTGAGCATTTCCCAGATTCTTCTAACTCTATTCTACAGCCTCAGTTTCCCCTCCTGCATCTATTCACTTTATTCCCCAGAGCCCTTGACTGCAGAGTAGCCCACAGGAAGATCAGTATAAACACTTTGCTCTTTTAATGTGGTAGGAGGTCATGTGTATTGTGCTCACAAGGAAATGTGTGTTCCATGGAGCCTGTGATTTTGCCCTGACGATAAGGAAAATTGGCGTAAGCATTTCTGCTGCCTCGCATGGCCATGAGCTTGGGGAATTCTCTGTAGAGGGCGCCTGAGGCGAGGAGGGAGATTGGGAGGTCCAGTCTTCATTTCCAGCAGCATAGCCTGAGCTCAGCACACCATTGGAGAGGAATCCTGTTTTTCTTCGCAACATTTCCCCTTTAATTCTTCTTCCCTTCTTCTGACATTCTGCTCTTCTTTGCCACAAACCATTGCAAAATAAGCCATACAAGAATTTCTCCCGCTCCTTGGCTAGAGTAGAAGACTCTTGAGAAGCCACAAAGCCACATGTCCAGGCACAGTAGCTTTATTAATATAATAATTACCATCATCATGGCCTGGTTATAATGCACACATCTCTTTAGAAAGCAAAAGCAAGAACAAGCTGGCGTTTGCTAGAGAAGCTGCACTTGAGGTCAGATGTGGACATTAGTGTGGGGTCAAGCCAAGGTCATCTCTAAGGAGATCTGGAATTGGAAATCCACATGGAAAATGGTTGCCCGGTGGAAGCCATCCACTCACCGTTCAAGCTCGTTTTGAAAAATATGAGTGTTTGATCCCTTTGCCAACTCAGGCTTTTATTGGCACCTTAGCTTGCTTGTAAAGGAGGCTCTACAATGCTTACTCTTTGTCAACCATCCTTCATTTCTCCAAAGAATTTCAGTAAAAATGGATTGAAATGCTTTGTTGGGAAAATACATCCCACATATGCCTCATTGGGATTTTTATTCTAAATAACATCGAGAATGAATTGGGCACTATCTGATCGTTCACACTTCACTCCTTCCAAATAAGTGGAATGTATTTAATAAAGTACGTTCTCAAATTGAAACTGGTACAAAAAGAAAGTATTAAATAGCTTTTCACTTTTTCATTGGGTTTTTGTTGGATATGGAGGAAGAGAAAAGGAAATTAAATGTGATAAACAAGTAGACTTAGAATCCTCTTTTTTAAGTAACCACGTCAGCCTGGATAGAAATGACCAGGGCCAAACTTGGTGCTGGAGGCTGAGGGGAGGCAGCCTGCTGACATGGCAGCAGCTCTGTCTCCAGCTGATTTTAGGCCCAGATAACTAGCCCTTCCAGCTTAAATGATGCTCTGCCCTAATTGACCAGTGCTCATTTGGCCTGGAACTGAGTTCTTTTGGAAGCTGTTCAGACCAACTTTGACTGCCTGCAAACGCTGTGCCAAGATCACATTGATTTCTAGAGCCTGATGTATAATTCAGGCTGCAGTCTAAAGGGACAGCATTCCCTGAATGTCTAGCAGACAGCAGCATTGGGTGTGCTGGCTACCTTTACCAAATTAATTAGCACCAATTGAAGGAGAATTACACTGTGATCTTCAGCCAAAGCAGGCTACATTCTAAACATCATTTTCTAGTTGGTCTATAAGTTCAGTGGGTCATTTTCTTTTTCTTTCTTTCTTTTTTTTTTTTTTTTTTTTTTTGGAATAACTTAGATTCCCCCAGCTTCCCCAAGCAGTTGCCCTTGAACTATTCTCCACATGATGGACTACCAAATGCCCCTTTAACATGATATTTGCCTTAATTAAACAAAACTACCACTTGAAAGGGTTTGGTTTCTGCAGAAGTGTTGCTCAATGCCATTGCTTCCAGATAGAGACTTGCAGTCTGGGGGAAACAGACGGATGAAACCTGGTGTGGCTAGATGAGGGATGCCACCCACTTCATCCTCAGCCAAACACCGGAGTAGCCTGGGTGCAAAGACCAACCTTTTCTATTTTCTTTTCTTTTCTTTGTTCTCTTCCTTTTTCTTTTTACCTCTCCTTCTGTCCCCCCTCCCACTCCTTCCTTCTTGTCCTCTCATTTTCCCTGTCTTCCAGTACTGGACCCCAGGGCTTCATGCATGCTAAATAAGAGCACTGCATTCCTAGCCTTCGTTTTCCTTTTTTATTTTGAGACAAGGGCTCACTAAAGTCCTAAAGCTGACCTTGAATTCACTCTCCACCCCAGGCTACCCTTGAACTGGGGAGCTTCCTGCCCTACCCTCCCATGTAGCTGTACCACGGATCCAGGTAGGACCAGCCATCTTTTTATTCTGACTTTATACTGGGAGACACTGCTGTACAGCGTGATTATCAGTGAGATGACTGGTCTCCCTGGTGATGCTGAATGTTTTAGAGAGCACAGGTGAGATCTGTCGCAGTCTGATCTCCCAGCTTCAGCGACCCAATGTGTCATCCGATGCAGGCAGGCTTCCGGGGGACTGTAGAGAAGACCAGTGCCATCTCTTGATTCTTGAGTCACTTCCTGCCAACACCGGTATTTAAAAGTGCCACTAAAGTGACCAAAGAAAGGTGGTGAGATTCAAGTGGATGTCATTCTCCTCCTCCCTTGCTGAATAATTGTATGTAGTGCATAGACCCAGGAAGAGATAACTATGTGCTGACTTCTTGATCACCAACAGAATATTTTTTCTCTACCATTGAGCAGCACTGAAATGGTTAGCATGTAGCAAAATACATGGGGTATTAACCTAAAATACGTCTGTCTGGGGATCCATTTAGTTCCCTCCAAATAGCCCCTTTCCTTATGAATGCCAGCATGTTTATATATGTTTAAATGCCCCATTTGCTACACTGGTTTTAGCTTCTTGTTAGCATCACTTCTTGTTAGCCTGATGCTCTGCAGCTCAAGGCAGCTGGAGAAGGGAAACACATGTTGAAGAATTTATGCAGTGTCCTTCGTTCCTTTCATTAAAGGGACTGGGAATAATAGGCACATATTATAAGCTCGCTATGTGAAGCAATAGGTTATACCTGTGTTTGACAGACATCATATTTACATTCCTGTTATATATGGGGGGACCATAGCATTTTAAAGAATATAGCATTTTAAAAGTAATATTTATGTTGTGCCTCCAAAGCATGGGGAGCAGTCCTCTGAAAGAACATGATGTGCTTTAAATCCACTTGTCTCCTTCTTCTAATGAAAGAGTTCAAGTGTTTTCCTCCCAAAGCAGTGGCTGAACATGTTCTTTACTGAGGCCGTTACAGCCCAACAGCTGCATGCCCTTGGCTTATTAAAAGAGTCGCTTGTCTTATTTCACTTTGGCTTCATTTACTTGGAAAATTTTAACCTTCTATCCTTCTGCTCCATGGAAACAGGATTAGAACTACTATTTCTAAGGCTCAGGTAGAGTGCTAGGCTTGATCCTCAGAACTCCTGTAAAGAGCTGGGCATGACGGCACATGCTGAGGAACTAAAAACAGGGGGATCTCTGGGACTAGGGCAGCCAGCCAGCCTCCACTAATAGGTGAACAAATCTGAGGTTGATTTCTGGACTGTACATGCACATTCACATACAAGTACACACACACACACACACACACACACACACACACACACACACACACACACCTGGGCATAATGACCTATGCCTATCATCCCAGGAATCAAGATGTAGAGGAGCAAAAGTTCAAAAAATTCAAGGTCATTCTCAGCTACATAGCTAGTTTGAAGCCAGCCTAGGATACACGAGGCTCCTCTTCAGAGAGAGACAGACAGAGACAGAAACAGAGAGAGAGACAGAGAGAGACAGAGAGATGAGGAGAGACAGAGACATGGCAAGAAAAAAAGCAGAAAGCCACTTTTCTAGCTGGTTTGGCATTATTTTCAGCAACCCCACTATTTCCAGGCTGACCTGAGAACTTCCTTCGTCTCAAAGAGCAATGTGACATTGTCAGTGAGCCAAAATTAGCCCAGTGGGGAAGACTACCATATTAAATGACTCCACAGCCATGTCTTGGTAGCTTGGTAGCAAGCACTATTTTGTAGTCCACGCTGAGAATAAATGTGAAGTGATAGACGATGAGAAGAAAAGATTTTATATACATCAGACATGGTAGCACATGTTTGCAATCCCAGTGCTCGGGAAGAAGAGGTGGGAGACTGGAGTACAGCTTCAACTACACAGCAAGGTCAAGGACAGCCTGAGCTACATGAAACCAGGGTAGGGACAGGAGAAGAAGATAAAGAACCCACCTACCTTCCCCTACCCTCTCACAGCTTTAGGGCTGAGATGAAGTTCTCTTCTCCAAATTCTTTGCCTTATTATATCCACAGGCATCAAATCTACGAGGGAAGGCATTTCTCTTAAAGATAACAGCACTGTGAGTTTCTGAAATATCCTTAGTCATCTCTAAAAGGGGGTGGCAAGGCTGGCTCCATCTGGTTCCAGCTTGGCAGTAACCTGAAGTCAACTCTAGAATCCTGATGAAGTAAAGATTCAGGAAAGGTATAGAGCTGAGATCAATGACACATGTACAGAGGACTGACCAGAGGGGACAGGCAGTGTGTCAGCCATGGCTTCTAAGTAAATACCCTGGGAACAGAGGCGGCATGGTCTCGCTTCCAGGAGTCAAGTTCACAGTTTATTGAATTTCTTCATTAATAGGCCTTGGACTGATTATCTGTTTTTTAACAGTGCGAGTGCAGCCACACTGTGTGGTGACTACCCTTCTTCATCAGTAAGAAAACTGAAGCTTGCAAAGAGGCTACAGCTCTGATGCACTGGATAGCCATGGGGGGGGGGACTGGAATCTCTCCACCTCTGAAGACCCAGAATTTGCCCCACTGGCAAGAAGCAGTGGCTGTCTCAATGAGCACATGACTGGGGCAAAGAGAACTGGAAGACAAGGGCAGATAGAGTTGGCAGAGTGCAGCTTGGGGGACAACGGGAGGCAGGGACCAGGCAGCTGATACACAGGCTCACTTAGTCCTGTATCTCAATGTCTATCTATAAAGATTTATCCTGCCCCTGATCTAGCAACTGCCTTCCACAGTCACCAGCATCACAGAATTCACATGACATCGCTTCCAGAGTCCCGTTCACAGGGACCTTGATGGCAGCTTAGACTCCTGGCTCTGGGTCTCAGCTCTTCTTTCTCTCACTGTCTTTGGAAGATGAAGGTAGACTTCCACAGAAACTTCTGGATGGACCTCCAGAGAGGAGGAGTCATGTTAGGAACATATAATGATGAACCTTGTGTACCTTACCTGGGACTGCCAGGGATTCATGAAAAAATATTCAGCATTGGAAATAGGACAGAATATTTGTGACAAAATAAATAGGGAAATTCTCAACAATAAAAAAAAAGGTTATCAGCCAGTGACAGACCCATAGAACACACACAGGATATTCTTCCTTGATTCACACACATGTACAAACGCACACACACACACACACACACACACACACACACACACACACACTTTTATACTTTTTGTAAAAGGAAGACTGTAATGTGATCTTGAATTCTCTGAAAACCTTTTTTTGAAATTTCACATCCACAACATTGAAAATATCTCTCCAAACAGCCCAGACTCCATATTGTTGAAGCCAGTGTTCTTCAAAAACTAACTTCTACCTATATTTCTGATCTCTTTTCTCCAATTCCTCTGTAGAAGTTACTTGCTTACTTCTTACATCTTACAGATGACTTTATTGGCTCTGACTTTTGCTTAAAATGTTATTTTCACATACAGTGCCTCTACTGTTTACCTACTGGAATGCACATGGAGTACCCAATTGACAGCTTAGAATTATAAATGGCGGTAGGCCACAGAAAATAGGTAAGGTACCCTGGACAGTAACTGAGGTCATAAATATAAATAGCTCCAGAGAGAATGGAGTGCAGAAGTCAAAGTGTACCGAGTACAGAACCACTGAGGTCAACCGAGCCAGAGAGTGCACTCAAATCCATCAGTACCCTGGAGAGCTCCCAGGACCTCACATGGGAGGGCTTACGGGGTTCCATACTGGAGTTGCAGCTCACCACCAGCTACAGATCCATAGTTCTGCAACTCTTTTTCTGAAGAGGTCACCCTGCACACCCAGCTTAGCGACTAAGGGTGTGTAGTCTCACTCCAGCACTGGCCCTTGCTCTGCACAGACTTATGTCATTCACTCAGGGTCCCTGGTCTTACTGAAGCATTGATACTGCTGTGTGAATCATTCTCAAGGCTCATTTTCTTGAAAGAGTGGACCTAAATTACTGATTGTGCCTATTGAGTTTTAGTATTTTTTCCACAGATTAAATTTTATTGTTCTACTAATAAGCAGGTTAGAAGGCTAAATTTTTCTTCATCATAATGATGAAGCCAAAAAACTTGACAGTCTTTTCATTCTCTCATCTCAATAATATACTCATTTTTCTTTTCTTTTTAGAGTAATAGGGATTGAACCCATCACTAAATTCATCCTAGATATGTGCTCTACCATTGAGCTACATCCACACCTCTCTTTTTACTTTGATGCAAAGGTCTCACCAATGTAGACAAATTTCTGAAAATGGTCTTATTAAATAAAAAACATGGAGCCAAATATAGGGGTGAAAGCCTTAGTTCAGGGAAATAGGGAAAACCACCAGCCAACCTCACCTCACCAACTCTGCAGCTTCCAAATGTGAGCTACTTCCTGTCTACCCATGCCTTTATTGCCTTGCTGTTCTGCCCTCTCATTGGCTGTCTTAGCCCAGCTACCTCACTTCCTCTTCCTACACAGTTCTGTCATTTTCTGTCTGTCTGTACAGACCTCCAGGTCTCTATGGTTGGTACTAGCATTAAAGGTGTGTGTTACCACGTTTGGCTCTGTTCCCTAGTGTGGCCTTGAACACACAGAGATCCTGTCTGCTAAGTGATAGGATTAACAGTGTGTGCTACCACTGCCTGACTTCTTTGTTTACTTAAAATGGCTTGCTATTCCTTCTCATCTCCAGGCAGGTTTTATTTATTAAAGCACAAATAAAATATCACCACACACCAAGTTGCCCAGGTTGCCTTTGAACTTATGATCTTCTTGACTCAGACACCCCAGAGGCTGTGATTATGAGCCTGTACCATCATACCTAACTATTAGGTAATGTTTCAATTTTCCTTTTACTCTCCAACTTGTTTATTTGCATCTGGTGACGTATTTCTTGGTGGTAGAGCTTACAATGGTGAGAACTTACTAATGCCTAAAACTGAACAGCAAGTTATTAAAAAGTACTCACTTTCTGAGATAGATACAGAGAGCTGTTGCAAATTTTCTGACAGACATGCTCAGTTGATAGCCCTTTTCAATATATGACAATATGTGACTTGACATTCCTATTATTTCCAGAAACTTCCTGATGTGGTGTAAAATACACAGCAAGAAAGAGTGTGAGCCAGGGACAGGGTCTGTGTTCTTGTCCCGTCAGCTGTCATGTGACCCTGTAGCAGTCATTTGATCTCCTGGAAGCTGTGGTGGCCATGTCTGCTAGTGAAAAAAAAAATGGCACCCATGACTTAGGATTTTTCACGACAAGTATTGAGATATTGTCTAGAAAGGGTTTTGACCATTTCCTGGAGTAAGGAGCTCAATTCTTGTTGACACCCCTTTTCCTCTCTTTTGTCTGCACATGACTCTTTCAATCAAACTTTCCTGGTGATTTTAGAAACCCTGCCATGATAGGGCTTCTACCATGTGCTCCAAATAGGATTCTCATCGTGCTGATGGATTCATTTTCTGGTTTATTTGTTGCTACAATATACTTTTTGTCAGTATAAAATTGAGACTTGGTTGTTGTATTCAATGTATAAACAACTGGCCTTGAAGTTTCCAGTTTATGCTTTGTGGGGGAACAATCACCTTCGTAGAAGTCAAATTTGCCCTTGCTTGTTTTATTTATAGAAAGCCGAACTATGAGACAATCTGAAAAAAAATACAGCTCACTCAAAATTCTCCAAGGAAATGGGATGCTGGAAAGATGGCTCAGTCAAAAAAGATCTTGATGTGTGAGTGTGAAGATCTGAGTTCAGTCCCCAGTCCACGACCAACACCTCTAACCCTAGTGTTGGGGAGGCAGAGGCAGGGGGATTTCTCAGGCTTGCTCCAAGGTCAATGAGAGACCCTGACTCAAACAATAGGTGGAGACTGGCTGAGAAAGATGCCTAATGTCAATCCATGACCTCCACATGCATGCATACACATGTGTGCACGCACACACAAACACAGAGAGAGAGAGAGAGAGAGAGAGAGGAACATCTGTGGCAATGTCTCACACCCGGTGGGCAGCTCATTCTTCGTTACTCATCAGTGGCTGATGCTTAGAAATGATTAAGGAAAAACCATCACAAAGGCATAAACCTGAATACTTATGAAAGAAGACCAAAGCATTTTATCCGGGCTTCCATTCCCTTAAACAATACCAGCAACAGGACTGTGGTTTCATAGCCATTTAAAATACAGTTCACAGAGGAATTATGCTAAATCACTTAAGCTCTATGAGCAGCTGGGCTTTCCAGGCTTCCTCCTGAGGTCTGATGGCAGAGCATCCCCTTTGAAATCTGCAACCCACTCACAGATGGGGCTAGAGGCCTCTCTGCTACCTGCTTTTACTTGTCCAGCACTTCTCAGGCTGTGCAAAACAGTAAAACCACTTGGGGGCCAAGCACAAATCTTTGCTCCGTGCTTTGGTGACACACTCGTGGCTTCAGAGAATGTCTGAAGGCAAGGTTAGGTCATCCTGGGGTTGACTGTGGCATTGCGATATAGTTCCCAGAATAGACACATGGAGGAGAAACGTCAGGACTTCTGTACTGCAGGAGGGTCAGGTGGCACTCACAGCTTCCCTGGTGGCACCTAACATTTGCTTGACTCCACAGAGGATCCCTTGGTGCCCTCCATTTGGGTCTCTTTGGGTTTCGTTGGAGTCAAACACCTTTCTGCCCCTCTGCATTCTGGCTCTTCCTTACTCTTTAAATGCTATCCCTCCTGAAGCACTCAAACGCCAGTTCTACCGCTGTTCAGAATCCATCTTCTCACAGATTGTCTGTATACCTCTTCAACAAGTTGATGTCCCTATTCCTTGACCTTCACCATGACCTCCTCAGTTAGCTTGGCACTTAAGTGAACTCATTCTTTCTTTTATTTAGATACATGTATAATGTATGTATAATCTGTGTTCATGTGTGTCATCTTTGAGTGTTCGCACGTCTGGGGGGCACCTGTGTATGCTGGTCTGGTCGTGTGTGTGTGTGTGTGTGTGTGTGTGTGTGTGTGTGTGTGTGTGTCTGTGTCTGTGTCTGTGTCTGTGTGTCTGTGTGTGTGGAGGCCTGGGATCAATGTCAAGAGTCTTCATCAATTGCACTCTACTCTGTTCACTTAAACAGAGTCTCTCATTTGAACCCAGAGCTTACCAATGTGGCTACTCTGGCTAGCCAACTTGCTTCATGGATCCCCTGTTACCATGCCCACCCAGCATTTACATGCATGCTGGGAATCTGAACTCCTGTCCTCAGACTGCAAGTGCTTCCAACCACGGAGCCCTCTCCCCAGCCCCTTGTTCTGTGAACTCTTAACGACATTTCAGTCTACTTGCATGGAAATGTGCCTTATTCAATGTTTTGGGAATCAGTAAGTATTTCGTATTTATCCCAAATTTAGCAAATATTATTTAACAGAATTATAAGTAGAAAGTTTGAAAAGCATAGAAACATTGAGATTAATTTCCTACTAACTAAATATGAGAGGCAAGAAATAAAGGGAACGGTAACAATAGCTGGAAATCACTCCAGTAAGAGATTCTAGCTAAGGCTGTATGTGGGAATTTTATAATCATTAAACAAGTTAATTCGCCTGTTATGACTTGTACTTTTTTAACTCCCCTATAACGTATACTTGAATGAATATTAGGTGCTATTTAAATGTTGGTAAATGCAGTTAAATGTTCTATGAATATTTTATTAAAGGAAGAAAAGCGTGATAATTTTTAGTGTGTGAGAGAGAGACAGAGGCAGAGAGAGAAACACACAGAGAGAGAGAGAGAGAGAGAGAGAGAGAGAGAGAGAGAGAGAGAGAGAGAGAGAGAGAGAGAGAGAGAGCTGTTTCAGGGTATATTTCCAGGTTAGCAAGTGAACTATTTTTCCTCATTTCATTCTGCAAATGTGCATCTTTAGTACCTGAATAATACTTTGTAGGTACAATTAGAATTTCTTATTTCAGATCTTTAATTGTTTTTGAAGTTCAAGGACAATTTTGTTAGAGTTTATGTTTTTTGTCCTATGAAGTATTGATAGACTCCTATTGTATTCTATCAATAAGCAAGTTAAAATTACTTGTTTTTCTTTTTTTTTTGTTTTTTGTTTTGTGTTGTTTTCATTCAAAGGGAAGCAATACACAAGGTATAACTGTTTGAACAATTCTTAAACTCTCTAGTTTCCCCTAAAAATTTCAGTGAATTTGTAAGATCTGTGCTTTAGGCCAATGACTTGACCTCTCTGGAGGCTGAAGGATCTCCCTCTACAACCAGACACTGGGAGTATCCTTCATTGCTCCAATGCAGCCCAGAAATCCAGGCCTCTGTCCCCCAACCCCAGCATCTGGCTTAGATCCTGGTAAATCAAGATGCGGTGGGTAGGGTGCTTACTACAAGCATCCCTCGTCCTCTGCACTTGAAAACTAGCACACCAGAATTATCATACCGAGTCAGGAGCAAGTATCTCAATCTGTAAAGAAATAAATAGCTACCTATAGGAGAAGACAACTCCATTATAAGCCACAGAGACATTGAAAAAGGACTATGGGATTGCAGGGATGGGAGGGTTAAATAATTGAATGTAGGCTTCCACGACAGTGACTGAATTTTGAAAAAACAACTGAGTCTGTTACTGGTTACTGGGCCAGCCAGAAGAGGTGGGGAGCGGGGAGTGGGAGCAGGAGAGAGAAAATGCTGTGAAGAATGATGCAGTGTGAATGGGAAGAGAATAAGGATTCTACATAGAAGGGAATGAATAGCAAGATGGACGAAATCTTGTGGGAGAGGAGAGATGCCAATGACAGAAAAAGAAAGTCAGTCCTGCTGGAAACTCAGAAGGAATTTGGAGAGAAAAGAGCAAATTTGGATATCCGGAGAGCAACACACCGTTGGCTATAAGCACCATGCTCTGGTGTTACATGTAAAGCAAGGCCTGCTCAGCCACGACATTTCTGTTGTCTCAATACACTGTAGCTGGGAGTCTTCTTGAGTCCTGCCTGGCTCCCAATGGACCCACAGCCGCTTATAAAAATAATCACTCAGAAGCTTATATTAATTATAACTGCTTGGCCATTGGCTCAGGCTTATTACTGACTAGCTCTTACACTTAAATTAACCCATAATTCTTATCTATGTTTAGCCACATGGCCTGGTGCCTTTTCTCAGTTCTGACTTGTCATCTTACTTCCTCTCTGTCTAGCTGGTGACTCCTGACTCTGTCCCTCCTCTTCCCAGAATTTTTCTCATCTGGTTATCCCACCTATACTTTCTGCCTGGCTACTGGCCAATCAGTGTTTTATTAAACCAGTGTACAAGAGCATTATCTCACAGCAATACACAGTTATGGGTTATCTTTGCATAACAAGTCTCATGGTCCCTCCTCCCAAGATATGAAGGCACTCCCTCCTGAAGCATGAAAGAAAAAAAATAGAGAAGAAAAGCAGGACCTGGAAGAAGGCAAGAAGGGTGATGCTGGAGAGGCTGGCTTAGTTAAATCACTGCATTGCTAGTTAATTCTCTGTTTCTGTGATAAACACCATGGTCAAAAGCACCTTGGGGAGGAAAGGGTTGATTTCATCTTACAGCTGTAGTCCATTGTGAAGGAAAGTCAGGGTAGGAACTCGAGACAGGAAACTGGAGGCCACAACAGAAGCAGGGGCCATGGATGAGTGCTGTTTACTGGTTGGCTCTCCATGGCTTGTTCAGGTTGCTTTCTTATATCATCCAGGATGACCTGCCCAAGAATGACATCACCCACAGTGGGCTGGGTCCTCCCACATCAATCATTAACCAAGAAAATGCCCCCACAGACTTGCCTACAGGCCAATTCGATGGAGGCATTTTCTCAACTGAGGTCCCCTCTTCCCAGAGGACTCTAGCTTATGTCAAGTTGACAAAAAAAAACTAACCATGACAAACGCACATGCCTCCAGTCTCAAAACATGGGAGGCAGAGGTGGGAGCATCAGGAATTTAAGATTTGCCTTTGGCAACAGTGAATTTGAGATCAACCTAGTCTAGGGACTATGCATCAAAAAAAAAAAAAATGTCACATTTGCTCAGTTCATTTGCTCAAAGCTTTCCATGGCTTCTGGCTGCTCATGACATCGATTTGATCTGCTCTACACATTCTCTTCCCTACCTGGTCTGAGCCTTGCTACCCATGTTCCCACCTCCCTCACCTCCCCTGGTCTTCTTTCTCTCTACCAACTACACTAATTTACAGCTATTTCATACCCGTCACTCAGTGTGCTCTGCCAGCAGCCCTCACAGTGCTCCCTCCCTGGTTTTCATCCTCCAACAACTGGTTCCTGTTTGAACTTTTCAGTCACACCTTCTAACCCTCACCTCATGCTGGCCTCCTTTCCTCTCCTCCTCGGACCACACAAGGACTTTGTCACATCACCTGCTTTCTACCTTCATGGTAATGGTAGTGCATAACTCTTACTAAAGAGACTTTATTTGGTTTTTCTCCCATAAGCCTTGTGAACTCAGGGAGTCTGTGTCTGTCTGTCTTTTAGCACCTAGTTCAGCAGCTGCCACTAAGCAGGAGTTTAGTAAATACTTACTGGGTGAGGAAAAAATGGTTCCTCTCATGCAGGACATATTTTAGTTTCCCCCCCCCAAAAGAAAGAAGTTGCATGCTGTCTGTCCCCAGCCTCTTTTAGTGGTTCTAAATGGAGACAACACATGGCTAAATCTGTCCACCGTCCCTTCAGGATGCCCTCCACACACGCATACACAATGGAACCCACGCTCATGGGCTGCCACTGCAGCTTCCTTAGGCATTAAAATCCTGACTCCAGCCTCGTTAGTGCCCTTCTCCTAAGCCACAACAGCTGCTCATGGGCTGCGTGCCCTCTTCCCCTGTCAACCCCCCCCCCAATTCTCTGTTAGCGTCATAGTCAAACCCCTGACATGCAGATGGGTTTTGGGATTATGAGTTGAGGATCATCTGACCTTAGGACTCTGCAGACAATTCATATATTGTACCTCATTCTCACCACCAGAACTGGCTTCTCCCCTACCCAGTTGCTTTGCTCCTGGCACAGGCAATGGTTGGCCTCTGTTGGCATAAGTCACATGGTACTGTCTATGAGATGAGTTCCTGAGCCGTCTTCCTGATCATCCTGAACTCTGGCCACTTCATAATGATTCCTCCTGGGTTCCAGACAGGGGCTTGTGTTTTACCATTCAGTGGCTACCAGCAAAGGGTTGCTTCTGTTAGGGTACGTCACTTCCTAGCTGCATCCATCCTGACCTTAAGCATTTCCTTGCTCATGCACAAGCTTCTCTCTCACATCTGCACACCTGGGAAGCACCTGGTGTGGCAACACTCAAAAGTTTTCCCTCTCCACTCTTGTTCTGGTCACTCCAGTCACATTTTCATGGTATGCTTCCCAGTTTATTCCTGTCCTCTACTTCCAGGTCAGTTATTGGCTCCCAAGGAAACTGTGTAGGGCTTTTATTGATGCTCCAACACATTACCACAAATATAGTAGCTACCAACCTCATAAATGAACTGCCTGACCTTTCTTCTTCTCAGAAGCTTAAGATGAGCACGATCAAGCTAAACTCAAGGTGGCGGCAAGCCAGTGGTCCCTCCTGGTGCCATTGCAAAGGAGTCTGCTCTGATTTATCCCACTTCTGAAATTATCATGTTTCATGATTCATGGCTCCCTTAAGTATTCAACCCCAGGAATGACGCATGCACTTGTTCTCTTGGTGCTTTTCTTGGCCCCTGTCTCTTCTACATGAAATGAATCTCCTCTTTTGACAACATCTTTATGCCACATCTTCTAATTAGTAACTTAATCTCCACCTACAATCTCACTTCCCTTTCTATGTAATATACCAAAGTCATATGTTCTAGGACTAGGACATAGATGCCTTTGAGTCATTACATTTATGCTATGGACCCCTTCAATCTTGTGCACTAGGTCTGTGCAGCATCCAATATAGTGCTCAACAATTAGTCCTTGGCTAATTGGCTAGAGATATGAAGTGTATGTGGAAGAAGAAGGTGAATTACTGTTATACATCCACGTCAAATAACTACAGTACTCACCACTCCACAGCTGTGACAAACAAAACATGGCACTCATTTGAGCTGGCCCATGTATGCACTGGTCTCTCAATGTCCAGGGAAATCTCTAGCATATGCACTTGGGAACCCGGATCAAGAGAGGAGCTACAGGGCTGCCTCTGACTATGAGACTTGCCCTGACCTCTTTCCGGGCCTGACCCTACTTGTCAGTTCAGCAAGGAGGCTGTGAGCATGAAGTCTCTGCGCCTTGCTTTGAACTTGGAGCATAGGACTTGGAAATATTCTCCCGCCTTCCGTTTTCACTGCATACTGAATCCATCTTAGGACCTATGGATTGTTTTTTTGTTCATATCTCCTTTCAATCACTCCAAGAGATAAAGCCCTAACTCTAGTCATTGTTACAGCCCATCTAAAATAGAACAGCTTCTTACATTGATTCCTGTATCTCTCCACCCCTGTTTCCACCTTGTGCTCCTGAAGGCATGAAATCAGTAGGCAGATGTTTTGTGTTTCCCATTGTACTATCTGAGAAACCTAGCCCTTCTTCTATACAGCTGAGACAGTGTTATCCCTGCAGGGATAAGCATGGAGCTAGGGTCTAAGGTATGGCTTAAGACATAAGAAACTAAAAGGAAGGATGAGGTCTCATAGATAGAGAGCCTAACATTTACAAGAGCTTGAAAGCAGCAGTTTCAAAGTAGAAACCATACTTCCATTAGGAATGGTAGGATATCAGGTGTGGTAAGCCTTTGGATACCGGGTCAAGACATTCGGAGAAGTAAAGTCCAGTCCTTAAATTAGGGATATTTATAGGTACAGAGCTGGGTTCAAGTCCTTTATCATTGTCTAGTTCTGAGCATATAGAAAAGCCCACATACCTTTTGCCTGTAGACTAAAGGTAACAGTAGCACCTTCTCATATGGTTGTGTTGAATATTAAATTAGGTTTTATATAAATATATATATTTCACTGCCGCACATGACCAGCATATAATACATGGTGGCCTTTCCCATCGCCATTCCTGACATCTCTGCCTGACCACTGTTGACTTGGATAGGGGTGTGGAAGCTATTTGAGTGGAGGGTGAGCAAGGCCAGCTTCATGGAAGTGGTGCTTTTGTGGTGTGACCTTCTAAGGAAGCTGGCTCGGCAGATTCAAGAAACGGATTTCCTCCAGATGCAGACCCAGCTCAGCCGGCCTCTCAGCCAATAGCAGAAGGAGTGGGTGCTGGGCACGGTACCGAAGTGAGTGAGTAAAACTTCATAATCCCTCGGTCGTTGAAAACGACAGAGCGGGAGTGATGGGGCCAGGGAAAACAGTGACAAGTCTGAAGTCTTGATTCTGTCAGTATGGAAGCAAAGTGGGCAGAAGCCAGGAGGCGTGCGGTGATGGAAAAGGCTGGTCATGGTCAGGAAACGCGCAGCCTGAGACGAGGGAGCCCAGTGAGAGCCCAGGAGGGACCCCTGATGCAGTCTAGATGAACTTTCTCTTCTGGTTCCAGCAGGCACTTGCATATAGTACACACAAACTCACACACATAGAGAGAAGTAAAGAAATGAATAGATAAACAGATATTTCTTTTTAAATAGCATTTAGATAGTTCTTGTGGGATACTTGAGCTAGCTGCCCAAAGAAGGCTGCGGTGGTAGAATGAGTCTGGTCACGCCCTAACTTCTCCGGCTTCCTTTCTCACCAAGTAGCCACTCCCTCGTGCCATTATGCAATGCCACTCACCTGGAGCCTTTCCCTGGAATCAAGCTGGTGTGAACTTTTAAATATCCAGAAGTATTAGTGAAATCGACCTCTTTTCTTTATAAAGCTACCTAGCATCGGGTAAAAACAAAGTCTTTCATCCCTCATGTTATCTTTGTCTGGTATTTCTGCCATACCATGGGAGAGGTAACTAACATCCCTTAACTCTGGGTCATGCAATCTGTGACCATGTTATCCAAACTGCTTTAAAGTTTCCCCCATTTAAGAATTATCACATGAAAAACAGTACTGCCAAGAAAGACAGTCGAGGACTGACCTGTTGGTCTCACCTCACAGCATAAGGTCATTGTTTTGATGACTTCAAGTTGCCCTAGGTCAGCAGGCACGGTGCATGTGGCTCAGGGTGGAGTGCTTATTGTTCTGTCTCCATATCTGCAATGGCAAGAAGAACATAGGGTTTATGACGGGACTTACCTTGTTCTGACCGTGTGAAGAGTCTCTGACTGCAAAGCTCCATGGAGGTAGCTCTTGAGGAGCTAGGAAGGAATTGTGCTGAGTGCACACATGATTTTACATCATTCCGGCCAATGTGAGGCAAGGTCTGTTTATGGAGGTCAGGGTGGGTTGACCCTGAGTCCATGTCTAGATTTCTTTAGCATCAGCCCTGACCATGGACTGGGAACCTTCAACCTTGTCCTTCTCCTGCCCTGATCTGGATCAGCTTTGAACAGCAGGAGGACCACAGTGACGGCAGCATGACTGCACCAAGAAATCAACCAAAATCAAGCCGCTGGCCACTACTATGGGGGATTTCCTTTATCAGATTAGTTGAAGCAAGAAGGTCCACCCTAAACATGGTGTCACCTTCTGGTGTCAGCACAAACAAAAGGACATGGAAGAAAGGCACTTCGTTTTGTGCCTGCTTGTCCTCACTCTCTGGAAGTCATCTGTCTTATCACTGCATCTGGCATTCCTTTACTGATATTAGAACTGCATAGACTAAAGGCCAGAAGCCCTCCAGGGATCCCCCAGGCCTTCAGAACAATACTGAGACATCCAGCCCTATGGAATTATCAATTCTCTGATAGTCAGTCTCTCCAGTGAGACGGACATTGTCGGACTACTTGAACCATATTATGTAATCCAAGTCAACAAATTCTTATATAGATTCATTCTATCAATTCTTTTCCTTTAGAAAACCTCAAGAACAGATATCTGTGTCAAACAATCGAGATTGGAGTCCATGTATGAACATGATAGAGCAATGGGTTGACTTCACACATCCCTGAAAATAGGTTCCCCTGGGCCTAAAATGAGGACCGGTGTTTGAAAGCTGGCAGAAAAGAAAACTCACTACATTCACTGAATTGTCTGCCTCTCTTGACAAGGGCAGTCATTAATATTCCTTTGTAGACCTTTTCTTCACTTGCTCATGTAAGGCCAGTTGGTGTCTCTTTCATGATTCATGACTCTGTTTAGGTCTCAGAGCCTAGTTCATGGTTGAACCCTGGATGAGCACAGCTGTTACTATGGTTGCTTACATCTTCACATACATAAATGGAAATTATTTATGAGCTTTCTTGAGCTGAGTTCAATCTTGATCCTTAGTCTATAACCTGATCTTTACTTCCAATTAAACATCATTGTGGTTGAAACGATGAAAGGGATGGAATTCAAATAAAGCGAAACTTCCAGGTAGATGGCAACCATCTGCAAGACGGGGAAACTTGAGTAACATGGAAAGTGAAGGAAATTGGGCTGGAGAAATGTCTCGGTGGTTAAGAGCACTGGCTGCTCTTTCAAAGGACCTGCGTTTGATTCCCAGCATCCACATAACACCTCACAGCTGTCTGTTCCTCCAGTCCCAGTGGATTCTACACCTTCATCTGGCTTTGGCAGGCACCAGGCATGCATGTGGTGCACAGACATACATGCAGGCAAAACACTCATACACATCGTTTTTAAATATTTTTAACGAAGGGGATGATGTTCTCACCAATCTTTTAGATTATGAGTTTGATATTCCAGGCTATTAACTAATAAGCTCTGGGGTTATAGTTCAGCTGGCTACAGGTGTGCTCCCTAATCTCTTTATATCAAAATTATACTGGAGTAAATGAAGAAGGTGTCCACTACCTCCTCTCATGGCTCAGTCACTTGCTCATAACCAGTATCCATCCATGGAACAGCAGCCGAGAAACTCTGATCTTCATCAGAATCCTACATATGTCCTGCCCGAAAGCCTTTTTAGGTTTGGCTTGTTTTGTGATCAGGACTATATTCAGACATCCCTCGGTATCCTGGGAAATTGGTTTCAGGGACCCCATTGGACACCAAGGTCTGTGCATACCAAAATTCCTTACATAAAATTATATAGTGTCTGCCACAAGCAAATGGCCCACAGAATCAACTAAGAAGGGCGGGCTGAGGGGACTCACAGAGACTGAAGTGACAACCAGGGACACCGCATGGGTCTGACCTAGGCCCTCTGCATATGTATTGTGGTTATGTAGCTTGGTCATCCTGTGGGATTCGTAACAATGGGAGCAGGGGCTGTCTCTGAATCCTCTGCAGGCTTTTGAGGCCCTTTTCTTCCTACTGGGTTGCCTCATCTAGCCTTTATATGAGGAGAGGTGCCTAGTCTTACTGCGACTTGATACGCCATGTTTAGTTGGTCCCCGGGAGGCCTGCCCTTTTCTGAAGGGAAATGGAGGAGGAGTGGATCTGGGAGAGAGGGGAGATGTGGGGGAAGGGATTAGAAGGAGAAGAGGGAGGGAAAACTGCAGTCAGGATATAATATATGAATATAATATATGGGGGAAGGATACTTTCTTTTGTAAATAGTGTAGCATCTGAATGTGGCCTATGTGCATTCTACCACATACTCTAAATTGTATAGGTTATTCACAATGTTGAATGCAATGTAAATGCTCTTTGTTGTCTGTAGATCTTCAGTATAGAGAATAGTTTTGAAAATATCTTCTGTATATAGTTGATTAAATCCCCCAGTGTAGACAGACCAGATATCAAGGTTCCTTTACAGTTGTATGTTAGCCCCAGCCTGCTCTGCATTTGGCGGGTGAGCTGGACACCAGGCAGAAAGCCTGCGTGGACACCAACCTGTCATTCCTAGAGAAAAAGAAGCCAAAGCCCACTGCTTCTCACCACCATGGTGGATGTACTTTCACTTTCCACAGGGAGGAGCCGTCCCTCAGCAGGATGGGAGGGCCTGTTCTTCCTGCCCATGCGCTACCGTTTCCTTCTACAGAGTTTCCCAATTTGTGTTGTGTTCTTTTCTATTTTGGTTGTTTTTGTAGGCTGACTGTAATATTTTTGTGGGTTGTAGATTAAGAAAAGGAGAAAAATTTTGAAAAAGAACATTCAAAGTACATGCCTTACCCATATTAGGTCAGCCGTGCCATTTCTATGTGTGGGATAGAACATTGTCACCCTTTAATAAGATTAGTAACTGAATATGATATTAGTCACAATATGAAATAATGTTCCCTTTTAAATGTGATGATCATTCTGATTTATTTCCCCATCTGCAAGATGAGAATGATAATTATCCCTTTGAAAATATCATATGGTCAAATTAGTTAATGTTGGACAAGCATTTCAGAATGAAGATACCTAATAATTTATTAGTGGCTCTGCTGGCATGCAATTTGAGAATGAAGTCTGCCTTTGAGGAATTGGCACTTGTGTTAATTCTTGTTTTCTTTAAATTCCACGGAGCTCACAAATGTCTTCTCTGCTCTGGGTGCCAGCCATGCCCGACTGCGGCACATGGTCCCGCAGCCTTTGCCTAGAGCAGACTTGTTTGATCGCGGCCTGAGGGGGAAAGGGAGCAGATAACCCATCCATGTGCTTTTTTGAATCCACTCATTCCCTTTGCAATTAAAAGAGTTGTTTTATTTGTGAGGAAAGGAGAAGTCTTGCAGCATTTCTTTTTCAGCTCTGTGTCCTTCAAGAGCCATAGATCCATCCCTTGGAAAGAATAACCCTAGCTATGTCTTGAGTGAGAGACGAGAATGAGCTTTCATCCTCTCTTATTCCCGTCTGTGGTAGATTGACCATGAAGCACTTCCTAATTCAGAAAGCGAAAGCATAGTGTTTTCTGTATTCACAAAGGCATCCATGGAGACCCTAATAAATAATGCATAGTGATAGCTGCCACTCACTGAATACCTTATGCTGGAAACTTCTCCCAGCTCATCTCCATACAGTGAACCTGAAAATGACTCTTAGAATGGAAAGGGCTGTAGCAGGCACAAAGTCACATACCTGTGTAAATTCAATGTTGGGATTTGAAACGGGGCAGTCGTGGCCCACACCTTTGATCCCAGCACTTGGGAGGCAGAGGCAGGTGGATCTCTGTGAAGTCGAGGCCAGCCTGGCCCATAAATCAAGTTCCAGGACAACCAGAAAGAAACCCTGTCTGGAAAAAAAAAAAAAAAAACAACAACAACAAAAACCAACCACCAGCCACAAAAATGTTGGAATTTGAACCTCTGTCTATCTGTGCCTTTACTTTTCTATTTAACATATTTTATGAACCCAAGGTATTATATTTATTGATGTTTTCTTTCTATACATTTCGATAAAACTGTAGGAACCAAGGTAAGAAAAAATATCAAAATATTCAATGTGATTTTTTTCAGTGACTCTGTGATAAATTTCAGTCAAATGAAAGCCATAGATTCATAGAATGAAATTCCTACTTGTCAAAGAAATAAAATCTAAAAATTTTACTTTTCACCCTGTAAATTTGTATATACAAACTCCAATATTGGCAAAGAAGGAGTACTTCCTTTGTCTGGTTTTCAGTCAGTTGGAATTTCTTCAGTTTTAGTTGGACATGTCGATAAAAAGACTCCCTGTACTTCCAGGGAAAGCAAAGGAAGCATGGGGGGGGGGGCAAACCCAGGAAGTCAGGAGAGGGTTTGTGGAGGGTGGACGCACAGCAAAGCCAGGTAGATGCATGTGTGGGAATGTCAGAGTGAAGCCCTTTTCTGTGTACATTGATAACAATAATCAGGAAAACAGAAAGGCTCCCGAGCCAGCTCACAGGCAGAGAAAATGAGAAGCATGGTAGCCCTACTCACTCTTAACGTTCAACAATGGAAGCGCGGGGAGAGTGGACTCCCCAGCAGGAAAACAGCTTGGCTTACTAGAAAGAAAACAACTGCTTTCGCTTCTCTAAGACCGAGCACCCCCAAAGCCTTGAGCCTTGCCTCTGGGAGGATATGCCCAGATGGCACCGTGCCTCGGCTGCCTGAGGAGAGAGAGCATTTAGGGGCCACCCTGAGGCTCACATTTGAAATATTTATTTAACAGAGAGCAATCACCAATGGGAATGTTTCTAACTAAAACGCTTGCTCTAATACAAAAAAAAATACAAAAACATCTCTCCAAATCAATATTTCCCATGTAAAGTCACTTGGTTGGGCTTTGGGACTTCATTTTCCATTGCCAAGTAAAAACTCTTTGTTGTTTTAAATTTGAAAATAGAACTTTGTAGAGCCCAGGGATTAAATGGGAAAAAATTGGTTTAAATTATGTGAATTTCAGGAATATCACTTTATGTTTATTTGTACAGTTGCTGCTGAAGGGGAATTTTTGTTTAAAATTTGAGTGTGTTTATATAAAGCAAATGTTAAAGTAACCGTTTGCATGGTATAAGACCACTTTTTCTCGTATTTACTGACAGAGACTTACGTGACATTTAGCAATAGCTAAAGTTTCTCGTTTTACCTGTAATGCCTGAGTATAAATAATTTCCTTAGCATGTATCTCCTTCTCTTGGACGTTTTCTTGTCTCTTAAGCTCTTCTTTGCCCCGTTTTAAATCCTGCGGTAGTTCAGGAAACAGCCAGTAGGCGGCGCTGCTGGCTCGCTTTTTAGAAAGTCGCTGGCACTGTAATTTCAGCGCCTTTGAAAACATGGAAATTATTTTAGTTTAGTCAAAGCAATCAGAGTGAGAAAATTGGCTGAAATACTTCGAAGTTGTTCTTTCGTGTCTTTTTCTACCTCGACCCCAAAACCATGAATAAAGCTAGGCTACTGCTTTTTCTTCACGTGTCTGAGGAGCCCTTAGCTGACCCACAGTAAGGATAACTATGGGAGGTTAAGGCAACCGAGTGTGATTATCTAATTTTTCCATCAGCTTGAGGTTCTTATGTGAAAGTTCTATTCATGGAGAGCCAGAAAAACGGGAAAATAAAAACCTGTTTACACTTTCGCTTTCCAACTGGCCTTGCCAGCTATCCCCTGACCTGGTGCGAGGGGCTGGGAGGGGCTGTGGAGAGGATTGGGAGGCTGTGGAGAGGAGCAGTGCAAAGCGGGGGCATGATTCTGCAGATTCAAAAGCATTCTCACAGGGGGCAAATGTGCCTTCACACCCTCTGGCCATGCTATGAAGCGATCCAAAGAGAACTTTCCATCCTCACCAGTGGGCTCCATTCTCTGAGATGAACTATCGACAGTCCCTCTGTGTTTTAGAAACTGCCAGATAAAAACCGTGGCAAACCGAATTAGCCAGCCAACACGCTGCGAAGACCTCTTCCAAAGAAAATGCTCCATCTAAGCATTTCTTACTAAGAAGTGCTGAAACCTCTCCCACTCGTGTCCTGCAGAATTCTCCCACCCGCCAGACACCCGGGAAGATGTGCAAGTTGTTTAAGATGTTAGGCAGAAACGGACACTACCCAAGTGACTGTGCTTGACATGTCTTTGAGTGTGTCAGTCTGTGCCCAAAAGCCGTTGATAGATCCTGGGGCATCTGAGCTCTGCTTCGTGTGGTTTTTTCCTCACCGACCTGGCACCGAGTACGAGCTGTCCTTCATAGCTGGTAGGTGCCACTTTTGGCTGGCCTTGTAGCTGGCTGTTGCCGTCTGTCCTTCCACGGGATGAAAAATGTGTCCATTAGCTAACGGCTGTGTGCTCCGAGAAACTTCTGCCCCTTGGCCTGGGGCTGCAAGAGCGTATCAATCCGTCTCTTAGATGAGGCCTCTGAGGAGCAAGGGAAAATTGTATAATCCTGAACTGTAAACATGGGGACCAGTGGTTGAGGTTTTGGAGCTGAACAACATTTGAAAATATCTGTTTGAGTATCTAAAGTAAACCTTTATTTTCAAAAGAAGGGGAGGTGAGGAAACACTCTGGGTGGCCTTAGGGAGGTCTGCTCACCTTTTTGCCTTTATTTTCCTTTACTCAAACGGTGGGGGTGGGGACAGAAGCAAAATAAAACCTTGCTTACTTTTCGTAGGTGAATCAGTTTAATTTTGGTTTTCAGCCGAAGGCCAGCCGGCTAACTGAACGTTCAGCCAGGTTCTTCTCACACCCCCTCACACCTTCTATGTGTGTCCCACACCTTCCCTCTCGGCTCTGTTCACCTTCCACGCCCTGACGTGTTGAAACTTTCCCTGGGTCCTTTTCTTGCTCTTCTGACTTTTCTTCTATCTACTGACTGAGGAACAGAGATGAGGTGTTTCAGCCCATCCCAGTCCAGCCAGACGGCTTCCAGCTCAGAGGACAATTACAGAGGTGTGGATGGATACGGATGCAGAATGGCAAGCAACAGGGATGTGTGCGTGCGTGCGTGTGTGCGTGCGTGCGTGCGTGCGTGCGTGCGTGCGTGCGTGCGTGCTTAAGTGTGTGATGTGCGGTGTGTGTGTGTGTGTGTGTGTGTGTGTGTGTGTGTGTGCTCCAGTGTGTGGTGTGTGTGCCTCTGTGTGTGTGTGTGTGTGTGCCTCTGTGTGTGTGTTTTGTGTGTGTGCCTCTGTGTGTGGGTGCATGCTCCAATGTGTGGTGTGTGTGCTTCTGTGTGTGTGTGCCTCTGTGTGTGTGTTTTGTGTGTGTGTGTTAGCAGTTGGATTTCTCTATCCGGTGTGTTGCTGTGGGCACCTTCCACAGCTGTGGAGCTGAAGGAATTCCTTAGGAAAGAAGACGAGGTAACTCCCCAGAGCTAAAGAGAAGATTGCTGGGGCCTTGACGGGAAGATGTGTTTAGAGTTGACTTCTCTAACTCACCTTTATGTCTGCTCATCTTGAATTCCTTATTTCAAAGATGCATTTGTGTTCATCAACTCCATCCTCCCGTGTTTCCCCTCCCAACACTAGCTTGCATGTCTTCTCTGGAGGAACAGTTCAGTTTATCTGGATTCATGCATTTTCTGTTTTAATATGAGGCCATGTTTCAAGATTTGACTCTTGTGCGACCTTAGAGTGCGGCTCAAAGTCCTGTAAATGCCAGTCCATGAGGACAATGTGGGAAAGACAGGAACTTTGCTACTGTGCAGGGCAGGAGACCAGAAATAATCCCGACTGAGGACGTAATTGTTCTGCACTGGGCCTTCTTGGTGGTAAGGCCTGTTGTGTTTTCATGGATGTTTGCGGGAGGCTGCAACCCTTGGAAATGAGCAGTGAACTCTAATGAAATAGCTAAGAGATGTTGTCTGTGAATTGCACTCCCCTAAAATAAGTCAGACATGGTCTAGATATGGGACTGGTGGCTGACTCAATGTTGCTTCAAAGAGTGCGACACCATGCTGGCTTATTAGAAATGTGCTGTGCCAATCTTGGTTCTCAATGGCACGTGGTTTCCACTTTCCTTTTATAAATATAGATTAATCTCACACACAAAGGGTTAGTTAGGTTTGATGTTTGCAAAAAAAAAAATTAAAGAATAGCCTCTCTTCATAAAGTAATGCTTTGGAGGAAAATACATAAAGCAAAGTGAAGGGAAGAAGTGTGGAATGTTTGGGAAAGCCGAAAGAGCAGCTTTTGGAAATGGGAGGAACTGTTGGATACTAAGCAAGCATGTGACTGTCCACTAACAAGGGACAAGCTTGGCCTAATGCCCTCTCATGAGACAGCATGTGACAGATCTGAGTACTTGGCTTTGGCATTGAAAATGGTAGAAAAATCAACACGAAAGTTGGCATATTCTTCTCATGTACAAGTTGGGAAAACGTAACTCAAGAACAGAAAGGTGTGTTGCCATTTTTGAAAGTTAATCTTTAAGCACAAACTGGAAGAGAATGTAGTGGTCAAAGGCAGGACAATCTGAACAAAAATGAAATGAATAACCCGGTGATAGTTAACGTGTGAAGTCTACACCCCTGAGTTTGAGTGGAATACACTGAAAGCAAGAAGACACAAGTTTCTCGGTAGAAAATGTCTCAAAGGAGGTGGAACACCCCCTTGCAACATTTTAGGTAACTCCCTACCAAGGCCATACAACGGGGAATGGGGACAGAAGTGACTTCCTGGTGAAGGAACAGGGCACAGACTCTGCTGTCATGACCAACAGCAGAGCTACAGTAAGTCCTCCTAGTAGCAGGTATGATATGGTGTGTGTAATACGATAAGAATACACTCCCTCTTGTGATTCCCTACTCATGACCCCAGTCCAATCATGAGAAAAACATGACCCCAAAATCAACAGGTAAAGGCATCACACACAATTTGGCCAGGGCTTCTCAAAGCTCTCAGGGTCACCCAGAACAAGGAACTGTTACAGATTCAGAAGACCCAATGACGAGATGTAATATGTTCTCCTGGGACAGAAAAAGGATATTAGGTAAAAGCTAAAGAAACCTGACTATGGTATGGACTTGAGATAGTAATAATACGTGTATATAGGTTGAAACAGATGACAGAATAATGTAAGACATACCCCAAGATGGATGTGAATTGTGTAAGAAGACATTCTGCTATCTTCAACTGTTTTGTGAAACAAACACAGACATTGACAAAGTGACCTTTTCCAAAGCAATCCTTGTTGTCGTGTGTTAGTGCTACACCTTAATGGAATTCTTTTTTCCAAACTCTTGGCTGATTGATATGACTTTAAATTAGATAGAGGGGCAATGCCTCTCCCAGTTGGAGCCATGACTGGCATGGCTCCTCACAGACTCAGTCTTCTGTTGGGTGGAAAATATTTATCATAGATTGTAAGGACTGTAGTGATTATTTATGGAGAAGAGTACTCCAAGTGGAGGTCACGAGGAGCCAGTTTAACATTTATTCAAGGACTATATGATTTTCAGTGCATCACTTCTAAATAATATCCAAATATTCCCTCCATCGCAGGGCTGACACAATGGCTACTCCACAAAATCGAGTTCTTGGAGCCTGCCTCATAATGGAATTGTATTTTCTTGCATTAGGAAACACTGTGCTCCAAAAGAAAGTAAAATATATTTCTACTGAAATGAAAACTGACCTCTTTATTCAGAATCAACAGCCCACATAAAGTGAAAAAATTATCATGGATATTGTGAAATGAGCTGAGATAATCTGAGGAGTCATTCTTTCATAATTATCTATAGAATGTTGTGGTTGTGAAACTTTCAGAATCTTACAGATCCTCGTGTATGCCAAACCTCTATAGAATAAGAAACCAGGGCTCCTCATCTCCTCCATTATTTTCTGTCTGTTCATTGTCGACCAAAGATACTGTCCCTTAGTATTCAGCTACAAATTTGGAAATGTTTTTCGCCTGTCCAAATTTATGAAACACATGGTCTGGGCTTCATCATCAAAAATTCTTGTGTGATCCCTGGGTCTTTGATAAACCAGTGAGTCCTCTGAGTTCCTGTCATCTGCAAACACTCTGGCTGTTTTACAAAATGAAATCCCAGGAGTTGAATGTTCACCAAATTTATGACTGTGCGGCTGACCAGTGACATCTGAGACTGTCACACCATGACTCGTGATGGATATGTCACTTTCCTCTCTAAAATGATGGCTGTCACAATTCAGTTACGAGCAGTATAACCTCGCATTTCCTTTTAACCCAGTAAATAGTTCCTGTCTTATTCTTTGAAGGAACATTTTAGTTATTTTGAAGGGACCAAGAGTGAGTGAGTGAGTGAGTGAGTGAGTGAGTGAGTGAGTGAGTGAGTGAGTGGGTGGGTGCCTTGTACAATTATTGTGCATTGTATCTGTCCTGGAGATAAAATAATATCCTCAAAGATTCTGCTTCTGTCTCTTAAACACTTGCAACAATTATAGTTCTTAACTAGAACACACTTGAATTTTCCCATGTTTGATCATTGAAAAGGCAAAATTTAATTCCATCGAGTGCAATCAAAGAATTTTTCACAGTAGCAATTAAAAACATGAAACTAGAATTTGAATGACATAAAATCAAACAGCTGCTAAGTTGTATTTTTAATCTTCATTCAAATCAAATGGCAAATAAATTTTTCATTAGGAATTTTACTTTTCTTCTTTAACATCAGTGGGTTGAAAAATGGTCTGAGTAATTTAAAAGGCTCCTTAAACCGACTGGTATATTTTGAAATGGATTAAAGGCTTATTTCAAAGTGAATCGCTTTTGTATTTCTGTAGGACACAGAAGGCAGGCAGAGCTCTTTGGAGGAGGACTGACTGGTTAGCTTACTTTGGCATGAGGGGACTTCCAACCTGCCCAAGCTGTTGAAGTAAGGAAACCAAACCCTGTTCTGCTGGGTTTGCTGTCCTCACCGGTCTCCATGTGTGGCAGCTACAATCAGAGAACGGGAAAACCACACATGAAGCAAGGGTCTTTCTGCTCACTTCTTCCCATCTCCACGCTCTATGAGAAGGGCTATTTGGTTCTCTTTTTCCGTTTCCATGTGTTTGTGTAGTGTGTATCCATGTTTGCCTGTGGGCACACGATTGTGTAGACAGCAGTACACGTGGGTTCATGTGGAGGCCCGACGTTGATGGCCAGAATCATCTTCGATCGCTCATCCACCACATTCATTGAGGGAGGTTTTCACCCAAACCCAGAGCTCACAGCCCTGCCAGCCAGCTTGCTCTGGGGATCTCTTTTCTTTGTCTTGCCTTCCCATCTACCATTTGTGTGGGTTCTAGAGATCCAAACCCCGGTCCTTGTGTTGTGAGGGAAGCCCCTTAACTGTTGAGCCATTTCCCTAGTGAGTGGGCATTTTGAAGTATGCCGACATCCTCATGCATTTATGAAAAAGAAAGCAAGCTGAAGCATAGGGTGGCTGTATTAGCCAAATGCTATGTCTGTCGCTACACACACACACACACACACACACACACACACACACACACACACACATTCATTGTTCCCCCTTGACCTTTAGGCATAGAAGTAGAGGGAAATTAGTTCCAAGGCATCAGAGCTCTGGATTTTAAAAAGTATTCAAACACGTTTTAAAATGAGAATGATCCCAGTCTTTATCCCGTGATTCTAAAGCCTCTTTACTTCCTGGTGTTTCTTTCTTTTCTCTAAAAATAGGATTACATTTTCTGGCCTTGAGTTCTAAAGACTTTGGCTTTAGGATACTGTTTCTTTTCACAAAACTTGTCTCCTGACTCTTTGCTCAACAGGTTCTTCTGACACATTAAAAAAATCAGCCTTTTGACCTGAGTTTTAATTTTTAAGGAGCATCTTATCTTTTACCTTTTTCTTGTTGGAAGTGAAGGTCTGTTAGAGGCTTCCATCTTGTGCCAGGTGGAATTCCTATAAAGTGATTTAAATGGCAAGTCAGCCTAGGGCCAGAGACCTCAGTCCACCACTTATATCCTACTGAATAATAGGGGAATTGTTTTGACTGGTAAAACATATTTTCTCAGGGTTGAGTAGGACAAAAGCTGTGACTTATTCTTTCTGCAAACCAAATAACGGTAGTTTATCAAGACATAGGAAAGTCGCTGATAATATTTTTTTTAGAAAATTAAAATATCAAAACACCAGAGAACCACCCTTTAACAGCCTTGCCTATCATCCCTGTTCATGAAGGAAATACAATGTTGGACAAAAACAGGTGACAAGACCTTATATTTCACTGACCTTCCCACTCATGCCTCAGGTGTGTCTTCTGAAGCCTAGTGGACCAGAGTAAGCCATGCTCTATCAACAGTGACGTAGTACCCACATGTGAAGTATGATTGTTATTACTAAGTTATAGGTTGTGTTACATGAAGGAAGATGGTCATAAAGAATCGTTCTTGTGGGATAGCTACATTTTAGAGCTTATGTGCAAAAGTTCCCTACACAGACCAACGGTCCATTTTACAGGAAGCAGATTAAACTCTCCCAAAATAACTGTCAACGTTCTTTTAATTGTTCCTAGCAAGTTACACATATTTAGAGGTTGTATGTCTTCTTTATACAAATGGCACTCAAATGAAGGGGAATTAAAATAGAGAACCGTGTAACAACACATGTTTAAAAATTAGGCCATGTAACAGTTACTTATGGGAAGTTTGTGTTGGGATGCCAGGCATCCACAAATGGCACCAAGGCACAGGGACAATTTTGTGTGTTCTTTACATTGTTTCCAAAGGACAATAGGAGAAGGCATTGCTTTTCATGGTGGAGCCTGTAATGAGAACAGCTTTGATCTCATGTCACCTGTTATAAGACACAAGTAGACTTTGGAAAACAAGTTTCATCCTTGTGCAGGGGCCATGCTAATCTTCTCTGTATCGTTCCAATTTTAGTATATGTGCTGCCGAAGTGAGCACAGGAAAACAAGTTTGGAGACACCTTCACAGACTTAACTTTTTCCCACTGCATTTCTGGGTTTCTGAAACACAGTGTTCATGGTTTGCCATGTCCTGTGCTGTGAACATCAAATTATCCTTATATTGCTTAGTCCTCACTACTCTGGATGGTGGTGGTGGTGGTGCTGGTGCCGGTGGTGGTGGTGGTGGTGGTGATTTTGCTTGCATGTGTGTATGTGTGAGTGGTGTGTGTGTGTGTGTGTGTGTGTGTGTGTGTGTGTGTGTGGTACATTCACACTTGTGTGTGATGCAAGAGGAAGATGTCCAGTGCCCTTCTCTATTGCTAACAACTTTACTCCCTTGAGATGGAGTCTCCCTCTGAAGCAGGGGCCAGGAGGGTAACCAGCAAGCTTCAGGAATCCTCCTGTCTCCGCCCCCACCCACACCCCCAGAGCGGAGGTTCTGAGCACAAGCAGCCATGCCCGGCTTATTCCAACTCGCATCCTCATGCTCAAGCAGTGAGTGCACTTACCCAAGAAGCCGCCTTCTCTCCTGCGTCCTCGGTGGTGCCTTATAATTTCGAGATGTGTATTCCTTCCAGTAGAGTAGCCAGTGGTCACAGGTCACAGGAGGCTGTTGAGCACTTGAAATGCGGCAATAGAAATTGAGACACATGCACAATAAATGTTAAATACACACTAGATTTTAAAATGTTGGTATAAAAACAATAGAACATAGACGGATGATTTTAAATTGATTCTTTAATGAAATCATTGTGTCCTTAGCATTATTGAAATATGTTATTTTTATTTTTTTTAATTTTTTTGAATGTGACTACTAGAAAAATTTAAATCACATGTATGGTGTTTGTTATGTTTCCATTAAGCAGCACTCGACTAGATGGTAGATTGTTTTTCCTTATCCTCATAAGAATGAGAAATGAGGGGAAATAGTGGGAAAAGGACTTCAGAGTCTATGAAATTTTGATACAAGGTAGAGATCAGATCAAATTATGTTTGTCCAAAGATAAGGACATACCACACTAGCACAGTGGTCCAGAGCATACCTACTAAAGTCCCAGGATGTACTCTTCTCGAAGCAACCAGAATGCGTAGGCTGGGATGAAGCTCACACCTTTAACTGTCCCAAAGAGATAGGTCGCTCTCTCATGAAGCCACTCTGTGGACTCTCAAGTGACTGCACCCAACCTGTGCAATCATGACAGACTCTTCCGCGTCACCAAAGAACGACCCTTTCATCTTGCAATGCGAATGCAATGCAGCATTAATGCCGGCAACTGAAAACCTCCAAACTAACCCCTGGTGGCTGAAGGTTTTCAGAAAGATGCCGTTTGCCTGTCAAAATACGACGGATTGCAATATCTGCCTTAGTATCTTCTCGCAATCCCATCCCATCTCTGGAAACGTGTCCATTACCATTAGGATATTCTGGGCAGCTGGGCTGGTTCACGTAAGTGGGGACAAGACTTGCCAATATGTTATCAATGTCTTGAGCCTAAAAATACATGTTTGGATGTTCAGCGGTGAAGATTTGTGTCTAATCACCCCCTTTCCACTTCCCTTTTGATGAAAATCATCAAAATGTGAGATGAAAGGATCTAATGGGTTGTCTGAATGTTTTCCCCAGCCCTGTTGGAAATGATTGAGGCATTGGCTTTTCAACATTTCCTCTGAGAAAGCAATTCCAAAGGTTGGTGTCAACTTACAGCTTAGTAATGGACTAATACACATTATCCTGTATGCAACTTGAAATTACAGCCTGCCAGCTGTGATTCTGGAAGTTTGGAATAGGTTCCTTCCCAAGATTCTAAACAGAAATGGCTTTGACTGTTGCGGGCATGAGTCTGTCTAACCCTTCGAAGGACGGCGTGAATGCAGTAACATTTCTATTGATTTTAACATTCAGCTCTCTGGAAAATAGAAAATAGCCAAAATTTGACAAGCACTTTGCAAAATGATCTGACCCTTCGGAGATGCAGAGTAAGAGCCTTGTTCTCCGGTGACATTTGTGCTTGAACTTGGAACAAACCTGCCTTGTTTCTCTCCTGTGCCTGTTTCATTTTATGGAGTAGAATTACATTTTACTGGATTTGAACTAATGCTTTAAGTGTGGTTTTATCTTTTTTAGTTTTTATTTTTATCATTTAAATATTTACACTGAAAGCTCGTAAAAGGAGATTACAAACTTCCAAGGAAGTAATTTAATGTTATATACATTCTAAAATTCCAAATTCAAAGCAGGAGGCATCCTGCACATATTTAACTGCTGGAGATAATGCCCAGGGTTGGGATGGGTGTGGAAGAGGGGCTCCCTGCATCACTGCTATGGGAAATAAGTTTGTCAGCATATTGCCCGAAAGCATCTTTGGTAACACTTACCATCATAGACATTCAGACTCCCTGTATGCCGAACAACCTGTCTGTATGAATCATCCATCCCCATATGAACTAAAACAGATGAATAAAGAACCAAGTACAAGAATGCTCTTAGCATGCTCCTTATAGCATGCATATGACATCACAAAATACTAGGAGTAGGGCACAAGCTACTTAGATGAAGACATAACTATAAAATGAAATGTCAGCTTGTGGCAGATTTTCAGGGAAAACACACAACAGATTGCTAAATAAAAAGGCTACCAAATACCTAAGAGTGTTATTTGGTATATTTTTATCAAATGTTATCTACTTGATGCATATGCCTAGAAATGACTCAAATGATTGCATCAATATTAAAGATGATTATTTCCGAATGTTAAAAAGTGTAAGAATTTTAGGGGCTAGAGAGATGGCTCAAAATTAAGGTTCATCGCTGCTTTGCAGAGGACCTGAGTTGGGTTCCCAACACCAACAAGGTGGCTCACAACTGTCTGTAACTTTAGTTCCAGAAGGTCCAGCATCCTCTCCTCACATCCAAAGGCACCAGATATACATACATGTAGGCAAAACACTCATAAAGTAAAAATAAATAAAGTCAAAGTATAAGGATTTTGATTTTTGCATTTATATCTACTCCTTGTCACTATTTGAGAAGGTATGAGACCTTTTGCTTCATGGCCAGTTTGCCTATTGGAAAACTATTTTGCAACTTTTGGTAACTCTTTAAGAATCATTCAAGTTATCTTTCTTCCTCTGGACATGGATAGATAGACAGATGCATGTAACCTTGAACTGAGACTACCATTCAAGCAAAGAGAGTGAAGGAATGATATCATGCATAAACCAACCCTCTGTCTGCCCAGACAGTCCCTCCCAAGCTCCACTGTTGACTTTTTTCTCTCATAATCATAATGACCATAAACTTAGCTTCCCTGAGAGTCCGATACTACTTGTGACCATTGCCATATCATAGTGTCTTCAATCTCCTCTTCAATCCCTACCCAGAATGGATGGGACAGTACTCTTATCCACTGAGTGACATTGAAATTGTGATCCGCATTTGGAACAGTCATATAACTAGATATTTAATATTTGACAACAGCATAAATTTTTTGTAAACACATTTCAACAAAATGCTTCATGAGCAAAGAATGCTGTCATTCAATAGTTGTACTTAATGGCTAATTTTCCAAAAGACTTTCCCCAGGCTAAGAGAGGAGAAAGGTATTCTTTTTTTTTTAATTGGCACCATGGAAGTCATGAAGATATTTCATATAAATTATATGACTCAGTGCCCTTAGGCGTTCTTTTTCAGCCTTCAAAAAACTTGTCCAGTGTTCTGCAGGGACAGTAAAGCCACACAGTGAAGGTGAGATATAATAACAGTCACAAGAGAGTAAATCTGCACACTGAAAGAGTGTCACAAAGGGAGAGAGAGCTCTCAGAGGGGGTATCCTGGTGGAGGTGGCACTTGTCATGATCTGAAGGGTGTTCTTAGGTTAACTGCAAAACTGCACATGAAGGATGATTAGTAAATACTGCTATATCAGTAAACTTACTGAATTCAGTAATTGTTCTATGGTCATGTAGTACATCCCTTTAATCAGGAAACACATAAAGTGTTAAAGAGCCTGGGAAGGGTCAGAATACAAATGACAGATATGGCGATATATTACTGAGAAGTCTGGGCCAAGGGCTTTGTTTGCAGTGTGACTATTCATTTGAAATCCTTTCCCAATAGAAATGGTTTGGTTTGTTGTTAAGGGCAGCTTTCTGATAAGAGGTGACAGAGGGTAGCTGTCCTTACCTTCTGAGGACAGGGCCAATGCCAGCTTCTTTTTCATTCCCCTCGTGTGGTCCATTGCAGCTATTTGTTGACTTCAGTAAACCACCACATAATTTCACACAAGCCAGGATGGAGGGCAGTGGCGGCGTCTGCTACAGACCCATGTCCTGAAATAGCAGGAGGCTGTGTTGTGGTGTGGGGAGGAAACCTGGGCTGGCCAGCCACACTGAGTCTTGTGGGTTCAGCACTTTGCTATCAGCCCCTGCCTTGTGGGATACACAACCAGTGCAGGGACAGAGAGCTGAGAGGCTTCTCAACAAAGCCTTCTCCCCAGGAAAGCACACGTGTGTCTTTGAACACTGTGCTGGTGGACGTTGAGTTATTCTGCCATTATTGCTGTGATGCATTGCATCTCCATCTAGATGATGCTGAGTCTGCATTCCTATGGTCCAGATAACCTCCTCTTGCACTCTCACAAGGTAGCTCAGACCCACACTTTTAAAAGATGCTGTTCAAATAACATGTTTTCCAAAGCTGTGCATATTCAAGCTCCCTGAGCAATGTCAGAACTCTGGTGTGAATGCAGCCAAAGAAATCACCCTGCATCTGAGCCTGTGGAGCCAGGACATTCCAAATGCTACAGTCTGACTGTGGTGGGCTAGGAACTATCATTAGCCTGTTCTCCTTACCATGTCTACTGTTGCCTGGTGCCGTATGGAGTATGCTGATGTCCTATCCTAAAATCCTGGACAATAGCACACAGCGTTGCAGACTTCAGAGTTGGACCCATCAGGCTCTCACAGCAAGACCCTCCCCCATGCTGAACATCTATATGGACTGTAGGAAGTGAATGAGCCTTGCTAAGCCTTGTTTGAGTGTTTGTCAAGTGGAGATATTGATAGTTCTCAGCTCCTAGAAGGTTGAGAAGACGAAGGCAGCAGATCATGCATTCAAGCATGCTGCATAAAGGCAGGTATTGATGCTGCCCTGTGCCATCCATGCATGGTAACATTTGGGGAATGACTTCACCTTTCCCCCTCTAAACATAGTGATGCTCCATTTAACTGGTCCAACAGTATTTAGGGATAGTTCTCTGAGGATGAGAGTCTTACAGCGGGGTGTGGGCAAGATGTTCTTTGAGAAGTTGTGATGTACTCAGCAACCACAGAATAATAGTTATCTGGCTTTATCCTTAAGGGTGTGGTTTTCTTTTCTTCATCTGTGTATTCTGCATATCCATCCTTCTCTGCTCTACACTCCCAATGTACCAGGTCTAGAAAGTTCCTATGCCTGCCTTCCTTCTTGAGCACTTGACTCAAAGCCTGGATTAGTGTCACCCGTGGACTTTCCTCATAAGGAGAGGAGGAGAAATTGCTTCCAGAGCACCTTTTGCATTTGAACTCTTGAATAAAACAGCACACTTTAGTTTCTCAACTTATCTCACCTAACCGGCTATAAATTTCTGGAAGATGAATATTGTCCCAGTAATCCCAGCTTCTGCACAAAGACCCTGGAGACAGATGTGCTCTCAGTAACCTATATGGGTTGCAATTTTTAAAGGAATCATAAACATGCAGAAAAATACTCAATATAGTCAAACTTGTGCCCACCAAAAATCCAGCTCTGATTCTTCACCCTTTGAAAAGAGGGCATTCAGAGGTGCCTTGTATCCAGCAGGCAGATCTCTCCCCATTGGGGTGGGCTGTTTGATGTAATCCATGTAATCCAGCTATTTGTGAAACTGGTGAATTGGACAGAGCTCCTTTGGACATCCCGGCATTCTTAGGGTTTTGTTTTGTTGTTGTTGTTGTTGGTTTTTTTTTTTTTTTTTTTTTTTTTTTTTTTTTTTTTTTTTTTTTTTTTGCTATTAGGTGTTGGCATTTAAATGCACAGCTGAATGTGTTTTACTGGTGACCATGGCGGCAGTCATTGTCATTACTTATCAGTTGAACTTGCTGCCAGGGTCTTAACTTCTGACACATCTTAAGAGGCTTTCAAAGGATTTCATTAGCACTTCTGTGACTGGTTTACCAATAAATGATGGAATGGTTTGTTGGTTTATATTTTGATGTCACTATTTTAATGGGCAACTGTCTACACCCCTCCCAAAGATGCCTATCTCCCCCACTCTTCTGAAGCAGATGTCTAGGAGTTGGGAGTTCTGCACAGTCCACAGTGCTGGAAAAGGGCCAAGTGGACCTTCACAGAACGTTTGTTGATCCTGCTCTAGATATGTTTGCTTGTTTCATTTTGTTTTGCTTTGCTTTTTTTTTTTTTTAGAAGTCTTGCCTTGACCGGCGACCCTCCTGCATGTTGTGAATATAGGCCCAGACCACCATTCCTGACTTAGATAATTTCCTTTACACCTTTAAATGTTTAAACTAATATGTAATTTGTAAGTCATATCAGATAGTTCTGTTCAACACTTGCTTCCCCCCCCCCCCCCCCGCTTATCACCACAATTACTTGGAAAAACACATTTACAGTTTGAGAAGTTAGCATGATAAGTCCACCAATTTAAAGGAAATAGGACTAATGAACCCGGTCTGAGACTCAAAACCTACAGTGGAAACAACCTAAGGCAGACATTTTGTTTTTAATTCCCAAGCAGAACTTCCATTCAGAATCTGAGAAAAATCTCAAAATTGTAGCACATGTGTTAGAAACATGAAAATATTGAATATCAAAGCTTCTAGAAATGTCTACCAGTTGAGCCCATTCTGTGTTTTATTCAGACTCTGAGCCTCACAAACATTAAGGTATTTGTATTGAAAACCTCAGTGGTAGGTTTTGAGCATGACTTGGCTTGTCAACTCATACCGGCTTCAGTGGCCTGCAGTTGAAATACCTTATTTTTATAATTCACGTGGAATATAACTTTCAGTGGCTCATCAGTCAAAAGTATTATAGTCTGTCAGAGCATTTGCGGGGTTTTTGAAAAACACGATATAATATGAAAAATCCCTATTTCAGTAATATCGCTTCTGACAAGATATTGGTAGTTATCCTCCTAGCAACCAGACAAAAAACATCCAGCTGATTGAAGGCCTGGCAGTTTGGAGATCAATGCATTGACAATGTTAGAGTGTTTGTGTACACTGAAGAGTCAGTGGAGTTCTGGTGATGTGACCACTAGTGCAGCGTTTGTCTAACCAGCACAGAGCCCTGGGTTGTGTGTGTGTGTGTGTGTGTGTGTGTGTGTGTGTGTATCAGCTAGATTCAGATGTAGTCATTGTAGCATGTTCATGTGGTTTGGGTATGAAATGTTCCTGTAAAGGTTGTATGTATTGAACGCTTGGTTCTTGGATGCAGTAGTTAGAAGCTAGGCTTTGGGGATGTGATTGTATTGGGATACTTTTGACTTGATCATGAACTAACCCACTGGCTGACTCAAAATTTGATGGCTGTTATTCAAAGGAGGTAGGAACTAAGAGGCTGAGCCAAGTGAAGTTTGTAGGTCCCCATGCGTGTGTCTCTGGAGGATGGATCTTACTCCTGGCCCTCGCTCTTGTATGCTTCTCTGCTATGTCATGCTCTTCCACCATGATGATTCACCCCCAACAATAAGCTAGAAACAGTAGAGTCAAGGGTCCATGGCCTGCAGCAACCACTGGACCTTTAAGGCAAAATGTATCATATCACAATGACAAAACATCTAACACATGACTCAAAGCATTAAACCAATATAGAAATGTAATATGTTCTAGAATTGTAAGAAAATCTTTTGCTTCCATTAAACAAAGTAACCATCAATGGTCGTGTGAATTAACATTTTTCGTGGCTTAGACATAGCTACCAACCTCTGATGAAATCTCCACTTTCCCAAAGATGTAGCTTTCAAACACAGTGTAATGTTTGCTCATGAGAGGCACACCATTTGAATCCAAAGTACTGTAGCGATTGGATGAAACTGCATGAAAGGTAGTGACATGTGTTTAAACCTCGCATAAAATCATATGAACATTTAGAGTTCATGAGACTCCCACCTCCAGCTTGTCCTTGCTACGTCCCCCACACTTTCCCTCCATGGTTGATCTTAACTAGATTTATTTTCAGCCTGGTGGTGGTAAAAGAAGAAACATAAAATGCAACCCAACACTCAGAGAACTACCTATTCTTAATTCATAAATTCAGTCTTGGGTCACTCATTGCTGCCAAGAAGCGACTCGCCTAGAAAACAATCGCAGTTCGTATTCTTTACAGGCAGAAGAGGTTTTTGCCAGTGATAATGGCCTCTGTGTCCGTGCCAGCAACAACTGCCTGGTGGTCTTCAACCGAGGGATAAAAGGGAAAACCATTAGAGCAAACTCTGCTATTCAGTTTCTTGGCCTAGAAACCATACAGATCAGAGGAAAGCATCTGGAAGGCAGCCGGCCCTGGCCAACCTTGATGACCAAAAAAAAAATGTGGACATTTTGTCAGAGGAGACTGAGTGTTGCTGAGTTCTCATGAGGTGCATTGTATGTTGCTAGTATTAGAGGGAACATCATAAATTACAGACAAGACCTTTCTTTCCCAAATTATAGCCCTGATTTAGAAAAAACAAGGCAAACACATCATAATGAGCATCCAAGTGGGAATCTTTGTAGTCCTAGGACCAAGATTCTTAAGGCTTTTATTATTTAAAACTATGGCTGAATGCATGCTATGCCTCCATAGCTCACTGAAAGCCAATCTGCTATATGTACACAAATAAAATGGCATAATCGATAAATAGTTCTTTCTTGTAAAAACAGTTGTGGGGTAGACTAAGTGGACCAGCTGGCAATAGAGCTTGCAGCCCAAGCCAAATGACCCGAGTTTGATTCCTACAACCCATGGTGGAAATAGAATTAACTCCTGAAGGCTGTCCTCTGACTTTCACTCACATGCTGTGGCATACATGTACCTGTACTCACACACATCACATGCACACACACAACAAACAACAATACTACAACAACAACAACAATAAATGTTTTTTAGAAAGGAAAAGAATACAAGCTCACAGTGTAAAGCACATAATCACACAATGAAGATTCACTGCTTAAGAAAAGACTTTATCAAGCCATATCACTTCTGTGAAATTGTTAGATTTTACTTGCAAATTTTAAGATCCTGTCTGACTTCTTGTCTGTCTTCAAGGTATTACCTGTTACCATCACTTAAGTATTCAGTACCATTTTTATACTAACATTTTTAAAAAGTTAAGAAAATATACACAAAGCATTGATTTAAAAAGAAATCTCAAACTTCTCAGCATGAGAAGAATACTAGACATTTTTAGACTTCTGATTAGTTTAGTTATGTTGTGCTGTATGTTGTATTAAGAATAGTTATAAAGCAGCACTTGGGAGAACAGGCCCTGCACCTTGCCTGGACAGCACAGTAGAATGTCTTCAGCTGCAAGGGAATTTTGTTCCCTGAGGTACCGACTCTTTCAAAGCTACTAAAGGAACTTATCTAAATCTAAAAAACTCACAATTCAATGGTGTGAGGAAGAATTCTGTTCCCTCAGAGAGTGTGAATAGGAAGTAGCTAACCTTCTCCTTTTGCTGGCATCTTCCGAAAAACCCAGTATTCTTCTCTCAGCCCCCATTTAAAAACCCTTGCTACACATGGTTCCTCCCTACCACTTCCTGTCAACTACGTGCTGACTCAGCTTCCTGCTTACAGGTTAATTTTACTTAATCAAACATCTTTGAACAACAGCAGTAGGAAAAAATACAACACACTTTAAAATAATATTCCCCAACAGATGTGAGCATGAGAGAGCTGGTTCTGGCCCCATCTCCCACCAGGTGGCATTGGCAAGGAAAAGACCCCCCCCCCCATCTCTTTATACCTGAGCAGGTAGAAGAGCTGGCCTAAGAGACATGAGAGCTGGAAAGCTGGTCCTGCCCCTCACCATCTGCAGCACTTGGGAGAGCAGGCCCAGCACCTCACCTGGACAACACAGTAGAGCTAGCCCAGGAGGTATGAGTGTGGGAGAACTGGCCCCACCTCTTGCTTGCAGCATTGGCTAAGCTAGCCAGGGAAGTGCGGGAGAACTTGACCTGGTGTGAGTATGCAGGAGAGCTGGCAGACTAACCAACTTAGCTGCCACTGAGGTCCAGATCCAAAACTATGAATTGGCCCACCCAATATCCACCCCACCTATGAACTGCTGGAGCATGTGAAGGAATGCAGATCCAAAGCTGCATGATCTCCACAACACAGAGTAGCTCAAGATATTCAAGAAGAGTCCTTGTAAGGATCTAGTATTAATAGTATAGCAGAAGCCAGAGACCTCAAACCAGACCAATGACTCATTGCAGTGAACATTTGCAAGTAAAGATATATAGACTAAAGGATATACTGTGTTATTCACTATGATACACTAGAGCTTCCATGAAAAGATTTCTTCTTCTTTATTTTATTTTATTTTATTTTATTTTATTTTATTTTATTTTATTTTGGGAGGAGGTTGGAAGGGAGGAGGATAGATATGAAGGGGTAGAGAGAAGGGTGGGATTGGAGCGCATGATGTGAAATCCACAAAGAATCAATAAAAATTAAAAAAATAAAAGAACAGACAGCAAGCAATCTACTCATAGCCTGCTTTACAATGTGAGTGTGCTACTGCAGGATACAGGAACAATGACATAAAGGAGGGCTCTAGAGCTTATTCTACTTGCTTGACAGAAGGTCAATGCTGCTTTGCCTTCCCCCCAGCTTCTGGTTGCTGTCACCCCACTCTTGAGTCTATGAGCTTAACCATTTTGATACCACATATAAGTCAAACCATATCATATTCATACATTACTATTTCACAGATCTTTCTACACTGATGAATAATGAAGAATTTCTGTTTCAGAGGCTGAATAGGATTCTATCTCATATCTCTGCACACTGTCTTTATTGTTTCACCTCCACTTATCCGTCCAGATAATCAAGATGTTTTCACTCTTGGTTACTTTGAATAGTGAAGCAATTATCTTGGGCATACTAATCTCTCTCTAAAATCCTGGTTGAAATTCTCAGTGAGAAATACCCTGAAGTAGGAATGCTAGATGGTATGGAAATTCTATTTATTTATTTATTATTTTTAGGAGCTGTCAGTTGCTTCACACTGCTGCATTCCCAGCAGCTCTGTGCAGAGCAAACCAATTAAAAGGCATCTGCACAGCAAAGAAAACAATCCCTGCTGTGGAAAGGCAGCATAAGAACCGATTATGAGAGGTTGGAGGGGTGGCACAGTGGTGAAGAGTGCTTGCTGCTCCTCCGAGGATCCAAGTATCATATCCATATCCGTGTGTGTGGCTCACAACCACCTGTGACTCCAACCCCGGTTGTCTGGCACCTTCTTCCGGGCTCTGGGCACACACACATACAGATACACACATGTAAATAAAAACTTCTTTAGCAATAAATGAATATTAAAAAAAATCTGATTAAAGATTTGTCCCTAAAGTATATAAAGATATAAATCTTTTACTGAACTTTTGTTTTCAATAATTTAAACAACTACACCTGTTTTTGTTTTTTTGTTTTTTTTTTTTTTTAAGATATACACTTCCTTATGCCCCTCTCAGGACGATGTTCTGTTCAAATACGTGGGAACAAACAGCCATGGACTGAACGTGAACTGGACTAAAACTTCCCTCCTCTAAGTTATTGAAGCCAGGCATTCTGTGACAACGAAGACAATGTTAGCTAAGACGGTGTGCAATTTTTATTTTAACTTTTTTAAAGTGATCTAACCAGTTACATGGGCATGCCTCAGTTTGACTGTAGTTCTGAAGAAAAAAGCAACTATAAATGATATTTAGGGAGCTACTGAAGATATGTGATAGCAGATATTTGGAAATATTGGGTATTGTTGTTAGGTTTTTATGGTATGGTAATGATTTTGTAGTTCCTGTTTAATGCAATACTCACCTAAGTGACTATGGAATCAATGCCACAATATCAGAAACATTGTAAATGACTGCAAAATATTAAGGCAAAACATACATGAATTTTATCACATTTTACTTTTTTGTGTTTCTGTTTCCTAGTGGAGGAAACAAGACATTCAGAAAAAGCAAACAAAAAATGTTTCCAAGCAAGTGTAGATGCGGCTGCTCCCCACACACTATTAACACCCTAAGGTCCTTGAGCGTGTGTGTTTAATATTCACATTATGTATTTGGAATATACTAGGTATTTACATATATTATATATATACTATATACTCAGACAGGACATAATTTTGCTAATATCAAAATAGTATATTTAATGTTATAGTCTTATTTTAATGGTTGAATAGTAGCATTGTATTGCCTGGGTGAATTCTAATTTATTATCCCATCTCCTCCAGTGAAAGCTTGCCATTACTCTGCTCCAGCTCTCTCTGCTTGTGCCTGAGGCATTTCTTAAGTGTGTGTAACTTAGTGTGCTTCTAAATTCCCTCCTGGTGAGACCTTAGCTGTTTGTTATGTTTTCTTATTCATTCTGTCAGTGAGATTTTCCTCGAATTTGCATTAGCTCAGAAGAACGTTTTTATCTAGATGTATATAGCTTACACATAACAAATTGGTTGCATATCTCTCTGCCCACTGATACTTTATTTAGCAGACTAATCTGATATGCTACCTACTTCTCAAGTTATAATAACAGTCATGGTAGTGGTGACCTTGATAAAGTTTCTGGGTCTCCAAGACAGGAGCTGATAGCTTGCAGCTATATTACACTAAGCTAATGCAATAAAGAATCGTTCTCATGTTGATAAGATAATATTATTTGAAAGAAGGGGGGAAGTGTTACTGTGTTAGAAAAATTGCAGAATGCACACAGCATGGCAACTTGTGGCTTTGGAATGTAGGTTCTTTCCATTGTAGTAATATCATTTTGAATTTGGTAACTTGACATAAAAAAAAAACTTGCATTCAAATGATGGCTAACTGCTTTCACCTTTTGGGGAACTTAGAGATTTTCTCTGCCAGTTTTGCCACCTGTAATATGGACCCTGAAGCAATACCAATATCTCCTAGGTGTGTTATAAACATTCAGTGGAAGCATGTGTGTTGTAAACATTCAGTGGAAGCATGTGTAGAAAGCTTTTTGTAACTGTAAAGACTAGTGATAGGGACTGGGGTGTGGATGGTGGTGCCTGGAAGAACTAATAGCAATAACAGGAAAAGTAATAAAAGAAAAAGAAACGTTGGTAATATGTAACCTACTGCAATATTTACTTTTGAGATGAATGTCAATGAGGAGAACCTGGTCTCAACCCCATGCATTCATGATAATGTAATTTTAGGAACTGTACAAACCACTGTAAAATAAATCTTATTTACATGCAGGTGGGAAAAAGAGGTATGACTTGCCCCTAGAATTCAATTATGAAAATCAATGTGTTTATTTTACAGTTCAGTCTTTTTAGGAAAGGTCCCATTCTGCTATAAATCATAACAGTTTAATAGTAAGGTCCGAGTCTTCTAAATAAGTTATTTCTACTAAATGTACAGATCTTCAATTCTTCAGTATTACTAATTTTACACAAGTATTGCTCCAATTTGAATTCATTTTTTCTGTCACTCTTGTCTTGATTATCATAGAGAAAAGTACTCTCTATAAGTAAGTGACATGAAATAGCAGTACGATTAACTATCTCATATAATAAATTCACTTCAGAATCCCATTTTGTGATTTCCCCTTCTTTTAAAAAAATGGAAGATGGACAAATTTCTAAAGATTAAATTAGCATCATTTACTTTCTGAACATTAAACAGCAGGCATTTTGAAACCCAGAAGATTTCTATTATAAATGAAAAATGGTTTTATGTAGCGGTGCATCCCTGATGTCCCAGCTCTCAAAGGCTAAAGCAGGAGGATTGTGAGCTCTAGTCCAACCTAAGCTACACAGCAAGACAGTGTCTCACAACAACAGAATGAAACAAAATAACAATAACCAACCAAATAAACAAACAAACAAAATACAGTTTTGTATGTGGTATTTTTATAGGAATCAAGAATGTGACAGGGAATTCCAATTGGGAGTAAACGTCAAGGAATAAATCAATGAAAAGGCACATATACTATGGGAGTGTAGCTCAGGCTGGCCTTGAAGTTGTAGCCATCTTGCTTCAGCCTCCTACACGCTGGCTCACAGCTCTGCCCCAGAATGCTAAATCAGCAATGCTTTAACAGTGGATGGTTTTACAGAGCCTCGGGTCTTCATCAGGCTTAGAAGATGATGATACAATCTCATTTGCATTTTTGGGTGGTTTTTTTGTTTGTTTGTTTGTTTGTTTGTTTTTGAGACAAGGTTTCTTTGTGTGGCCCTGAGTGTTCTGGAATTCGCTCTGTAGACCAGGCTGCTGGTCTGAGATCTGCCTACCTCTGCCTGTTTATTTTGCATTCTTAACCATGAAGTCTCTCCGATTAGATCTTCCCAAGCCTGGGTCTTCCTCCTGTCTGTAAATTGATTCTTTATGGAGGGATGTGGCTTAAGGCATGACAGCAATATGAAGCTGGAGAAGACTGGAACTTTGTGGGAAGGTGGAGGGAGGTCAAGGGAAGATCAAATTCACAGTAATAAGAGTATGGGCATGGCGAACATGCCTATACTGCTCTGTGCACATGTGGTCAGAATATAGCATTGTAGGGTCTAGTCTTATGCACATATATCCCTTCTAGAATTCATACCTTCAGCCCTGTAAGGGCATGAATCCCTGCAGTACCAAACTTGCCATGACTGCTCTGGGAGGAGCCAGTCAGAGGTGGGAAAAAGGGATGCACAATTTACCTTTCGGAAACTCTGTTTTGGGGAAAGCCAGTTTCCTGTACATTGGAAGGTGTGCCTCTCAGTGGCCCTTAACCTAAGCCCAGCTTCTCAAAGTACTTGACTTTTAACAGAGAATTGCTTTTCTGGGGATACAATTCTTATATTGCTAGAAATCCAGGAAGACCGTTAGAACTGGCACATGAGGCCCATTCACTGGCCTGGCTGCGTTCCCTTTAAATTTCATTTCTCAAATGAAATCCACTCAGTAGGACATTCTCACTGGCGATTGCTGAGGTCTCTGTTCTCCTCCTTATCCTGGCCAGGAACTATAACTAACAGCTAGATAGCAGAGATGGAAACATGCTGCTTTCAGCAGCTTGAAATACTCTGTCCTCTGCTCGGAACTCTAGCATCCATAGTAACTACAGTGGAGCTGAGTGGTTCGTGACAAGGGCTTCTCGAAACGCAGCTAAACACTACACCTGTTAGATTATCCTTGACATGATTGTTAACAAGACTAGCTTATCTTGGACTAGCTTGCCATTAGTAGCTCATCTTTCTCTCTTTTTCCTTGCTTCCAGTTAGCCAGTATACAGAATTCTTCCAGTGTTGTATTAGAGAGCGCTGGTGTGGGGGTGCATTCGATTTGAACTCTTCTCTTCCCTTTTTAAAATATTACCACAGTCAGGCAGTTTAACCATTTTTTTACATTAAAAAATAATGTTTCCCATAACGAAAATGGGGGGATGGGTGCTTAGAAAACCTAAGGTTCCCTGTCATACTTTTGTATTTCTGAAAGGATTCAGTAGAGAAAGCACTAGAGACATTTTGTAACAATGAACACTAGATATGAAGGAACCATGACACCTCAATCTCCAAACCTAGCTTCCGAGTTTTTGTTTTGGTTTTTGTTTGAGACAGGGTCTCTCTGTGTAGTTTTGGTGCCTATCCTGGAGCTCACTCTGTAGACCAGGCTGGCTTCAAACTCACAGAGATCCAACTGGCTCTGCCTCCCAAGTGCTGGGATTAAAGGTGTGCACCACCACCGCCACCACCCAGCCACCTTCATATTTTTATTTGAATCTGGATTTGTTTTGGGGGGAGCAAAGAGGGGAAATTTTTATTTACTTTTCCTATGAACACTGATTGGTCTATGCTGGCTCCCATTACATCTACTTCTTTGTCTTTTAGCTGAAATGTGCCTCACTTTAGAATAACCAAAGAACAAAGCTTATCAGATTTCTATTCAATAGGTGCCATCAGACCTGTAGAAAATATCTTATGTGTAAATAATCATGAACCTTGAGTGTCCCTTAGCGTTGTCGTGTTTTTATACCTGTAGCTCCCTGGCAGAGTTCTACAAAGTTGACTTAAGAATCCTGAGCAGAAAGTCAGGAAGTCAGATTTAATTCAAGAGCAAGAGTGAAGTGTGAGAAGCAATACTGGACATCTGGGAAAGATAAACCAGTTATGGGATGAGGGTGAAAACCAGGACCAAATTTAGGTCAGAAACACTACCAATAGGATGCGGGAATAATGCAGCCTTGAAGACCATCAGTGTTGGCCAAGTGTGGGATTATCATGACATAGGGTGTGACCCGCCCCGCTGTTGAATATCCTTCTGTCTTCTCTGGTCTTTCTTCCTGATGATTAGTCTTATAACTTGTCAAAATAAAGAGGTCTAGTAAGCCAAGAATGAACAAGGTTGAATAAAACAGACTGGTGTATTTGGATGACAATGATTATACCTTTTAAAGTTTTCATAAATACCACTTTTCTACTCTCATTATTTTCTGCTCAATAGACAGGACCAATTCTAGAAGTTTGGGGATATAATTGAAATTGATTTTTTTTCCCAATGGAACACAGTTACGTTCCTTTAAGGCAGTCACAGCTTTCTTTCCTAGGCTGTCCCCAGTACTATGCTGGGAAAAAAAAATTAAAAAAAAAAAACTCACTCCATCTCATACTTTAAAAATAAAAAGATAAAAAAGCTTATTTATTTTTATGTGCATGGGTACATACTTGTATATGTGCATCATATGCATGCAGATGTCCTTGGGGGCCAGGAGAGAGTATCAGATTGCCTAGAACTGGAGTGACTGGTGCTTTAGAGACATGCCATGTGAGTGCTAGAAACTGAACCCAGGTCTTAGGTAAAAGTAGTAAATGTTCTTAACCACTCAGCTGTCTCCACAATCCCATTCTTAGCATACCCATTCTGTTCCTATTCACAAAACCCTGACTTGAAGGTCAGCAGCTCTGTTTACAGAGGCTAGGATGTGCTTCTGAGAGGCAATGGTGCCCACGTTTCCATGGTTGCTGTCCCACTGACAGCCAACATGAAATCGTCTGGATTTGGAATTGGGAAAGCTGCTTGAGATCTTTCCGGTCTTCCTTGTTTATTTCATTTCCTTTGTTCCTGTTAACTTTTCCTGGGAAGAAATGAACAAATGTCTCTTCATCCCAGAGAGGCACCAGAGACAGACCACATTTATCGTGGTGTATCCACAAGTTCACTGGGATTACTTACAGGACCGTGGAGTGAAGGGTTGTTTCCAAGCGCCTGGGTGACCTTGAAACAGCCACATTACCTGAAAGTCTCACCCGAGTATGGATGGTGACTTCACACAGCTGCCTAGATGGAAAAACCCCTTCAGCTAACGCTCCCCGTGCTTATATAGTCCAGTGCTCACTTCTGAGACTACATACAGCTGCAGCAGGACCCGCAGTCTGGGGGAAGTTTCAGGAGAAGGAGTGACTTGAATCTTTGGTGAGGGGCTAAGGACACTCCCAACCACCTCCCTCTCTGAGGGACATCAACATCCTGGTCCTGCTGAGGGTCTCCCGTGGATCAAGTCACATCTTCTCTAAATAAGATGGCAGAGGATACGGTTCCACAGAAATTGCGAGGAGTTGTTGGTTATAGTTTCAAGCAATATGTGAAACATAACCTTTTTATTAGAGATCAGAATGAAAATATGTCTCCTTTGGGAACAATCTTAGGAAAATTTCGCCCACTTTTCAAATGCATCCATCAGAAAAGGAGAAAGAGAATCTATGACTTCATGGCCCCGCCATCCTTTGAAAGTAGAGGCTGCATGCCTAGCACAAGTCTGGTGTTCCCACAGCAAGATGCGACGCAAATGATAGCATCTTTCCTAGACAAGCGTTTCCCTGATTCTCCTGTGAAGTCTTCACACGGACTCTTGGCCGCGTCAAGGGTGGGAAGCCCTAATCCCAATGCTTCTCTCTGTACATTTCTCTGTGGTTCTCCACAGCCTGGTGGGATACATTCCTTTCAACTTCCCTCAATATCATTTGCATTTCATTATTTGCAGATGAGAAAAAAACCCAAACTGACAAACAAGGAAGGACCTTTTCATTTAATAACTTTTGGCTGCCTGCATAATTTTGAAATGTGTGCTCCGGGCCCCAGGAGATGAAGTCTGATAACAGAATATCGGGCTGTCCTTGCTGAAGACTTTTCTTCCTTCTCTTTCCCCCTGTCTTTCCTCCTTCCCCTCTTCTTTGTTCTTTGTATTTTCAGGGTGTGTTTTTCCTTGAGAATAGCCTCCAGCCCCTATGATGACATCTTCCTGTCCTTCTGACTCGTGTTTGTTCGGAGCTGCTGTTAATGCACTTAGCACATCTGACATAAGGTGGTGGGGTGTTTTTTTTTTTTTTTCTTAGATTTCCCTCTCCTTTGCAGCTCCCTTCACTAATGGCAGAGAGTGACAACTGGTGATTACTGAAATCTTGAAAATGCCACTGGGAATTCAGCTCCAAGAAGAGCCTCAGGAAGACTAAGAGACACATTCAAATTGCATTTCCCACAGGCCCCCCACCCACCCATTTCTTTCATCCCCCTTTACTGGCAAAGCCAAAGTCACCTCCTTCTACTTCCTCACCCACAGGTTCTGACTGAAGTCCTCAGCAAGCCCACAGCGGCAGTGACCCTTCCCAGTGCTTTACACAGCCCTCATACACACGGATTTGAAAGCATCTCTATGTTATTACTGTGCCTACCACCACCACCACCCCCAAAAAAATAGAAAGAAGGAAGGAAAAACCTTTTTGTGTAAGTGGAGACATAAAATTTGTAGGTGTTACACAATATGCTTAAGAGAAGGCCTTTTCATGTCCTTTCTCTGTCTTTGTTTGTTTCTTCCTGCTTTCCCTCGTTCTTTGTCCCCACCTTCCTTCATTTCGGGACTTGATCTGGCACACCACTGCTGAGTTCAGAGTGGAGACTAGGGACTGACGGTCATGTTAGACCCTCAGAGTATGCATGCCCAGCCAGCTCAGCTTCCTCCAGACTGAAAGGCTTCTGGAGGTTCCCCCACACAGACTCTGGCTGGACAAAGTGGCTAAAGCTTTCTTTCCACACGGCAGCTAAACACAGCACTGGGCGGGGGGGGGGGGGGGGGGGGGGTCTGCGTGTCCACTCAGCAAACCCTTGCTATAAATCGCCTGTGTGGCTGGCTGTTCCTCCGAGGAAACCATACAAACAAGACAGACAAATCCGTCTTCACGCTTATCTCTTAGCCAATTGCAGTTTTTACCGAGACTCTTGTATCTTTTAGAAATAAAATGTCTTCCCTTTCATACGTCCTTTTTTTCCTTTGTGGAAACAGATGCTACAAGAATAAATATTGACCTCTTTCTGTGGCGGTGGAGAGCCTCCACAGTACACTTTACTTTCTCTTCCCGATTCTTTTTCACCTATGTGAGAACGGGTGGGGAAGTGTGGGTTTTCAGCACCTGGTTATGGTTAGTTCTTTATTTTAAAATCTCTTTCAAAACAGATCAGACATTACACTGTTAAAAACAATTTTCACTGTAGGTATTGAATATCATACTGCGCTTGTAGTAATAACTGATAGATATCTACAGTAATCTTCACTGTGGACTGACTTTAAAGAACTGTCAATCACAGACTTTAACTTTAAACACACATGATTTGAATTCATGTTAGCAGCGTGAGGAAGCCAGGGAGATGGAATAGTGCTGCTTGGAGAAAGGATGATAGGATTACCTCTGCAGTTTGCCTCGCTTGCTGCTTGCTTGAGTCACTAAATCAAGGCAAAGTTTATGAAAAGCCTGCGGCTGGGGTCTCCAGCTCTTTGTTCCCACTGAGATTTTTCCCATTATAAATCTGCTGTCAGGAAAAAGTGCTCTACTTGTGACTTAATTCTGTGCAGACACAAACACCTTGGTTCAACACTTTGGCCACACGGCCTTAACTGTCTGGAGAGCGACAGAGATCTTATTAACGTGGGGTGTTAGGGAGGAAAGGGGTTCCCATGCCCCCGACCGTAGTTTATTCACTGTGCCGGCAATAACTCTGTGGATTCTGAAAGCAAGCAGGAATCTAAGACGGCCATGGGGCCAGGGCCTGGAGGACTGGGTGGGTTCTCTGGGTACTGGAAGTGGGAGTTTATGCACTCAAAATGATTGTCCTTTAGGAGAAAAACAATTTCATCATTTAATATTTCCATGCCACATCCTTTCAACAGTTTTTTAAAGTTCATCTGGTTCCTGCCATCATGAGGTAGACCCATGTGATCCAATGAGAATCACCAGGCACATGAACTATTTAGATTTAAGAATTTTATTTGTGTTATTTTGTGTGTGTGTGTGTGTGTGTGTGTGTGTGTGTGTGTACATGTGTGTCACAAGCACAGGTCCCTGTGGAGGCCACAGGTATTGGAGCCTGTTACAGGCAGTCGTGAGTGCTGGGAGCCAACCTCAGCTCATCCACGAGAGCAGTACTGTTAACATTTGCTGTTAACAACTGAGCCATCTCTCCAGCCCCTTACCCATATTGAGACTAATATTTCAAAGCACTTATTGGGCTTGCACTAGCCTGGTTTCCAGTGCTCAGGAGCTGTGCATGGAGTGCCGGGCAGCACAGAAGGCGCGTTTCTGCCATCTCAGGAAAGCCTGTTGGACTGGGCAGGACTGGGTTTGCAAACTACCCCTCGCTCTTTGGCTACTCAACACTTTCATTTTGATCAGACAGTTAAAGTGCTGAGAACTAAGAACTGAATAATGTAAGAATAGTCCCATCCTTAAGACATTGGCTTTATATGACTTGTCTTCCCATTAACGATAGACAAGTGGGGGCTGGTAGGATGGCTCAGTGGGTAAAGGCACTTACTGCTAAACCTGACGACCTGAGTTCAGTCTCAGATATCCACATGATAGAAGGACAAAACTGCCTCCGGTAAGTTGTCCTCTGATCTCCATATATGTTCCACAGTGCACTTATCAAACACACACACACACACACACACACACACACACACACACACACACTAAACAAACAAACAAGTAAAATGCAAGAAAAGAATTTAAAGATAGATGGGTGGTTGTTTGCAGTCTTTTAAAATGTCTTTGCCTTTTAGTAACTACTATAGAGCATGTCTTCCCAAGGCTAGATCTGATTCACAAACTGTTATCAGTCTACAATGAATTGAATAAAGCAATGGGGAGTGAGAAGTTGGCAATGTTTGGGGGATTCATCATTGTTGTGCTTTCTGGTCATTCATGCTGATTGTTGGAAGTCCATAGATACACGAGTTAACTTACTTTAATTGTTCCACTATGTATCCAACTACCAAATGGCACACAGCCAATCATAAAAATATACAAGGTGTCATTTGTCCATTTACAAATTATTTTAATTATCCAGTCTAGGGAGATGAGAAATTAAAAAGAAGTATCTGTCTCATCACAGATAAAAAGCAAAGATAGATGAAAAGGTTCACCAGTGGAAATATTACCCAGCTCTCCTAAGACATTGAGACAGGACCAGTTTATGTGACAGGAACAGGGCTCAATTTAGTGAAAGAAATCCTGTAAAATTCAAAATTATGTGACCTGACTGTGAACACAGCCTATGGTGGTTCCCTGTTCACTCTTAATACACATGAAAGATATTGATGCTGGATGGTTTGCCTTTCAATCCACCTCCACTCCTATGTGACATTTCCTATCTTGGGGACCTCAAATCAGAACAGAAAGAACATGTAATGGCTGTTTTTGTCACTTGGCCAAGGTTGGAGGATTTGTGATCAAAGCACCCCCCATTTAAAGAGTGTTACTGTATTTTAATTGAAAAACAATCTTTTTCTGACTCTCAGCCCAAAGGAGGGCTCCCTCTGATGTGACTGACAACCTGTAACAGGAGTATCCTCGGCCTCAGTCCAGTTCCATCCCACAGTAGCTGGCTGTGTTCCCTGTACTCTGTCCTGGGGACCGGTCTACACAGTACAGGAGTATCCTTACCTCAGTCCAGTTCCATCGCATGGTAGCTGGCTGTGTTCCCATGCACTCTGTCCTGGGGACCGGTCTACACAGTACAGGAGTATCCTTACCTCAGTCCAGTTCCATCGCATGGTAGTTGGCTGTGTTCCCATGCACTCTGTCCTGGGGACCAGTCTATGCAGCACAGGCATATGCAGCTGATATGTCAAAATATGTAGTACTCAGTGTTCATTTGCTGGCTTCCAGAAAAACTATAACCTATGTTATCTACTTCAATATGCATAGTAGATGCTCAAAAGACTTCATTTAGCTAGCTATAGGAGCTATAAGGTACAATTAAAAATGTGTATATTTATCAGATATGCCAGTCATTCCATTCCCAATCATAACTTGGATGAAATATTTTGCTTCTGCTGATAGCTCTGGAGTCCTGGGTATGTTACTGAAACTCCAGCTTGATCAGTGACTTGTTTTATGGCATGGAAACTCTTATTTCTAGTTACTGCTAGTCCTTTGCCTCAGAAAAATCCTACTGGTTTGCATTATAGGTGATATGATGAACAGATGCCTGTAAGACATTTTACTATGAAAGGCTAAAGTATTCATGTATAAAATACTACTACAAATTCACCAGTTTTCATTGGAACATTCTGGAACATGTTTTACACATCAGAGAAAGTTGTGAGTTGTGGCTTAGAGGTTCAGAATCAGTGGCATCCTTGTGAACAAAGCCTGGCATGTTAGGAAGTCAATCCTAAAGGCCGTCTTCTTAGTCACCCCAACCTTCCATCTCTTCACGTCATATAACTGGCCCTAAAGCTAGTAACACCTCAGATGAGACACAAAATTGTTCAAGCCATTCACACTCTGCTGCCACTACTGCTTATTTGCTGTTTCCAGATTTTAGTTGTTCATCTTCTTGAATATAGACTTCATGGTTGGAGCCCCTATCTATCTGTGGAAGAAAGCTCGACACGCTGACATGTGGGTAATCTCCTGCCTGCTATCTCATATAAGCTGGGGATATCTGAAGTAGGGTAGCTGATGGTCATGGCCTGCAGCCTTGGCTGAGAGGCAGCAGCCAGGACCTCATGAGCTCACAGGGAGCGGTAAAATAGTTTTGCTGATCACAAGATTTATAAGAAATGACAGGGACTTGGAAACCAGTCAAGTGCATACTCCTTAGGAATACAGAGTATATCCTTTCTGCCTTGATCTTCATGTCACAATCATACCCAGAGGAAACACCACCACCACAGGGACCTTCACCAGACCAGGTCACCACAATGCCTGAAGTGTATCTTCAGAGACTGGGGGATGGGGATTCTGAGTCTTGGCATTGTGGGTGTTTCGTGCTGGTCAAGTCTTTACCCTGGGGTGCTGTCTTATACTTAGCAGCACCCTTGGTGCTTCTAGCTACTGTATTCCAGTAGTGACCACCCCCAATGTCACCATAGAAACCATCACCGGATACAATCAGATACATCTGGAATTCACTTAGAGGCCAAAAATCTCTGTGTTGAAAAGTGGTGCCATATAGGCACTCCTTGAGGATTCCAAATGTATTACCACTTCTCAGAAAGTCCTAGTAGCTTTTGTCCGGGAATCTCTGGGGAAATGATTAGGACACATATACCTCATGTCATACCAAGAGGTTAGTATGAGCATTCTCTTGTGTGACTTGAACACAAATACCTTTAGGCATTTTCTAATCCAATCAAGTAGGCTCTGTCCCAAATGTGCCCTGTGACTCAAAGTACCTTATTATTAATTTAATGTGAAAAAAAAAAACAGTAATTGACTCTCTACTGTGCTCCTTGTATTACACACACACACACACACACACACACACACACACACACACACACACCTTGAGTTTAGAGCATTGTGTCATGGAATTGATAATCATCAATAATGATGGAGAAATGTTTGCCCTGCTCTACCTAGAGGAAGGACAGCGACATCAAACTGAAGTGGTAAGGAAAGTGACCCAGGGGAGGTAAAGTCAAGTCATGGAACTATGTTTTGAAGGATGAATATGTCAGCAGAATACAAAGGTGAACACGGACACTCTGGGCAGGCAAATTGTGTAAAGACAAAAGGATGAAGCAGCCATGAGGAGATCAAGGAAGATGATGGGTATTTGAGTGAAAGGACCACATGGGGCCATGGTATCAAATGAGGTGAGAATTGGAGCCACAGTATGCAGGCTTTGGTGCTGAGCTGAATTCATAATGGAGAAACCCGGGCAGAATTCCAGCAAAGGCAGAATTCCTCATGGCAGCTCCTCTTCACGTTATTGGAAGGGCTTAGACAAGGAAGTGTGATTCGAAGGCTGTGACAGTGCTCATGGTGAGAACCGACAGAGACCCAAGTCAAGCCAGGGCAGGTAAGCAAGAAGAGGGTAAAGGAGTTTTTCTTCAGAGATCAGGGACTCTCCCTAACGCTTTGACTGGCTGCCAGGAACCTTTTCCTCATAATGGGTTGCCTTTCCCAGCCTTGATACAAGGGGAGGAGCTTAGTCCTACCTCAATTTGGTTGATATGTCATGATTTGTTGATACTCACGGGAGGCCCGCCCTTTTCTGAACAGAAACAGAGGAGTGGATTGGGGGGTGAGGATGGAAGGTGGGGGGAAGAAAAGGGAGGAGAAGAGGGAGGGAAAACTGAAGTAGGGATGTAAAATAAATGAATAAATTTAATTAATAATAATATAAAAAAGAAAAGGTGAGAGTGAAAAAAGAAAAAAGAAATCTAGCCTACTAGCCCATGGAGTTCTGGACATAGAGGGGACATTTCTGATAGATCTCAGACTTCAAGCTTCAATAGCTCATTTTTTTTATTCTTTGTGAATTTCATATCATGCACCCCAACCCCCTCATCTCCTTGTCTCTCCTTATCTGCCCTCTGCCCTTGCAACCTGTCCCCCGAAGAACACAAAAAATAAAATAATTTAAAATTAAAAACGAAAAATGCAAATTAAAGACAAAAAGCAAGAAACATCTTGCAGTGGAAGCTGTGGTGTGTCATGGCACGTGACACAGTCTACCCTTTCGCCCAAACAGCTTTGCTTGCAAATGTTCCTTACAATGAGTCATTGGTCTGGTTTGAGGCCTCTGGCTTCTGTTACACTATCAATGCTGGAGCCACACCATGACTCCTCTCGGATATGATGTTGTTGCCCTGTGTCATGAAGACCCTGCATCTTTGGTTCTGCGGGGCCAGTGCCTTCATGCTCTCCAGCAGATCACAGATGAGGTGGATGTTGGGGTGGGCCAACTCAAAGCCCTGGATCTGGTCCTGGGTGGTAGCTGAGTTGGTCAATCTGCCTGCTCTCCTATGCCCACGCCACCAGGGCCAGCTCTCTCGCTTTGCTCTAGTGAGGGGTGAGACCAGCTCACCCACTCTCACACCTTTGGGGCCAGCTCTCCCACACCATACAGGCGAGGGGCCAGGCTAGTTCTCCCAAGTTCACTCCCTCTGGGCCAGCTCACCTGTGCGCATGCACCAGGGCCAGCTCTACTGTGCTGCCCAGGTCAGTTGCAGGGCCTGCTTCAATGTCTCATTTTTACAGATAAAAGAATCCAGGCAGAAGATCAGTTTGGGACACAGAAATATAAGTTATCAAGCTGGAGGGGCTAAAAATCTTCAGTTCTAAAAATAAAGGAGACCTTGATCTATATCCAAGTTCTGTTATCTACCTACTGCATGAACTTCCTTGAACTTGTTTCATTGTTCTGCTCCCTGACCTTCTCACCTACAAAAGGGTAGCTATAGCGGTACACACTTGGTAGATTATTGTAAGAGTTTCCCAAGATCATTATTGGTAAAATTAATGCTAGCACTTGAAGTGCTCAATACACGTTAGCCACAGCATGAAGACAGCTCCCCTGGACTTTCTCAAATGCCACATCCTTAAGCCAGGCAATCTGCCTCCAAGCATTAATGCTCATCAACATCTTACTACAGTGCCTCCCTGAGGCAACCACACAGAGATTAAATTGTTGAACTACATCTTGCATTAAGAGGACTCATGCAATATATAACTAGCAAACTACTCAAAAGTTTGATCACAAAAGACCATACGTGATAGAGTAAGGAGTAGAAGGAATGAGAAAATACCATTTTAGGCAGTGTGATCGCATGTCCCATCTTTCATTTTAGAATGAGAAATTCAACGGAAAATGATGCCTTAACCTGCAAGAAGGGGGTGTGTCCCTCCCGCCTGCCCTCTCCTTGTTCCCCTCCTACATCACAGAACTCAGTCTGTCAATCAATTTGCTGGCTCCCAAGGAAAGAAATAAGATGGTGACCAAAACTTCAGCCATTTTAAGAATTTCCGTGTGGACAGCCATGCCCTGTTAGGTCAGTTAGCTCAGCCACGAACTGGACTTTATTTTCCTAATCTCCAAATCTGCAACAATCCAACCACAACTATCTCTGGAGGACTTTCCAGTCCTTTGTTTCTATTGTGATTACCAACTAGCATGTCTTCTCTTTTCTCTTGTATAACTTCCTTAATACTGTGAAAGGTTTTGTGGCGAGTGAGTCACTGGACAGCAAGAAGATACAATTACGCTCACTCTCACCTCACCTTCGATACCCACTTTGCCCTTTTCGAGCCACAAAGCATTACTAGATCCATTAATGCTTTTTTTCATGGGACAACTCTGTTACATAAGTGGCACCGAAATTATCATCCCTCATGTTCAGATGAGAAAGCAGAAACTAGAGAAGCTGGGAAAATTATATTTTCCATATCATTACCACAGGTAATGAATAAGATCTGGCTTCCCCGTGCTATCTGTGGGGAGGTGAGGCCAACTGGCCCTATGAAAACTGTCCTCCTAGGGTGTGCTAATGCTGATTACCAGAGATCCTTAAAGCCTCTGGACATCAGCTGAGGCAACGCTGCTTTATGCTGCTACTCAGCAGAGCTGAAGAGATCAAATAGCGAAGATGGATCGCTTTATGTATCCTGATGTTTATCCTGTTATTAAGGCCATCATTTCTTTCCTCCACAAATCTTCCTGCCGTTCTCTCTCCACATCTTCCCCGTACTGTGTATCTGTATGTCTAGACTGACCAGAAAGTGAAAACAAGGGGGCACTTTCAAACCTGCGAATCTGACCACAACTGAGAATTGTACTTAGTCCAAGGAACCGAAAATCGGGTTTTTTGGATCAGACAAATACTTCCTTAAGACTCTCAGACTGCTAGTTTCTTCTTTTATAATGAATAGAAAATTATTCCACTGACAGACAAGGACTTCATGTGTGAGCCAATGGGAAAGCATGAGGTAACTAGAGGAAATGACTTAGCCCCAAACAGAGCTGCTAATGCCAAGATAAAAGCAAACAGACCTGTTAATGATCTTCACTCACAATCAAACTGGGACAGAGTGTGATGCATCCTCAGATGGAAAATGTGTCAGTTCTAACTGGTCTGAGGACTGGGCAATAACATGAGGAAATGCTTGAATAAAAGTCAGCAAAAGACATTAAAATGTCCTCTCTATGTTATGGAGAATTTAAAATCAAAAGACAGAGATGATTCCTCTTTCAAAGAGCTCGACCTGTTGAGTTTTGGTTTTCATAATGTGGCCAGCCAGCTGATATTTGTTGCCACCTCCCACAGACCAAGGTGTTTTCTAGATTCTGTGAACACAATAAAAATAAGGTCCCTGCTGTTGCAGAATTCTTATTCCATCGGTAGGAAAGACAAGAAATAGACATGTAGGCAAGTACATAAGCCGGACAGTGAACGATGTTAGGAAATTGAGAAGAAAATCGGGATTCAGGGTCTGGGGTGTGGCTGGTAAAGATCTGTCTGGGAAGAGAAAATGAGGGACGGATGTGATGGCCTAGGGGGTAAAACCTGTGCTGCAGGAGCAGGATGGCTGGAGTTTCTCTGGGCCCCATGATGGAAAGAGAGGTCTAACTCCCAACACTGCCCTCTAACCATATATGTGCTGCAGCATGCATGCACCCACACTCACACATTCACACATGCATCCATGCATGTGGACATTTTAAAAAAGAAAACCAGGGTGTAATGGAGTGGGCTACGCTCCTGTGTCATTTAGGCTGAAAGGGGAAAGTTCTCCTGGATTGTACACACCATATATCTATGACTCATTTCTCTTGTCTCTGTGACAAAAATACCTGAACAAAAAAAATTCAAAAAAGCAAGGGTTTACTTTGGCTCACAGTCTGAGTGTGTTCCATCATGACACAGAGGTATCACCAACAGCCCGAGGCAGCTGGGCACACTTCGTCCACAGTCAGGAAACAGGGGAGACAAGGGCTCGTGCTAAGTTCCCTGTCTGCTCTTTACTGGTCCCGTACCCTAAACCCTTGCAAGCTCTACCCACACCTATGGTGAGTCTTTTCACCTCGCTTAATCTAATCTAGATGCTCCCTTCTAGGCACGTCCAGGGGTTTGCCTCCTAGGTGACTCCAGACGCTGTCAAGTTGACAGTCGATGATAGCCATCACTACTGGGTTCTAGACTACATCATTGCATGTCTCTGGTCTGGCTTGCTTTATTTCTTCCTTCTTTCCCAAGTTCCATCTAGGGAAGTCAGGGCAACGTGGTTTTGCTATCAGCACAACATCAGTCCAAGAAAGGGACGGAGTCTGTTTCCTTAGGGGTTAGAGTGACTGTGAGTACTGAGTTAGCTAGAATAGTCACTCACTCCAATAGAAAAGAATAGTCCTCTTCTTTAACATGGAGTAACACGTCTTGAGTTTCCCAAGGCAGTCAATTAATCTGGGGGAGCAGAAGAATTTGCCTTTGTGGTAGATGGAGTAACCACAGGTTTCAGTTTGTCCAGTCTTCAAGCATACCTGTTACCACAGCTTAATTATTAACTGTATATCCAGTCCCCTCTGAAGTATTCAAATTTATGGGTCCCTCCACTATAGTGTAAAAAGCCCAAATTCCAAGACCCAGCCTCACTGGCCACTACTACAGATTCACAGTCTTCCCTGCAATCTTAAGAGCAGGACTGACTTGGCTGAAAGCAAGAGGCATGTGTCCACTGAAGAATGGAGGGACTGTTATCCCGAGAAGTGGGGTAGTAGCTTCTGGGTGGCCAAAGCCACAAATGTCAGTTACAGTTCTCCTTTCCTCTTTATACTGTTTGGTACAATTTACTAGTAAATTGAAGGAGACTGGGTGTTGGGAAAACATGGGTTTGAATCTTGGCTCTGTTGCTTCCTCTGGCTTATTGACCCCAGCTGGATCATCTTGCCTTTCTAAGCCCCCGTTTCCTCATGTACACAGAAAGCTAATCATATCTGCCCTGGTGAGTTATGAAGATTAAATGGGTTAAGGGATATAAAACACATCCCACAAAACTTGGTGGATTTCACCCTGTGAGTTGATAGGCACTAGGTTTTCACGGTGTAGAAGAACAATAGTTGGGACAGGTCTGAGCACACAGAAGGGGGTCAGGAAAAATCGTGACCAGTAACTCAGACAGGAGGCGAAGCCAGGGATGGCTCTCCCAGTGGGGTAGGGGGTCTCTTCACGAGTGTAGAGGAGAGTTGCCATCAGTAGTAAGATCAACAACCAAGAAAAGGGACTGTAACATTTTGAACGTGAGGGAAAAGAGAAAGTGTCGTTTTTAGAACAGTTTGGGGGAACGAGAACTCATTGGAATCTAATATAGACCAAAGCACTTAATAAACACTGATGTTTGGGCATACAGATAGGAGCAAGAGATACTACCCCCAAAAAGTAGAATCTAAGGGAGAAGAAAACCGCCTAAATATAGAAACAAGCTCTATTTCCAATTGCTATATGGTAGGCATATTGGCTTTTCACTGCCATGCTGAGAATCAGTCAAAGTGGAAGGGTGACTTATTTGGCTCACGGTCTCGGAAGTTCAGGTCTGCGATGTCTTCTTCCTGTTTCATTGGTCCTTTGGCAGCTCCAGAAGACCTTGGTGAACATTTGAACATAGCAGACTTTGGTGCTATGGGAAAAAGCATGGTAAGGGATGCCCAACTGAAATGTTGTAAGGGGTTAGAGGTGGAAGAAGTCCCTACTGACAAGGTGGCATGTGAAATGGAAGACTTAGGGAACTGGAGGTCATGCAAATCAGGTCTAAAGGGCAGCTTGTTTACACGTGTGGAGATGATGAAGCGTTGCAAGATCTGAATACTCTATGTACACTGCTTTCTTGTGCTTTGGTGTCATCTGTCAAGGAATGCTCCCACAGGTAGGCACATCACTTCTTCAGTTTTTTTCCCAAATGTCAGCTCTCAGTAACATTTCCTTTCCTTCCTTTGTGAAATGGTAGCACTCACTGTTCATCATGCTACTCATCTTCCTCCTCAACTTTACTTGTTAATCTGTGACTCTAACCATGTATGTACCTTACCTGTTGCTGGTCTTGTTTACTGCTATCTCCCCAATAAAATGCCAGTTCCATAAGGGTAGGACTTTTTGCCTGTTCTCTTCACTGGTATATCTCTAGCACCTAGAATAGTATCCAGCACATAAAAGGATAGGAGAGCATGCCTGGCTGAGGGGAAACCATGAGCCAAAGGACAAACACATTATGTCTCTGCACACCTGAGAAGTGACTGGAGCATGTGTTGCTCTATGTGTGAAATGTGCACACGAGAGAGGATTTGTACAGAGGAAACACATTTGTACACTTCAAAAACAACTCAGTTTTACTCCGCTTGAAATGGAAACAACCAGACTTTTCCCTATGAACTTGACACAGGGTTCTGTTTCAAGAGTTCTCTAACGTGATGTTTGTGGCAGGAGTTGGTATGGAGAAAGGGAGGAGGCAAGAACACCCGCTAAATTACCACGACAGTGAATACAGAAGAGGCTGTGCTGGCCTTACGTAACACGAGGGAGGTAGACACCAAAAGAATTAAGATGGACATACAATAGAAGAGCATCCAAAGAAAGAGAATTTGCAATAGAGAGTTTTTCTGTAAAATGAATAAATAATAAATGCTGGAGAACACATGATAACGTGGTGGCCTGCGGGTGTCATTGGTGTGATATTTGATCTGGCTTTGGGAACCGGAGTGATGGTTGGGATTCTTAGGGATGAAAGATGCTACTTTCTCCTTAGAAACAGCATCTTTACTGGGAAAACAATGTTCACAAATGCCTCTACTTCTTTACTTTGGTTTCCCGAGTCAACACAACATAAAAAAACAATGAGTACCTGGAGATCTTGATGGCTGTCTTCCTTTGGGGCACAGCTACAGCCACTGCTGCTCCTTTTACTCCAGCTTTCTTTTTTAGAAACAAGTCTCCCACTAAAGGGGACTACAGGTCTACATGTCTTCAAACCATAGTAGATGAAGCAAATTATAGAACTGCCCAAAAACAGAAGCAGGCAGCAAAGGGCTTTAAGTCTAGAAATAGAAAGTATGTGTCCTTCTTCCTTTCCAAGAAGCTGGAAATAACATTTTCAATTGCTTTTGGTGTGTGTGTGTGTGTGTGTGTGTGTGTGTGTGTGTGTGTGTGTGTGACTGGACTACCAAGTAAAGCTATACTCCACTGCTGTGGGATTGTCTGTATGTCAAATTGCTCTGATTGGTCAATAAATAAAATACTGATTGGCCAGTGGTCAGGCAGGAAGTATAGGCGGGACTAACAGAGAGGAGAATTGAGAGAACAGGAAGGTGGAGGGAGACACTGCCAACTGCCTGCCAGGACAAGCAGCATGTGAAGATGCCGGTAAGCCATGAGCCACGTGGCAAGGTATAGATTTATAGAAATGGATTAATTTAAGATATAAGAACAATTAACAAGAAGCCTGCCACAGCCATACAGTTTGTAAATAATATAAACATCTATGTGTTTATTTTATAAGTGGGCTGTTGGACTGCCAGAACTTGGTGGGACCCAGAGAGAAAACTCCAGCTACACTCCACAATTTAAGCATGTCCTCTTTACATAGAGTACACTAACAATGATGCTTTTTGGAGTTGGGCTGGTTGTGCCCACTTGGCTAAAGAGAAGACTGAATACATGTAGAGGGAAGTGGGGAGAGATTTCGTCAGATGATCTCACCATCTCAGGTCCTGAAAAAGCTGATACTTGCCTTAGAGGTTAATTAACTAGGTTACCATGTCCTAATCCATGTGAACTAGCCCATGCAATTGTCTTCCTCTATGACTGAAGAAGGATCCATGATGTTCTGAGAAAATGCTTTCTGAGAAAATGCTGGAAGTAGGCATGAAAGATTAAAGACAGGAAAGAGAGGTGGGGTGGCACACACCTTTAGTATCAGCACTGAGAAGGCAGAGGCAGGTGGAGCTCTGTGAGTTTAACATAGCAAGATCTAGGCCAGGGTCAGACAGTTGGACACTGTCAAGAAAGAAAGAAAGAAAGAAAGAAAGAAAGAAAGAAAGAAAGAAAGAAAGAAAGAAAGAAAGAAAGAAAGAAAGAAAGAAAGAAAGAAAGAAAGAAATTAAGAAAGAAAGAAAGAAAGAAATTAAGAAAGAAAGAAAGAAAGAAAGAAAGAAAGAAAGAAAGAAAGAAAGAAAGAAAGAAAAAAGGAAGGAAGGAAGGAAGGAAGGAAGGAAGGAAGGAAGGAAGGAAGGAAGGAAGGAAGGAAGGAAAGAAAGAAAGAAAGAAATTAAGAAAGAAAGAAAGAAAGAAAGAAAGAAAGAAAGAAAGAAAGAAAGAAAGAAAGAAAGAGGGGGGAGGAGGGAGGGAGGGAGGGAGGGAGGGAGGGAGGGAGGGAGGGAGATATGATAGGCTAAAGAGTGGGGTGTTTTAACAGCACACTTTGCCTAGTCCACACAAAACTGGACCAAGAATTGTTCTGATTTGAGAGACAATAGAGAATTCTATTGGAGTCATATAACAATGGGCCTTAAATGCTAAGCTAATAGGGAACTGTTGAAGAAGTTTAAAGTTGAAAATTGATGGAAACACAAATCAGTCAGCCCCTCCTCTCTGCAAACATTGTGTGCAAAAAGCTATTCATAGACTGACTGTTTCTAAGCAATGCATTGTTCTCCACATGCACTGACTGACCCCATCTCTTCTGCTCAATATGTATTAACTGCACATAGTAGGCATCAGCACAATTACACATTTCAGAAACTTCTACTCCGGCACTCTTTTCTGGCCTCCCCTCCATTTGAATATTTTCTTTCATTGCCTCTCATTTGCAATGTCTTGGGTGACATTCCACCAGGAAGTAAAGTTTCCAAGGACTGTCATGTTAGACCCATAGAAGAGCACTGATGTGGCCCAGAGTGTTAACAGGGGTGCTCTGTATGATGAGAAATGTATGTTTTCTTTCCTCTGGCCAAATTTTTCTAGACCAGAAAGTGAAGGTTTTTCAAATATTAGCATGTAGTATATTTAACAAAGTGCTTACTGAAAATCCCACAAAATATGTCTTTCCTGCATATTTTTAAAGCACACGGGCGCTCACCTTGGTTTGTGTAAGCATTCAGCGGTACATGTTATACTTTATTTTGGCTCGTGTGACATATATTAGAAGGGTGGCTCTCTTCAGACTTTGGTGAAGTTGGCAAGCTGTATAGAGAGCTGGTCCATGGATAGGATGGCTCTGGTAAGCTGTGTGTGAGAGCCTTCACTATCTACCTGTTGTACAAATACATGGGGAAATGTGAGGCTCAGTTTAGCACCCGTCTTGGCCACTGAGCCAGCCGTGACCAAGGTCTTATCCTCAGAGGTTCAGTCTGGCTACAGCCAGTCTTCTGGTTGTCCCCTAACTTGAGTCTTGCCTACTGCCTTCCAGCTTTCCTCTTGCCTCTGTAATATTAAAATCAGAAGGTATCTCCTATTTTTAAAATATCCTGTTGTTCTGCTGGGCTGACTAGGATAAAACTCCTTCATGGGAGTCAGGCTGCCCCAGAAAGACATCAGAGCTAGCTGGGAAGGAGAGCAAGATGGTTCCAAGAGTCTCATTTCACAGCCAGTACCCTGTATTTCTTTTGAAATTTTGAATAATTTTTATGAGCAGAATGTGATCTATGTGATATTAGAGAGATACTGATCTCTAAGAAAAAGTTCATACTTCTGTCACTCAAGGGCCCCACATGGTGTAGCATATGACTTACATCCAGAACAATTTCCTTTTTTCCATATTATTAGTATCTCCTTTATTCATAGCATTGGTCTCGGGCATTGGTGTTGATGATGCTAAAATTTAGTAGAACTTTAAATAGCTCATTCTGGTTGTACAGACAGATACATAAACCTCATTTAAAATGCTTCCTTAGGGTTGGGGATTTAGCTCAGTGGTAGAGCGCTTGCCTAGCAAACGCAAGGCCCTGGGTTCGGTCCTCAGCTCTGAAAAAAAAATAATAAAACAAAATGCTTTCTCTGAGATCTATCTTAGAGATATGAACAAGGCAGTGGTAGAAACAAAGAGAAAACATATAAATATCTAGACTTAGAGTTGCATCATAAAGGACAATGAAAAGAAAAGCAGAGTTGAGTTGGATTTGCAAGTGGAACTGGCTCTTCCATAGTCCCTGACTGAAAGCAAAATTGAGCTGGCTCTCTTGGATCCAGCTGTGACCCCATGTGATGGAATACCAATTGTCAGAATTGGAGAACTCAGGGAGAGGAATACCTCTGAGTAGAAGTTAGGTGAGATGCCAGAATGCTTTGTAGACTCTTCACTCTAGCAGGGATTTGTGACCTGTGCTATCAATTTTGGGGTGATTAGAAGACACTGATATACACATTGTCCAAAAATGAATGTATGATATGAGAAAATATAAGCCCAATGACAGAACCCAAAAAAAGTTCTTAAATTATTTTTTAATAAAACAAAACAAAGCTTAAGAAAATAGAACTATTTTTCTATTGAAAAATTTTAAGTAACTTCTGAGAAGAGTCATCACCTAAAATTTTCAAATACAGAATCATATAAAAGTGGTGTGAGCATTTGTGCTGTAGCTGAGAACATGTCAACAAAAACCAGTCCTCAAGGTTCAGGGAACGTCACAAGTGAGGGACTGTAAGAGCCAGAATTTGGTGAGGACTGTAGCAAAACAGTGTCTTCCAGATATGTCCCAGCCAGTGCTGTCGTAAACTCACCTGCAGCTAGGATCACCAGCCTGAGACCTGCACAAGACTGGCCCCATCACCACTTCATCATGCACAGGGAGGGACTCATGAGGCCCACCCTTCATAGATAGTCTTTTAAAAAGATATCAAAGTAGGAAGGGGAATTGTCAGAAAGAAGAATTTCAGCTGGAGAGAGGGGGGACAAGAGTGGGTTATGAGGGCTAAAAATGGCTCACACTCAGTATATACATTTAGGAAATCTTCAACCATTATGCCCAGCTGTGAGCCCTATGAACTGTAAAACCAACCTTCCAGGCAATGTATATGCCAATGTGTGCAATAGTGGCATTACTCATAGGGGTAACCAATTGCTCTCTGACTTCAAGGTCAGCTTCACAGGAGGAAGTCCATGACTGGTACTGTAAGCCCCATCAATAATAAAAGGAAAGGTAATAGGCCCAATGATGGAACTTACTACTGTTATTTAATTAAATTGACATAGCACTAAACTGCCTTCTAAATATCTATGTTGATGCATATAGACAAAATCCACTCTCAGCTTCAACAAAGAAACTGCTCTTTGTAATGAATAAAGGTGAAGACAAAAGGACTCATAGCTGCCTCAAGATGCTAAGTGATGACCTGACCCAAAGAAAGACATTTATAGCATACCTTTAAGGCTCAGGAACCACAGTGGAAGAGGGGCTAGGAATAATTAAAGAGTTGGAAGATAAAGATAAGGACTACAAAATGCTGTTTTCTGGACATAACAATTATAATCATGGACTCACGACAACTGCCATTATTTTCTCTAGGCTTTTACAAGACTGGCCCCATCAACTATTAGTGATAGATGAGGGAAGGATTCATGGGTCCCTACCCCCTACCCCTAAATGACTGGCTATTGATAGGCTCTGCAAGATATGGAGTCATCGTTTTCGGTTGTGAATCCACTGCTGAGCCCAGCATTGCTCCAAATGCCTGATCACACAAAGGGCCCTGGTTCAACTCTAGAGGGTCACAAAACAAGAAAAATAAATAGGAATGTGGGAAAGAGATTTGTAGGAAAGAGAAGAGTTTAGAGGATGGAAGGAGTTATGAGAGGTGGGAGGGCAAAAAAATTCAGCATGTATCGTGTGTGTGTGTGTGTGTGTGTGTGTGTGTGTGTGTGTGAAATTGAACAGATTTAATTAATAAAAAAAGAGAAAATAATGAAAAGACAAAACAAATAAAGTTCCTTCCTTACATCTCTATTTGCTACCAAAGGCTCCTTAGTTATTAGAGTTCTCTTGGTATCTTTGCCATTTCTTTTCCCTTTTGGAAGCAGTTCCTACTCATTTCATGAGCCATGAATTCTTTTATTAATTCTAACATTCACAACTTTTCACATTAGAATGGATGATGTAATGCAGTTTAAATAGCAAAATAGCAATCGCTTTTCTTAGGGGTGTATAAAGTGATCTTATAACCACTGACCTGTTCAATTCAAAGTCCTGTGGTAATTGCTTTGGGCCTCCCACTCTGGACAGCGGCAGGATGCCCTTTGGAGACCAGGATGGAGTGCCATGGCCTCCAGTGCTCTCTCCCTCCATTTTCCACCTGACCCAGACTAGCTGTCTCCCTGAGGTGGCAGATGGAGGAACCACGGCCCTCTCATGAAAAGCAGCAAGTGAACTCAAGAGCTGTGGCCAGGCCCTCAGCCTGTCTTACCCCGAGGCTTTGCTGGTCCTGGGAGGGCTGGGAAAGCAACAACCTATCGACCCCGTAAAACAGAGGGCCGTCCTGTCTTCTGAGGGCTCTGGTTGCAACCAGCAGGCACCAAGTCCAGTGGGATTTTCTAGAAGGAAGTCTGGTGCTGACACCACCTCTGGTGGAATTTATTAGGAGGAAATCTGGTACTTATAGAATCAACAGGAGGCAGAACGAACAGTCTATAAAAGGGCCATTGACCAAGAGAATCCAGACATGGGTCCTCAGGAACACTCTAGCCAGCACATTGGGCATGAATGCTGTAACTCCATAATGCCCTGAGTGTATCCAAGTTGTCCCCTCCACTTTACCTCCCAGTGCCCAAAGACAAAGTGTGAGTTGGAAACATCTAGTCTGCCAAAGTCCTGTTTTAACCCTGTCTCCTTCTGGCTTCAAAGGAAGAAAGCACTGTCCCCCCTGGTCACCGATACAGAGTTGCCCCAGGCACTGTCCTGAACACGGGAGATTGTAGTATTATATTGCCAAACAGTGATCAATCTTCTTCCACTAGACTCATTTTCCAATATTCCAACCCTGTAAGGCTAGAAGGAAGGGCAAGTCAGGTAAAGGCTGTGGCGTGTTAAAATTGGCTGCCCTGGCCTTATCTGAGTCAAGAGTTAGTAGAGGAAGCCAGCTCATCTGGAGCTCATCCACAGGGGCAGTCCTGTGCTGGGCCTGTCATGTGTGATTGCTGCAGAAATACCATCACTCCTGAGTCCTTCAGAAAGTCCTTAGGAAGGAGAACAGTAGTTGCCAAAGAGTTTTCTGACCAAGGGAATGAAGGTGGTAGCTGGATGTGGCAGAACATGGGTGCTAAATAAAATCATGTGTCTAAGATGCCATTGTATGAAGTGAGCCCCTCACCCTGACAGGTAATTAGCTTCTGCCACTCGTTTTCATTTCTTGTGTGGACCTGGCTACAGGAAACCATACATGGGTGGTAAGGTTTTTGTTTTTCCTTTCCAGTCTCCAAGGAAATGTAACTGGGTATGAATGAGAGGCCCAAGTCATATATCAGTAGTCTGCAGTGGGTCTACATAAATCCTTTTCTTTAAAGTTATTGAACTGTTTTGAAAACGGTCTCAACAGAAGTTATTCCAAGTGCACCAGAAAGGAAACCAGAGTCTTCGAGAAAAATATACTCTCTTTGCTGAGCAAGACAAACATATCAGTATTCAGAGAAACAAACCAGCCTCTTGTGTTTTATTTCCTCAACAAATCCACTGAAATGCTTTCTTTATGTCTTTAAAGGGCTGATAGACAAGGAATTTTGTGGCTACTAAAAATTAATACCTACAAATGGTTCGTAACCACTTTAAAAAGGCAGGCACTTTAAAAATTTTTTCTCTGTTGTTTATAGTCCTTTATTATGGCATCTTGCATACTGTAAACACAGTACACATTTTTGTGCTTTTAAAAAATACAAATTGAAAGCATACTCTCAAGGGAAGGGTTTTTTTTATTTAAGGAATTACATAGCATACGACTGGCCTGCATACTTCTTTGCATAAGCTAACACACTATTGCAGAACTTTTTATAGCCAACTACTTTATAGAATAATATTTTTCCAATAAACTCTTAGTGACTTTCTATCATGATAGGCTTTTTTAACTCTTCTAAGAACTAGTATCTAAAATAAAAACATTTCTATCTGTAAAGATAAGAAGTTGGTACTATTTAAAGATGACTGATACAGTCGTTTGATGAAATGAATACCCTTGGTTTTGAGAACTTGAAGATGCAAGTGTGTGGACAAGGTGGCTTCACTAGAACTATGGGTTTTCATCTGTATTCAGTAGAGCTGGGAATAAATGTATCTGGACCTTGACCTCTTAGTCCACAGGATGAGAAAGAAGTGCGGGCTATCATCTTACTTCCCCTAGATCTTTGCACAACTCAGCTCCTTAATCCCCAAGGGTCACCTGTGTGGCCTTTTTCTGGTGAACACTTTTGGTGAGATGCAGCCTGCCTAAATAAGAACACCAACTCCTGATTTCTTTGATAACGCACTTTCTCTATGCTTGGCAAAAGCATGCTTTGCCATGTCCTTAGCATCTGTTGTCATGGGTTTGAAGGTACCACAGAGCCAGGGATCTTACACAAAGTCTGTAAATGTTTAGTGAATGAATGTGTAGAAGGGAGGGGAAGAAGTGATTTCTTTTCAACTCCACTTGAACCAGTGAAATAAACCACCTACTAAAAATGTAATACTATAGTCAAAATCCAGGAAAACAGCTTCCAGTATTTTCTTTATCATTTTAGATCTGTGAGTTAGATTTTTTTGTAACACCTTGTTTCCTAAACCTCGTGTTCCAGTCAGTGATCCCAAGCACTCCTCTAAATGAGGCAGGTGGAGAGAGACCCACATTTGCATAGAGCAGAAAGGGCACTGTAACATCTGGCCATGGCAGTTGACTGGGTCCATTTGTTAGTGCTCATTAAATTCACATTAATGCATGAACTATTGTGAATGTGCAAATACCATTTGGGGTAGGTTGTTTTCTCCCAGACCAGTGGCATTGACTTTGGGGGTCTATCCCTGGTTGTTTACTTGCCAATGGCATTTGACCTGGGGTTAGCCCTGTATTTAACCCTTTCCTGTAGGTCAAAACCAAATTGATTTGGCAAAAATGAAATTGGAAATGAGTCATCTGTGCAGCAGGTGTCCCTTGCTTGGAAAGCATTCCAGGTGGAAACATTTTCAGACCTGTTTCTGGGCCATCTCCAAGGAAGCACCAGAGGTCAGGGAGGCAATTCCAAGACTTCCCATGTGGTCAGGATCTGGAGAGGGGGGACATAACAGGTGCCCACTCTGTGCAGTGTTCCCAGCAGGTTGGGAGCCTTTCAAAGAGGGCCATTTGGAAGATAATTTATTCATATATTCATGAACATTTGTCTGGCCTTTTCTGTGAAGTGATTTACTTAGAAGTTGCCCTAAATGGCTGGAACTTTGCCCTTCAGTCTCCCTCCCACTCTCAGCCACATACTTTGATTTAAAGATGAAAAATATTGTGTTTTCTCTTTCTTCTTTCTAGAGGATGAGGAAGATGAGGAGATGGTGGAACCCAAAATTGGTCATGATTCTGAACTGGATAATCAAGATAAAAAGCAAGAAGTGAAAGAAGGTATGGTGGGGAGATACCCTGGGCAATAATATTTTTGTCTTGTTATTTTCTTTTAGCAAACTAGGAGATGATAGAAGCAAATAAAACTTAAGCTCACATCCCCTTTGTATAAGATTTTGTATGATTACTCAATACATTACATTTAAAAACATACACTGGAATCTCCAGGGCAAGAATTAGTTGTTTTCAGACTGATTTAAGCAATAAAGTGCAACTAAGTTCAGTGCCAATCACAATTCCACTTAAGTGGTTACTTAATAGTTAGAGATAAGACAAACTATCAGTTGCCACGTTAGATCGTGAGAGATTATCATGAGGAAAAGGGGTGGATGCAATTATTTTATCAATTAATTCTGTAGTTTTACATATGCACTACATGGAAACATTAACAGCAATCCCTGCTGTTCAAAGTGTTCCTCCACAACTCAGCCCATATTAGGACAAATAACCTTTCACATACGTTAGTGAGAACAGCCACCAGCACTGGGATCGGTTCAGTGGTAGAGCACTTTTGTAATAAGTGCAAGGCCCTGGGTTCTGATCCCAGTACTGGAAGAAAAAAGAAGACATTAAAAACTAGCATTGATTAAGGGCTTACAATCTACTTACCTGTCCTCCAAGCAGTTGAAATACATTGTTTACTATTCAAAATGTCCTTTGGGGGCATATACTATTTTTATCCTTGCTATACTGGCAGAGAACTAAGAAGAGGAAGATGTAAAAACCTCCCACAGGATACATAATTTACTTATAAGTCTATGAGTGAAGAGGTAGGTTGAATCTTGCATGAGCCAAGACTTAGGTTGACTCTACAACCTGTATGTTATACCACAACACCATCTTCATGACATTTCCTTAGAATTTTTTTTTTCTTTTACTACATTAAAACTCTCGGTCCACTGAGACAAAGAGATTTTGAACCATCATTATTACTGAAAAATGGTTAGTGGTCCCCGCAGAACTGAGTGCAGGTCAAAAGGTTCTTCTAAACATCCAACCAGGCTTCTCAAGAATAGATCAACTTAGGTCTGAAGGCATCTCAGTTAATATTGAAATGTTGAAGGTAGCCACAGCTCTGGCTCCTTGTGTGGTAAATGCTGGATTGGAGAGTTTTGTAGGAATGTGTGTGTGTGTGGAGCCCATGTGCTGCTCTGGTTGCTCATGTTCTCATGAGACCATCCACTCAGTCTAACTGGCTATCACACATTGCATCCACACACATTCACAGGTTTGGATGGTAAAACGTGGAGACACTTTCTAACTTTTAAAAAATTGTCTCCTGAGGCAGAAGAGAAGGCCCAGTGGTTAAGAGCATTTATTGCTCTTCCAGAGGACCGGAATTTGATTCCCAGCACCGATATAGCAGCTCACAGCCATCTGTAACTCCAGTCACAGGGGACCACTCAGCACCTTCTTCTGGCCTCTGTGGGCATCAGGCACACACATAGTACACAGACATGCATACAAGCCAAACAGCCATACAAATAAAATAAAAATAAATGAATCTTTAAAAAAAAGAAATTAAAAAGTAAAACTTGCCTCCTGCTAAGGCCTATTTGAGTTCTGCATGTGCGTTCAATTTTGTCTTGATGATATTTATGCAAACTCAGTCATAGAAAGCAAGTGTAAAGTAGCGAGGCTAAAGAAAGCGATCTGCAGCCAGGGTCCCCGGATCAAATCCTAGCTCTGCCACTCATAAGCTGCATGATCAATAATGACTAACTTGGTTGGCTTTTTTTCTCTTGGCCCCGGTTTCCTCATCTGGCAAGCAAAGATAATATCTACCTCCTAAGTTTGTTTTTTAATATAAGACTCAAAGGGGCTAGTATGGAACAACTTGGCACAAAATAAGCGCTGTGTAAGAGTTTGCCAAATTATTATTAGTGGTCTTGCCTTACAGTATGAGGTCTGTAACTGTGCCCTCCCCATGACGTTATGGCCCTGTGTGCCCCGGTTCCCTGTGCTCAGTAGTGCTGTAGTCCATAGCTTTGAAATCAGAAGACGCTAACAGTTTTTTTCTGTTTCCAAGAACGATCGGTGAGGCGATTACCATGCCCAGTTTCAGGCATCTAGGAGGTCAGGTTCCAGGAGTGACTGAGGACAGGAAAAAAGATTCAGCCTCTGAACAGTTGCATCCATAGAAGGCATCAGGGTTTACTTCTTTCTGAGAAACTCTAAACAGATTCAACGGGAGTGATTCCACACTTAAAGTTCTACTAAAAAGATCTTTTTTAAAAAGCCAGGGACGTGAATGCCGCTATCACGGGTACAGCCAGGGATAAGATAAGCCAGGATCTATTGAAATGCATTCTGGTTCCTCTTGCAAAACAGCTAAAAACATGCCCAGTAATGTGCAACCATGGTGTTCTTGTAGGCCTTGGCAGGGATTCCCCACTGCCACCCCACCCCCACCCCAATCCCCAAACCATCTTCCTGGCAAAGGCAAGCACCTCCTTCTTAAGTTCCAAGCAAAAACACCCTTCAGTTTTAACTGTTCCCCATGCTTTATGGAATTGATTAAAGCCATACTAAAAGTCAAAAGGAAGTTTGAAAGAACATTTCCTGTTACCACAGCACTGTGTGCCTAGTTCTCCATTAATGGTGTTTCTGCAAATTAGCACATAATGGGTTAAAAGCATGTTTATGTTGGCATTAAACCATCTGGCTTTTTTTTTCTTCTTCTTCTTTAAGCAGGACAGTATTTTACAAACTTTTAAAAGACTCTCTAGCAGATCTAATTGTGGCGCCATTCACAGGACTGCTGTAGTGGTTAGGCTGGGGCAGCGCTTCCGTCGGGAACCCTGCCTTGAGGGGACTTAGAACCCAGCCATAAAAACGTCCTTTGGGCTAAAACTTGACAGACACAGTTTCAAACCAGGGGACACATTTGGGGGAACTCCTCTTTTTCTTTCTTCCTTCCTGTCTGCCTGTCTGCTTTTTCTTCCTTCCTTCCTTCCTTCCTTCCTTCCTTCCTTCCTTCCTTCCTTCCTTCCTTCCTTCCTCCCTCCCTCCCTCCCTCCCTCCCTCCCTCCCTCCCTTCCTTCCCTTCTTTCTTTCTTCCTTTCTTTCCTACTCCTCCTCCTTCTTGAATTAAAACATAGAGATAGAAAAACATACAATATGCACTAGTTTTTTTTTTACATATTTCTCCATCTGACACAAAAATGCATTGAGTATAAAGAAACAGTTTTGATTTGCTATTTTGCCATGTGCATTTTATTACACAAAGAGTATACAAAATTGCAGGTGACATTTTAACTTTTCATCAAAACTTTGGAACTCTCCACATCACTGTCAGGTAAGGACATTCAGAATAGGAGTATTGGAGTCCTCACTCCTGTAAATTCAGACGAGGCTTCTGGCTATAAGCCTCATGTTAACTTCAGAGACAAACGTCTGTCTGCCTTAGTTTCATTTGGTTCCCTGCTGCTGTTTATGAACTGACTGTACTATAAAATTTCCATTAGGGCCATGGCCCCAATTTAATCTGATGTTTTCACTGGCTGCAGGGGTTACTTATTTTTATCTTTTAGATAGTCTTGCAAAAAATATCTTTTAAACACCATGTTTTTATATTCCAATGTAGTGATGGATCATGAAAACAAGGCAGGCCATTTATGAAGTGGGTACTTTACAAATATAAGTCTCATCTTAAAAATGAGATTAAGGGTCTGGGAAGATAGCTTGGTCAATAAATTACATGCAATGCAAACTCAATCTGAGTTTGGGTTCCTAGCGCCTACGTGAAAAGCCAAGTGCAGCAGCCTGCCAATAATCCCAGCACTGGGGAGGCAGAGATCAGCAGAGCTAGATGGCCAGTCTAGACAACTGATGAAGTTGAGATTCCCTGTCCCAAAAATGGAAAGGTGATCAGGACAGACGCCTAACATTGACTTCAGGACGTCTACATATGTAAGCAAGCACAAAATGAAATTAAAGTATTCAGTATAAAGTGTGAGCGTCATTATGTACCTTTTGTCTTTGTAGAGACAAATGTTCTAAGAACTTTAGAAAACAAGAGATAGAGAACATGGTAAACAGGACCAATTAAGGAGAAGCTAAGTACATATTAGTGAGAAAAGTCAAGAAAACACGGCCAGGAGGACAGAACCATCTTCAACGGTACATAAGAAATGTACTTCCTGTGTAAGACTAAGAGAAATGAACATTTATATAATTAAATAATCAAAAGGAGTTTCTCTAGTGCGATAAAATTTATACTAGATTTTAATCTTGCAGGTCACAAATTCATATAATTTCTACATTTTTATTTCAAATGTTTAAAATTTCATGAGCCTGATGCATCTCTTTCATACATGTTATTCAGGCTAAATTAACTGGTTAAATTTACAAATTATCTTGTTCTTTAGATACTATGTAAGTCATGTCTACATGGTCTACTTTTCATAGAGAGTCTTCTTATAAAGGTGGATAAAGTATTGTTAGCCATCAACTCCTGGAAGGATTTCTCCACGTTTTATAATATGAAGCCAAACAATATGTTGTCTAATCCATAACCCTGTTTTGCTCTGATGTGGCTTTTGATTCTAAATTAACTTCTGTCTTTTTGCACCTGCCTTGAACATCTTTTTTAATATATATATGTATTATACATATTTATGCATATTATAGGGAGAGATGTATAATTTGTTAGGTTTAAGGGACAGACAAAGCTGCAGAAAGAGATATTCCGAGGAGAATGTGGGGCTCATCTGGGAGGAAAACAGTGCTGCCCCTACTGCTGTACTTCTGTACTTGAAGCATTGTGGATTCCATTAACTAACACTTTATTTTTCTGTCCAAGAGGCTTTATTTCTCAGTGTATCTTTTGATTGCACATCCTGGGTACTCCATTATGTTCTCATTGTATTGTAACAACACTTACCAATTTAAATATTTTTAAGCAATAGGAGATTGGCAGATTGGCTTTAGTCAAAAATAACTATGGTTTTTCTTTAATTTGTAAGTTGAATATTGTTTATGACTTTTTAAAAGTGCTCATCTGTACATGCATGTTATTATTTTATGCAAACAAATCATGTCATCCCTTTTAGACATCAAAGCTTAATATAAAGTGTATCCTTTGTTTTGGTTCAGTAGCAATTTGATTTCAGGCCAAATATTGTATTGTTAAAGATAATGTCTGGAGAGGTGGCTGTTTCACCTACCTGGACTCGGCCTCTGCTAGGACACTTTGATCAGCCATTTATGTTTCTCCCAGAGAAGAGGTTGCATGTCTTGAAAGCTGAGATCAAAGTGACAATAAGCTGTAGGGAAGAAAAAAATTACAGAAAATTACACAGATACTATTTTTTATTCAAGGTAATAGACTTGCAAGAGGGGATACAGGGTAAAAATGGATGTGGTTCAAAAAGATAAACAGAGAGTAGATTTTCTCATACTAGGAGGAAGAGCAGGGAGGGTAACAGGAAGTTGCTGCCACTTTGCTTAATCTCAGGCGTGCCTTAAGTCACCTATGAACAGTGGTCAAGGCTGAATCTTTTTAAAAGACTTTCTGCTTGGCCCATATTAGCCTTGTTTGGTGAAGGTCGTTTATTTTTTAACATTATTAACCAAACAAATGGGACCTAGAGTTTTATAGATTTGGTCTTTGTTTCCCCTGGTTACATTGAGTAGCTTTACTTTGCTCATAAAAGAGATAATTCAAGTGGCACCAGGAGGCTTAGAAAATAAAGTAATAAATTACTTCTTGATCATTTATTGTTGAATGCTAATCTATTTAGGGGTGCATATGTGTATTTGATTTTTTTTTTTTTTTTGGTTTTTTCGAGACAGGGTTTCTCTGTGTAGCTTTGCGCCTTTCCTGGAGCTCACTTAGTAGTCCAGGCTGGCCTCGAACTCACAGAGATCCGCCTGCCTCTGCCTCCCAAGTGCTGGGATTAAAGGCGTGCGCCACCACGCCCGGCTGTATTTGATTTTTAAACTGGCCTCCTACCCAGAGTTTAAGTGCAGACAAATGAGTCAGAACAAATAAGTGGCTGGGAAAATGTTGGTTTCTTAGCATTTTCCTCATTATTAATGGCTTCTACCAAATCCCAAACTGAATTCTGAATCTAGACATCACCAGCTTCATCATTTTTGCAGACTGGCATCTGGGAAAGACCACACAGTACAACCTGGTGGAAATTTTGGAAAGTCCCAACACTCCTGGCAATTTTAGGGCTCCAGCACCTGAGACATCAAAGAACTGTTCCTAATTCTGTGTGGGACTGCTAGAAATGATGGGTGGACTGTGTTTGCAGTTCTTCTGTTATGGTTGATGAATCGCATTTTGCCATATTGTTAACTGGACAGCATTCCTGAAGTGCTAATCAACCACATCAGTATCATCCTCAGTGTTTTGATATTTTTTATAAATAGAGTCTTGAGTCTCTTCAGACTCTCAGTGTTATGGTCTGAGTGCGGCAAGGAAGGGGGAACCCAAAGAGGAGAAAGAAATACCCTGTCATGGCTTCACAGACGGGCTTCCTGACAGTCCAGATTTCTTAGGACAAGGACCTTGGAAAAGAATTAATTAAGTCAAATAAAACTTCTATAAAATAATATGTAGCAGCTGAGAGAACCTAAAAGATTCCTCTCAGCACGTGGCCAGGAAGGACCTGGGCCTGATTGTGCAGATGGTCTTAGAAGTCTTGGGAAGCTCTGAGGAAAGGAAGTTCACCAGAGACCCTGTTATTTCAATTGCTGACTCTCCTATGAGCTAAATATCTGGTGTGTTCCAGAAGAGGGCTGGCTCAACTGTCCCTGGCTGTCAGAGGCAGAAGCAGGGTTTCTAGAGGCCATAAAGATTCAACTGAAAATTTCTGCCCTGCAGGCCTTCTCCAGTCTGGAAGAGTTCCTAATCTCTGGCTTAGAGTTTTATATAAAAAGGGTTGCTGAAGGAATTGCTTATATAGGCCCTCAGCTGACACTGGGGTTAGCTGAGTTGCAGACTCCATGGAACCCCGACAGTTATTTCATCTCCCCGTCTCCTTTTGTATCTTCAGATTTAACCAGATAAGACTAAAATGAAAATTAAATAACCACTCTAAATCATAAAAGCAACCGTGGAATGTTTCAGGGATGCTAGACATTGAAAGTCAAATGGAATTGCCTAGTGAAGAGCAGAATACCATCGGCATGGTGTCACAGATAGATCCTAATTACTACAATTTTATCAAAACTTTTTTCTGCCCTATTTGAGTTTTTTTTTCCAGTTCAGTTTGAAAGAAAATAACATTTAGAATTGATAGCTTAAAACATGCCAATCTATTTTCATTTGTAATCATTTTTAATTCCTCAAAATGGCAAGTAGATGAGATATGAAATCTTTTAGGGAGGATAACTACAAAAGCCTTTTGATGTGTTTCTGTTAGTTTAGTGGCTCCCCATGAAGCTGCTGATATTTTAATTATCATCTGCTGCCCCCACGGCCCCTCAGTCAGCACCCAGTCAGCCCAGCTGACCAATCAGGCCTCGGCCTGGTGGGGCTTCCTGTCCCAGGGCTAGGCTCTACCACAGTAGTAATATGTAGGTTAAAATTAAATCTATATCGTTCTATATATCAACAAGACTCAGAAGTCGAAGGCTGGCATCAAAGCCTGCTAGCTCAAAGAGGCTGAGTAGCCACTAGCTGACCTAGCTTTTGTGGCCAGAAACACCACGCCAGACACATCTCTTCCCTCCTCTAAGAACTAAAAGGAAGCTCAACTCTAGTCCCCACCCTTTTTTTCCTGTTCTCTTCTCTATGCAAATTTTTGGCTTCTCTATGGTCAATTCCATCAGCTAGCAAATGCTCTGGCCCTTCTCCAAGTATAACTTGATTGGGCCATCTTAGGAATGTCAGAGTGTCATCAAAATATCCCACAACACCTTTGATGTGAGTTTGAGAACAATTTATAATCCTAATTAACAATGGTTTGCTTTCCTGTGCATTATCTCTCACTGGATAAACAAGCTCTTTCATGGGCAGGATTTCTCTAGAACAGTTTTAAATTGTCCCTTTTCCTTCCCTAACAATCTCTTTTGCATAAAAAGCCCCTCCAAGGGAGCTGACAGAGGAAGAAAAACAGCAGATCCTGCACTCGGAGGAATTCCTCATCTTCTTTGACCGAACAATCCGAGTGATTGAAAGAGCGCTAGCTGAGGATTCTGACATCTTTTTTGACTACAGCGGTCGAGAGCTGGAGGAGAAAGACGGGTTCGTTGCTTATATGTATTTGGAAAAACATAGTGTGATGAGTTGTTGCTTCTTTTGTGTTGGTGTTCTGTTTAGGATGTGAGGTCTCTCTCTGCTGCCCAAGCTGGTCCTGTCTTGGGCTCAAGTGGTCTTCCATTCTCAGGTTCTCCAGTGCTATTAGCCCAGATGCCCATGCCTGCCCAGCTTTGCTCACAGATTGTAAATACACTCATGCATTGACTTTTCAAAACCCAAGTCTAGCAAATGACAGGAAGATGAGATTCCTGGATTGATATTACCAAACAGCTTTGACTGTGGGCATTGGTTATAACTTCCAGTTTAGCGTTTCTCTGTAATTATCATGTGGCCCTGTGAAATTCTTTGGAACTTGGTATCTGGAGCCCAGGCCAGGTGATAGAGACAAGCAGAGTCATACACATTGTCCTTTGAGAAAACATTCTCCAGTCTCCTGCAGCTGACAGAGATTTGAGTAGATCTGCTAGACTGCATCTTGTTGACTAAACAAACAGGAAACTGGAGAAAATGAGCATGAGCTATATAGAATCACAGCAGAGGTGAGAAACAACAATTTGGAACATTCATCTTCTTTTTGGTCCTGTAAGATTATGTATGTGTTACATATACATATGTACATTTCAGGAAAAACATGGTAAAGAGATATTTACAGATAAAACAAAAAGTAGCCAAAGAAATGGGGACTCCGTATGACTTTCTCTGTGACTGTGGTTGGTGTATGTGTTAGAAAGGGCAGTGACTGCCAGCCACCACCATGGGGTATCAGGAGGCATATTAAAGACATGTAAGAAATAGACATAGTTGGATTGTAAACTACAGATTTTTTTTTTGTCTGAGAACAACACATGAAGGTAGGATCACCTGCCTTTCGCATCAGATCTGATTTTTTAAATTATTATTTCTAAAATTCAAATGCATTCCTTTTTAAATTTTTCATTTATTTTGCATACTGACCGCAGATTCCCCTCCCTCCTGTCCTCCCATCCCCTTCCCCCTTCTATTCCCTCCATCCACTCCTCTGTCTCCATCAAATGCATCCTTAAAGGACAATGTGACATCCACATTGAGGATGCTGAAAAGAGCATACCAGAGGTGTGAAAAATAAATTGAAAACATTCTCAACAGTTGGCATCATTAAACTGCACAGAAGTGATAAACAGGATCGTGAATTTGCAAGCTCTACCAATGTTTGTTTTCTTTTAAAAAGCCATTTCTAGTGACTCAGCTAGATTCAATTGTGTCCCCTCCCTATCTTCATACATAGCCCAGTACCATACTGGTTTTTTGACGGGACTAAATTGCATGCACCCCTTACCTGAGTTTGTAGTGCCATAGGATTAGTTGGGGCGTAAGAGTCAAGGGGAGGAAAGGGAAATCATACTACGTCAACTGAGCAGAGCTCAGAGAGATATTTTCTGAAGCCAGGCTACTCATTCTGAGCAAGAGCTACAGAGGTGAGTGGTACTGATGCGACGTAGTGGAATAAAGTGAACTGAGTAAGGGTGACTGTAGACATTTTTCTAAACTGAAACTGAAGGCTTCAGGAAGATTCTTTTGCAGATCCAGTAGCTACTGGCACAGAACAGGCATTCCTCAATTTAAGCACACAGACCCTTGAAGCAATCATGTGAGTGCAGAGTTCTTCGAAGTCAGTACCGAGGCCAGTTGAACATTAGCCAAATAAACACTGGCCAAATTACAATAGGTCCTCTAAGACGAAATGCTTTTTTGGTCCATGACTGACATGGATGTCTGGAACACTCTTGAGATACACCAGCTCTCCACCATACCTGACACTTGGCAGAAATTATCACCTACTGTTACTCAAGGAGACAACTACTACAGCCACTCACAGTTCACAGACAGAAACATGTACATCACTTTGAGTCTAATAACATAGAAGGTAATATTGATATCAAATAATTCCCTATATTTTTATGCTCCTTTAATAGGAGGGAGGTTTAATTTTTTTTTAAATTAATCTTAATGTGTATATGAGTGTGATTACTCAAGTGGAGGTAAGAGGAAAATTTTTGGGAGTCAGTTTTTCCTTCTACCATAGGATAGGGGAACTGAACTTAGGACATCAGGTTTGTTCACAAATATTTTTATCTGCTGAGCTCACTTGCTGGCCAAGGGAATTTTTAATAACTCTTCTTCAGGCTAGAGCCAATTAAAGGGAAGGAAAATGCTTCAAGAATCACTAAGATAAGAACCTGAAACAAAGTGGACACTTTACACCAGGCTCAGAACAAACTCTGGAAGCTTTTCTGAGCCAGTAGACAGGCTTTTCATAAAGAAGATGGTCTTTAATTGATTTGCACAGGTTCGTGTGCCACTGTCTAGACTGGCTTCCTGCCCTGCAGGAGTGTTGCATGCTTTTGCTATTCCACTGCTTCACTGGGAGCCTGGAGGAGACAAAACTCAGTTCTGGAACCTCACTTTCTGCCTCTGCTGTTTAAACCCTCTTAGGGATGTGCAGGCTGGAGCCAACCTTTCTTTCAATCGTCAGTTCTACGATGAACATTGGTCCAAGCATCGAGTGGTCACTTGTATGGACTGGTCTCTCCAGGTAAGAATTAGTGCTGATGGGACAAACTTGACTTGTGTTTTTATGACGTTTGCATAAAACAGAAAGATCATTGTTCCTCTATTTTGGATGTGTTTACTAATCTGTGACTCTCTTCTTTATGCCCATTGGTTTTGGTTCACACTTTTTCTGAAATTTGGGGGTTAATTCTCCATTCATATAGTTGTATTTATTAACTAGCATGTTCTCAGTAATAGACAAACAGCCAGGCCACTCTATGCAGAAACTTGTCTAATTGTGGTCACCTTTAGTTTCCTACTCTTTGAGTCCTATGGATAGATACTTTTAAGTCTTTATCTGTTCTGACCTCTCATTCAGCCGGTTTGGCTGTCTTCCCTGTACTTTCAGGAACAGCTTCCTCCCACTGAATTCTCTCTACTCTTTTCAAGTTCTCTTCCCCTTGCAGACATCTGAAGCCTTTTCTTCTGTTTGATAAACTCACTGACCAGAGTTCTCGATGGCTATAGATTTGACTCTAGTGTAGACAGTTTTACCTCCTACTCAATCTCCCTCCTAATTCTACTTTTTACATCAAACAGATCCATACAGTGTCCCAGAGAATTTCAAACTAATCATTAATGCGTCATTCCATATAGTTCTGATCCTCTTTTGCCTACTATATTACCTTTATGTGGAAGATATCATAATGCACCCTGGGACCTAATGTAGAACTCTCATCACCAATATAACCAGCTTCTCCATCACTTTTCTGACCCAGTCCATCAGCAAGAAAGTCCATTTTTCTATCTGTATGTTCATCAATCTTACATCTACTTTATTGAAAACCTTATAACTAGGTAGGCTAGGTGTGGTGGTGCACACCTTTAATCCCTGAGCAGACCTGATTTCCAACAAATTAAAAAAAAAACCTCAAAACTATACATTCTACTTTGTGTATGTCTGTTTAGAGTTTTTCCTTGGGATATATAATCAAACAATAAATACAAAAATAACCATTTCATTCCCTAAAATAAAGCTCTTCCTTGCCTATTCAAACAAACAAAAAAAAGTCCAAACCCAAAACCTGATATTTGAAGTGAAAATAGGCAACCAAAAATCAACTTGATGAATGGACAACCCAACCAGTTGACAACATACAAATCACTCTGCCCAGCACCGAGCAATGAAGTAACATGTGAAGCACACAACTTAGTTGTGGTGGAGTCAGACTTTGAATGCCCATGGCCTGAAATTTGAGCCATGTAGTCATTTATTTTTAATCTATGTAACTTACATGCCAAACACTATACCAACTGCCTTGAAAATTTTATCTTATTTTACCCCCAAGAGAATTATATAAGGCAGTCACTATCAATGTTTGCATGGGACAGCTGAAGAAACCAAGACTCAATAGATGTTCAGTAAACTGGCTAACAGTCACTCAGCCAGGGTACAGTAGAGCTGGACTCAAGCCATCTAACATTCTGCTGCATAAGTTTTAACTGCTCTTTCCCTCAAAGAGCTGCTTCTGAAGCTGAAACCAAAAGAGCTTGGAGATGCTGAGTGATCCAGACAGAGCAAGTGCCATAAGAGTTCAGTGTAAGTGAGGCTCACTCTCCAGTCAGACAAGGCATCCAGGAGACTGTGATTTAGGCAAAGAAGGATGGGAAGATAAGCAGTGGGGATATAAGAATCTCATTTAATCCTGATGGGCATTGAAGGAGAGCACAATTCCCATAACTGTGCTGTCAGCAGCCACCAAGTGGGCGGGGGTTCTCTGCTCTTGAATCCTCTTTGAGATCCAGACAACAGAGCACAGAGAGCTCTGTTGTACAAAGACTAAGACAGACAAGCTTGCCCAGTCTCTCTGCAGTATGTGGGTGGTCTGTGAACATGCCCTGGTCTACAGAGAAATCAGATCCAAGCCCTAGGAAACACTTAACTTGGTGTGTTCGCTTATTCATGGTCTGGAAATCAGGCAGGAACTTTATCTGACACATTCCTCAACTAAGGCAACTGTTAGTGGTTCCCAAGTCAGCTGCTAAGGCTCCCTGGAGAGACTGCTGGTCTACCAGCCATGGAGCTGGTCCCACCTCACCTCAGTGTGTGGTTGCATGGGTTTGTCTCCACACAAGGTCTTCCCTATGTGACATTTGTGTCAAAGGAAGTAACACTGGAAAACATAGAAGCTCTGCCAGGGAAAAACTACATTTCCTTTCCTTTGTCTCATTCTCTCTCTCTCTCTCTCTCTCTCTCTCTCTCTCTCTCTCTCTCTCTCTCTCTCTCTCTGTGTGTGTGTGTGTGTGTATGTGCTCACACATTCATAAAACCTGCCTATCTACACTGTGGAAAGGGATTTGAAATTGTAAGACATGCATTTTATAGACAGTTTTAAAAAACAGAATCACTAATTCTTGTTTTATGGGTTCAAGAACCAGATTTCCATGCTTCTTAGATGAAGGGAATTGCTGAATTGGTGTACACACTTGGTGATATTAAGACAACAGAGAAGGGTGTGACACTGGCTGGGTGTGTAATGGTTCCAGGTATGCCTTGGAAAGTTTCCTGTGTGAAACAAAATGGAACTGGTGGGAGAAAAGGAAAGAAACATGAGAGATCTGAGTAATTCTACTTTCTATTCTGAGCTCCTTAGGCAATGACTCTCTAATCTTGTAATATTTGTAAAGTATTATATGTACACCCCCTCATAAGGAAATGTCAGTTCTGTCACCTGTTTAGCAGTGTTTAGCACAAGAATACTGTCCACAGCCCATGCGTCAGTGTCCAGGTGTATATAAGTCAGACTTTACCTTGCTCACACCATATGTACACCTTGCCTATGTAAAAGACATCCTCCAATGCTGCAGTCACACAAGACACTAACCCGAAAAATCTTTAAAAATTTGTCTGGTAATGAATTCAGTCAAATTTACAGAGGTAAAAGAGAGTTCCTTTTGGTACTAATTCAAAGCCATTAACACTTGGAGTTTACAAGCACTTTATGCTATGTAGTCTCTGTATATTAGAGTTAGTATAAGTATTTTTATCATATGTAAAGACTAGTTATACATTTTATTAATTTTATTTTTTAATTGAAATGTAATTATATTTCCCCCCTTCCTTTTCCTCCCTCCCTACCACTTCAATGTGTTCCCCCAATCTGTTCCCTCCCAAATTCATGTCCTCTTTTTCTTCTTACATATAAATGCATAGAAATGTAAGTACAGCCCGCTGAGCCTATTGAGTGTTGCTGGTGTGTATATGATTTCAGGGATGCCCACTTGGAACTGGATAACCGATTAGTGGCCACATCCCTCTCTCAGCAGTTCTTAGTTGCCTGCAGTTCTTTATCTCGGGTGAGGCCTCAGGACATCTCCTCCTCCCACCATAGCATTTCTCTTGATGTTGTCATTGTTCAGCTCCTGTTTAGGTAAGCGTGTTGTTGAGGTATCATGGATACAGCTTCTCTTTCATTTCTAGAAGACTCTTTTCTGATCCTCTGGCTTTTACAATCTCTCCACCCTCTTCCTCAATGATTCCCAAGCCTTACATGCAGAAGTTGCATTGTAGATACAGCAGCTGGATCTAGGCAGCCCACGATGAGTTGTATTTTGACCGGTCATGGTGTTTTGTAATGGTTCTGTCTGCTACAAAGAGAAGCTTCTTTGGTGAGATGTGAGAGCTACACCGGCTTGTGGGTATAAATATAAGTATTTAGAATGCAGTTGGGAATTAAGTTGGATTAGGAAAGTGGTAGTAGAAGGTTCTTTAAGATTCATGACCTAACTAGCCCTGGGAAGTTGGGTAGGTTTCTACTACCAGGCACAATTTCACTTCTATTAAGTGTGCCTTAAATCCAATTAGACAGCTGTTGGTTACAGCTAAGATATGAGTGCCACTACTGCATCTTAAGGGATGTCTTCCTTTACTGGTCATTGTTGTTCATAGGCATCAAAACTTGGTCGGACTACTGGTTTGTTTTGAAGATGCTGTGCAAGCATCTTCTGGTACTACAAAAGCTAGTCCTCAGGAAAGAGTCGTTCATGTCAAATCCAGTTCAAATCCTCCAAGTCCTGTGTCTGAAGTGCATGCTGTCTTTAGCAGTACAGGTTCCCCTCAACCTCTGGGAATTAACTTGGATTGGGAAAGTGGAGGCAGAAGGTTCTTTAAGATCCATAACCTCACTAGCCCTGGAAAACTGGGTAGATTTCCACTACCAGGCACAGTTTCCCTTCTGTTAAGTGTACCTTAAGATCAATTTGATAACTCTTGGTCACAGCCAAAGGCAGTAGCAGTAGACTGCATTACTTAGGGAGTCTCTTGGACTCTCCTGACCAACAACTCAAAAGAGAGTTTTTCATGCCTTGTAGATGTAACCAACCGTCTTATTAAAATAAGAAACACAGAACCAATGTAAAAGAGAAAGCTGAGAGGTCAGAGCTCAGAGCTAAAACCTTACCCTTCCTGCTGAGGTGCTCCTACCTCCCCGACAGAGACCTACTTCCTGTGTGTATGTCTTTAAATAGTCTTTCTGTTCTGCCTTCTCATTGGTTGTAAACCAAAACACATGACTGCCTCATCACTGCCTGTAAGTACAGCCCTCCAGGTCTTAAAGGCGTGTGTCTCCAATGCTGGCTGTATCCCTGAACACACAGAGATCTACCAAGTGCTGGGATTAAAGGCATGCGCCACCACCACCACACTCTTCCTATGGCTCTAATAGCTCTGACCCCTGAGCAACTTTATTTATTAACATACAATTAAAATCACATTTCAGTACAAATAGAATACCACCATAATGCCTAGTACTGGAGGTTGTTAGTCTGTGCCTCTTGGAGATAGGTAGGTAGTATTGTCAGACTAAGTGGCATAGCTTCGTTTCTAAAAGAAAAAAAAATGTTAGGTAAATAAATATATGGTTCCTTATGACTTTTTCAAACATTCATAGTGTTGGTCTTCCTCCCTATCTCCCTCCTTCTTATTGGCCTCCCACCCCTGTTCCCACTTAACCCCTGGTCCATTTCTCCTTTGTATCCTGTTACTCCTCTCTCCACCACCACCACTGAACAGCACTCACCCCCGCCTTTGTTTGTTTGTTTTTTGAGACAGGGTTTCTCTGTGTGATCATCTTAGCTGTACTGGAACTCGCTTTGAAGACCAGGCTGGGCTTGAACTCACAGAGATCTGCCTGCCTCTGCCCCTGCATGCTGGGATTAAAGTTATACGCCACCATGCCCAGCTAACAGTCCTTTTTACTTTCCTTATTTCTGGAGTTAGTCCAGGTTCTACTCACCCCTGAGAATTTGGAGTAGAAGCTGCAGATGAGAGAGAACATGCAGTGTTTATCTTTTGGGATCTGGGTCACTTCACTCAATATAATCTTTCCTAAGTCCATCCATTTTTCTGAAAATTTCATGATTTCATTTTTCTTTACAGCTGAATTGTATGCCATTGTGTATGTACATTCTCACTATCTGTTCATCTACTGAGGGGCATTTAGATGGTTTCTGTTCCCTAGCTATTGTGAATATTGCAGCAATGAACATGAATGAGTGAGTATCTGTGGAATAGGATGCCCATTCCTTTAGGCCTAACATGCCAAGGAATGGTATAGCTTGATCATATGGTACATTTGTTTTCAGTTTTTTGAGACATCTCCCCACTGCTTTCCATAGTGATTGCACTGGTTCAAAATCCCATCAACAGTGAATGAGAGTTCCTCCAGTTTCCCACAGCCTCTCCAGCATGTTTTGTTGACCTTAGCTATCTGGGGTAAGATGCAATCTCTGAGTCATTTTTCCTTGCATTTCCCTGATTACTAATGATGGTGAACATTTTTTTGAGATATTACTGAGCCATATTCTTTTGAGAAATTTCTGTTCAGACCCCTAGTCCATAGTTTAATTGGTTCGTTTGTTTTCTTAACTCTTTTGTTTTCTGGGTTCTATATGTATTCTGATGTCAATCTTTTGTCATATGTACATCTGGCAAAGATTCTTTCCCACTATGTGGGCTTTCTCTTCACTTGACTGTTTCCTTAGCTATACAAAGGCATTTTAGTTTTCTAAGGTCCCAATTAAAGCATTACACTGCTTTCCAAACCCAAAGCACCAAAGTCCAAATTCCTCCAAACAAACACATGGCTAGGTCTAACACAGCCATATCCTCTCCTGGTACCAATTTCTGTCTCAGTTAAGGTTTACTATTGCTGTGAAGAGACACCATGACCACATCACTCTTACAATGAAAACATTTAATTGGCATGGCCCGCTTACAGTTTCAGAGGTTCAGTCCATTATCATCATGAAGGGTAGCATGGTGGTGTGCAGGCTGACATGGTACCGGAGCTGAGAGTGCTACATCTTGCAGGCAACAGGAAATCTACTTCTTTGTCACACTGAAAGAAACTTGAGAAAAAGAGACCACAAAGCCCACCCCCACAGTGACACACTTCCTCCAACAAGGTCACACCTCCTAATAGTGCCACTGCCTTTGGGGGCCATTTGCTTCCAAACCACCACAAGATCTTTTATCTCCTTGGTTAGCTTTATTCCTTAATATTTTTGAAACTAGTATGAATAGGAGTATGTGTATGATCTCCTTCTTACCATTTTTTATTATTGTCATATAGGAAGGCTTCTGATTTTTGGTAAGCTGTTTTTTTTTTTTTATTTTGACACTTTTTTCAACTTGCTGGTAATATCTAGAAGTTTTCCACAGGAAATTTTGGAATCTGTAATGTGAAGTATTATATCATTTGCAAATAGGGATAATTTGACTTATTTTTCTATTTGTACCACTTTAATTTCCTTCTCTTGTACTTTTTTGTATAGTTAAATTTTGGCAAGTTTCCTAACTTCTACTGGCTTGAACTTTTTTGTTCATGAAGTCCTGATAAAAGATGATACCTAGCTTTCATGCTTACTGTGGGTATTAAATGAATCAATATATCTAGTAGACTGAGTGCCTTAAGTGTCTGGGACATGGGATACACTCGGTAAATATGACATAGCATAGTAGTCACAGTGATATTAGTACTCAAAGAACACTACCCCTACTCTCTGCTCCCCAGAGTAAATTTCAAAAATGTTCCCTGGACTCAGGAACTTCTGTGATGATGCCCTGAGCATTTCTAGATCTTTCTTCTTTTACATCTCTTCACAAAGCCTATAAACTAATGTCCTTTGAACATTTTCTTCCTTAATAAAAATAAGTTTTAATAAAATTGTACTTCTGGCTAGATTAAGTAAAAAGGAAGAATTTATTGGCAAGCTAGTACAGTAAATAGGAAATCCATGGAAGATATGAAGACCTACAACTCAGGGTAGGAAAAAGACACCTGAGCAGTTTGGGGGACCTCACCAATAAAAGATTGTCCCATCCAAAATGTACATCCAAGTTAGAGAACATCATTAGGTTGTTTTGGTCAAGTATCAGCTCTGCTCTTAGTCATCTCTGGGACTCTGGGCATCTATGTATCGCCAAGCGATTCCCAACAGAGGATCCTGTGAGGCAGACAGATTCAGGAAGAATTTCCTCCCCGACCTTCCTACTCTTGCAGCTAGCCACCTCCCTCTTCTCTCCTTGAAGCTCACCAAGTCACCATCGTTGTGTATCCCATGGCCTTCCCAGCTGTCTCCCTGAAATGCCCACTCCTAATGAGAGCTGCCTTTTGCCATCTCCACCCTCACTCACCATGTGCCCAGCTTCTACAGAACCTTGATGATACTGCACTCCTGGCTCACATGGTTCTGCTTCAGTGTCTGAGCTGATGTTATTCTAACTACATGTGTCTTGTTTCCCGCTAGCCAAGGGTGAGTTCCCGCAGAACAGAATATGTTAACATGAATGTTCCTATCCCATATTGCATCTGATTCTACATTTTAATTATATACAGACAACACTGGACACAAAGTCACAGTGGACAGAAAGTGATGTAGCCCTTTGAACTCAACTGACTTTCACAGGTTTCCTCACTTTGTCGTTCACACGTAATATGACTTGGAACATGTCACTTACCCAAGCGCTCATCTTTCTTGTCTGCAGAAATGAGTAGACCATTACCTTCTTTATACAATCATGAGTAACAAATGAGTTGAGACATTGCCCAGCTCAATGCCTGGAACATAAGGGCCACTTAAAGCATGCTGGCTCTTTTCTCTCCAGGAAATATTAGATTCTGTTTTTCCTGAAAACAGCTTGGCTTGAGGGCAAAGCTACTAATTTCTGGGTAAAATTTCTCTAAGTTAAATGTAGGATAATCCAGTCCTTATGAGTAATTAAATAACCAGAAATTTCACAATTGTTAAAAGCGTAATTTTAAACATTTAAATTTTCATAATTGCTTTGGAAACTTGATAATGAGTAAATATGACTAGCCATGCTCAAACAGTTTTTTAAAAGATGTACAAGAAGACACTCTGAAATCCTAATAGTCTGCATGAGATAAGATGTAAGTCAGTCCCTCTACACCTTGTAATTCCTGTTATAGGAAAACTGCCAAAGGCATTTTCCTGGTGTTCTCACTAACGCACTGCCTGTTTGCTAAAGAAACTTAAAAGCCAAACAAGTTAAAATATTTTTAGATGGAAAAAAAAAAAAGAAAGAAAACCTGCAAGTGGGTGTGAACGATGAGACCCAGATGTGAAGCTGTGGGATGCTATTCCAGACACATCTGGCTGCTCTCTGGCCCCTGCGGTAGTGGTGCCGGTGTTTACAGACTTGCCTTTTCACATGTGACATAGTTAAACTTCAGATGGACAGTCTGGAGACTTCTGTGTTTATCTGGATGTTAGCTTCATTGAATGGGCTCTGAATCAAAGGCCTTGCTTAATCAGCTTTGATTCATCTGCTGAGGAGCCTTTTCTAATAAAGAGTGATGACTTCCCTTGGTGGCCACATCCATGTGTGCTGTGTGCCTATGCCTCTTCTATAGTAACGAATGAACTGTAACTCTCTGTAGTGGAAAGAATGAATAAAGCCACATGGAAGACTTAGATTTAGTTACGGTCCATAGGAAGGAAAAGTCAAAGTTCACATTTATAAAAGTGTTGTTCAATTTGAATATGTACATAGCACAGTGAACAGGAAGAGAAAATGAGACTATATGTGAGAAGAGGTTCATATAAGCTGTAATAATTCTGGGGTGTAAGAGAGCCACTCATGAGAAGCCCAGGTAAGGGTGGCATTGGGGTGACACGTGTTCTAACTTAGATATGGCTCATGAGTCGCTCTTTTTATTTGATCACACTCAGGACAGAGTTCATGTGGGGTGAGAAGGTATTTTCAACATCCCTTTAGAGCAGTGGTTCTCAACCTTCCTAATGCTGTGACCCTTTAATACAGTTCCTCATGTTGTGGTGACCCCAACCATAAAGTAATTTTCATTACTACTTCATAACTGTAATTTTGCTACTGTTATGGATTGTAATGTAAATATTTTTGGAGATAGAGGTTGCCAGAGAGGTTGTGACCCACAGGTTGAGAACCACTGCTTTAGAGCCTTCCTTGTTATTATATGATTATGCTTTTATATTAATTGATTTGATTACTGTGGTGTTTGATAACAAAGGAATTAATATTTATGCTGATCACAGAGTTACTGAAATAAAAGAGAGTTTCTGAAATAAAAATTATAATTGTTTAATAGATTTTTTTTTTGCCTTAACACATCATGTGCTGGGATTTATCCAACCATGGGTTCAGAGATAATAAAACAACAACAATAACAATAAAAACATCCTAGTCCTAATACTCAAGGAGCTTGTGATTTAGGGAAATACACAGCGAGAAAGCAACAGACTACAATTGAACAATCGCTTTAATAGAGGCATAAAAACATAAGGTGCTAAGAGGCCTGCCTGGGAGGGCAGATGGTCAGGACTGTCTGGAGGCCTTAGTATCTTCATTCAGTCTCACAGGTGAGTTAAGGGGTAAGCAACACAGAGAGATCCCCAGTGAGCAGGAGATCAGAATCCTAGGTACAGAGAGAAATAGTACCTGTGTGCTTCTCAGTTACCTGGTAAGACTGGGTAGAGAGTGTTCATGGGTGTAAGGAAAGGTCATAAGATACTCTTCAGGAGCAACAGAGAAGGGCACACCAGAAAGGATTCTACATGACTCGGATTTTCCCTTGAAAGCCGGGATAAACCATTAATTGTCAAGCTGAGGGTGACCTGCCAAATACACACTTTACAAATTTATCCTGGCAGAGCTTGGAGTAGGGGATAGTGGCCATAGGCTGTGGAAAGCCCGAGAACAGGCAGCTACCGAGGAGTCTGATAGCCTCCCTCATCAGACAAGAAGTTAACTTGGGTGTCTCTGCCCTGAAGAATGAAAACAAAATGGAGATTCAAAATGTATGTAGTACTTAGTGATAGACAGCGTGTGGGGTGGAGAGAAAGGAAGGAGTGAAAATGAAAACAGAACGCCTGGTTTGGCCAGTGAGGTGAGACCAGATATAAGGCACAAACTTAGGGAGCCCTGGGCAAGCAGTAAGCTTTGTGAGGAAGCCTATCAGCATATTTTCTATGTGTTCCTCATGGTACTGGTAAATTTCCTGACATCCCGAGCAAACCCCAGTGGGCAGTCAAATACTAATATCTACAACTCTGAGAAATACCAATCCTACAGAGAAATTTGGAAATTATAAACATATTAAGATTTTAAAAGCCATTGGGATTGACAGGATCACCTAGAAAGAAGGTAAAAATAAGAAGAAAAAATAAGAAGTAAGAGAATAACCTTGTCGAGGTTATTGTATGTATGTAACAAAAGGAGAATCTGCATGGGTTTTGCAAAGCAGTAAAGAAAGAAAATCAGAACAAAAAGTTGTCATGGGAACCAATATAGAAAAAAGGAGAGGGTAGGCCAAAGTGATTGATTCTATAGGACTCAAGCATGTTTCCAGTCTGGTAACCACGCAAGCACACACAAATGTGAGAGAGAAAAGAAGTAGGGTGTATTGATTTGATATTAAATGCGCCAACTTTTAAAAAAGATTGGACCACTTGAAGTGTGTAACACAGCACAAATCCGTAGGATGAGAAATTTCTTATGAGACAGCTGTGATGGTGTACATTGGTGGGATATGTTGAAGGCATCAATGCAGGAGGGTCATGGGAAAATTCCTATGCCATCATCTTAACGTAATGAATTCTTGTAATCTTTCATTTAGTACCCTGAGCTGATGGTTGCTTCTTACAACAACAATGAAGATGCTCCCCATGAACCAGATGGCGTGGCCTTGGTTTGGAACATGAAGTTCAAGAAAACCACACCAGAATATGTCTTCCACTGTCAGGTAGGAGTCAGCAGAGTAAAAATAGCCCCCATCTCCTACCAGACCCAACACACTTCAGGCTGTACTGCATCTGTCCTGGGCTGGGAGGAAGAACCGAGTTTAAAAATGGAATTGTTGACAATTTTGGAAAATTCCCCCACAGTAACCTAATGTTTTGGGAAAGTGGCAGCCCTCTTCAAATGGTTAGGAAGCCTGCTTGGGGACTGTGTGTCATTTGCTTTCTATTTAAAACAGCCCCCAGGAGGATGAGTTGCTAAAGACCTCGCACTTAGGAAGAAACTGTGGTGTGCCACTTCCTCTGCTCAGTGCGGCATATGCTTGCCCACCCATGTGGATGCCCTCAAAGCATTACCAGACGAGCTCGCGCCTGTCTCTGAAACGCACTCCAGTGGATGTCTGTAGGCACCATACTGTTCTGGAGATAATGATACTGTTGAAGCTGAGTGGGGGCGGGGGAGACTGACCACCAACCCTACTTGAATTGCTGAGAAACGTAGATGGTGTTTCTACTTTGCAAATGCAGATTCCATCAGAGAGTGGGGGTGTTTTAGTCCTTGTGTCTAATGACATGTGTCTTCTCTTCCATTTGACAAGCTGGGACTGAAATTAGGCGACACTTGGATATGTTCAGCTCCGCTCTGTTGCCATGACTTTGACCAAATGACAGGCCTTGGCATGGGTCAGGGATTGTGCGCAGGAAAGTAGAAAGCAAACACTCTACCTCAAAAATTCAGTTCCTCAAATATTAGAATTCGGAGGTACCGAGAACTACCCTGAAAACACGCCTCTATAGAGGTAGGGAGGTAAATCTGCTGGTCTCATCCTAGGACGCTCTGTGCCATTTTATATCTAAGACCTGAGTGTCTTTTTGAACTGAAATATGTTTACACTTTAGGACATTATCAGATATAATTTGAGGAACAGGAGCTGCTGGAATAAAAGGCCCAGCTTCAACGTGATTGAGTAACCTCTAACTCTGGCCATGTTTTTCTAATTTGCTATCTCACAAACGGCTTAACAAGAAGTCTAGGCCTGTGTAGTAAATAACCTTTATTTTCTGGACCTTTGAAATGAGAACAGTTTTTTTTTTTTTTTAAGATTATCAAGTTTGTCAGCCTGATAGGCTCTTTTTGTAAACATAGAAGCACAAAATCCTAATTTTGTTCAGTTTTAAGGGGTTTGCTGCATTGCCAGGAAAATACTATAAGGATTATGGGATAAGGGGAAGCACATTTTTGAAAACCAGGGCCTTTTAAGCTGTTTTGATATACAGAAAGCATATCTTTAATTTTAAAGCTCCAAGAAGTAGTTCATGCTGTTTCAGTCAATGCTTACGATGTTTATCATAACTTCAAGTTTTTCTAATTCTATTAACTGAGTACGGTGGCCTGTGGCAATAGTGGGTAACATGGTTAATATTCACAATATTATATAGTAAACAAGCCAATAGGATCATGATAATACTTAGTAAAGAAGCAAGGACCAAAGATCTTTGAAATCATCAGAATTTTTTAAATTATTTGTTTCATCATGGCACAAAGCTAATAACAGTATTCACTGAGGCAAGCATCCTTTCCTCCTTCTCATGACAGCTTATGATTTAATAATTACTTAAATGATTATTGTGCTTTAGTTTTAGTTTCTCATTTAAATGATCTATTGTACTATTTTAGAAGAAAATGTGGTCCTGGTTTTATTTTTTTTAATCCAGAAATATGTGCATAGACAAGATAAAGTCACATAGAGTTACCAAAAGATGCTGAATAAAATCTCTCCATCTCCCAAATTGCCCCTACCATCTTTAATTCATCTGGTGACCAGAAGCAGGGGGCAATTTAAAGCTCTGTGTGCTATCCCAATTGGGAAAACTGGTCATCTGACTCAACAACTTCAGATAAGTCAAAGCTGTTTCATTCAGGGGCACGTGGATCTGAAGGTGTTTGATAGCAAAACTATGGTCTCAGAAATGAAATAGGTGGTTCATGTAAGTGACCTAGATACTCATGAAGGGCACATTTAAGGAAAATGAAAAAATCAAAAAAAGAATCCTAGTTGCAGAATGCACTCCACTGTCTAGTTTGTGCTGGTATTTAATGGCTCTTAGGCATTCTAACGATAGCAACTGCAGTGGGGAAACTGTAGACCCCGCTTTCTGAAAGCTGAAGAGAATGAGCTCTGAGCCCTCTTGGGACAGAGGGAAAGATAGAGCAGTGACAGCAGAAGTGACCACAGTCAGCCCTCTACATCCTCTGGTTCTGTCCCCACGAAGTCGACTCCCCATGGCCTGGGAACATTTGAAAATAAATGTCTTCCTAACACACGCATAGCTTTTGTCATTGCCCTCTGAGTAATAGAACAACAAGTTGCATAGTGTTTGCGTTGCATTATGTATTACAAATAGTAGCGAGGGTGCTTCAAGTATACAGGGAGATAGAGACAAGTTATATGAAAACACCACAGCCTCTTCCACAAAGATTTGAGCATCTACAGACACTCAAAGGAAGGGAGGTCCTGAACCCAGTACCCCAAGGATGCTGAGGCACAACCATGTGAAATCCTTCTAAAGATTCCTGGGTATGTTAGGCAAGGTTCTTAGGAGTTTCATATTCCTAGAAAAATAGAACCAATGGGATATATATATATATATACATATATATATATATGTATATATATACATATATATATATCAGATAGATAGATAGATAGATAGATAGATAGATAGATATCAGATATTCAAAAGAAAAAGGTATTCATTGAGAGAAAGAGAGAGAGACTGAGAGACAGACAGAGATAGAGAGAGAGAGATTAAAAAAAGAGAGACTTTTAAATGAATTTTTACTCTTAAATCATGAGGGCTAGCAAGCCCAGAATCTATGGAGTTGGCCAGAAGGTGGAGATTTAGATAATGTGGTCCTAAGGTTGAAATCTATAGCACAGGCCAGCAAGTCAGAAGTTCCATGCTGCCAACAGAATCAGTTCCTCTTTGGGAACTCCAGCTTCTGCTCTGAAGGCCTTTGGCAGATTAGATGAAGCCATCTCTCCTTACTGAGGATAATCTACTTTACTCAAAGTTTACTGATTTGAGTATTAACCATACCTAAAATATACTTCCCACTGACACCTAGACTACTGTTTCAACCATAAACTGGACACAGAGTAGCCAAGTTAACATATAAAGTTAATGTTTTGATTTTACCCCAAGCAATCCAGGAAAACAGTATCTTTCATAACTCCTAAAATGAAACTGATTGCAGATCACTTGGGGATAGCAAACAAATAAATTCATGTGGAAAGTTTAACTTGAAGAGAATATGAGCATCCCTTGATAAGAACAAACATATTTGAGTTCATGGGGAGTGTGTCTATGGCACTAAATCCTTGAACATGCACAAGTATTGAACATCTAGTGTTTACATTCCTTACCATAAGCTCTCAGTGGCTGCAGACTAGAAAGTGGCTCAGAAGAGTCGTGAAGCAAGATAAATACCGTGAACGGCACAGCTAGGTTGAAATCAGCTGACATTTCTCCCAAAACCACTTCCGGTGTCATTCTGTACCAGTAAGGGATGTAACCACGTGTAGGAGTGTGGCCTTGTCCTGTGGAGGGAGGAAGGTGAACAAAGAAGAAATGAAGCAAGCTAAGCCTTTGCCTACGCTGCTTGTGATAGCCATCTGGGTGACTTTAAGAAGGATGACGCCTGGGTCCTTCCTGTCCTCAGAAATTCTGATTTACTTCATCTGAGCAAGATGAGCAAGCATGGGAATTGTAGCAAGGGCTATTCAGATCATCAAAAGTTTCTCTCTGGCAGCTTGACATTCACAAGTCATCAGATTATTATGATTTTCTAACCTGTCAGGCAAATTCAGAGAGCTCCCCAAATTAATGTGAGAAATCAGGCTTGGTACCATACTCCTACAATCCTAGCGCTCTGAGTGTGTGGGGGGTGGAGCTGAGGATGGGGCATTGTGAGTTGGAAGCCATCTTGGGATACATTTTTTTTTTTTAGTTCCAAGCCAGCCAGTGCTATAAAACAAACTAAAGTCAAACATATATGAGAAAACAAATTCCATCCCTCCCTTATAACCTATGTATGACTCTTCTCCTACATCTTTTCTGACCTCTGACAAATTTTATTTATTAAAACTGGCACTTTCAGGATACTAGCTCACCAAAATCAAATCAGTTGAGTCCTCACTCTCTGTGGCATTCCAGTAATTTAAAAACTAGTTGAATAGTTTGCTCTAAGTCACAAGACTGGGGATAGGAAAAGGTGAGTCGTATGATGACTATGGTTTCATCATTTTAGCTAAGCATTTCTTGTAAATCTCCATTGATTCGTCCCATGGTTCCACTACATAATTGCCAACAAATCCGGTGGCTTATAAGACTATTGTTTCAGTAAACAAGCTTCAACTCAGTCTTCCGTCTGTAAGACCCAATGAGCTTTCAGCATAATCACAAAAAGCTTTCAGAGGAAGGCTCGTTTTTTCTGTCATGAGGAGGGAAGGCCAAATATCTTCTCCTTCCATGGGTGGTTTCATGTGTCTACTACACTACATTTTCATGTGGGCACTGGGCCTGCATTTTCTATTTTCACTTCAATAAAAACTGTCTATACTTGGAAAATATTGGTGCACTCTGCATAGAAATCAGTCATGTGGCCGGCCGGTCCCATCACAGTCTGGCAGCGCTCTTCTTGCCTTCTGTAGTGGCTTCACACACTCTCATTAGATTATATGTCTGACCACCCTGCATTGCTTACCCTGGTGTGGTCGTTCTCTTTAAAATGGAATGAAGAGAATCAGAAATATATATCTTAGAATTAGCTACATCCAAGTAAGTAAAAATGCTTTATTTAGTGACTTAGTGTGGTCAGAGGTTTTCTTGGTTTTTTTTTTTTTTTCCTCATTTTTCCTGATTTGGCTTCTTTGTTCGTGGCCTCCTCTTTTTGAGGATCATCTGGCAATTGCCTGCAACTGACCGTGGCTAACCCTCCACGGCTTCGGGGGGAAGCAAAATGTGAAGAAGGGTGATATCAGCTGACGTGGTGGGTGCCAGGGTTGAAACCCCTAGGTTATATTTTTTCCTATGTGTGGCTTCGCTTCTCATTAAGATTCTACAAAGATTAGAGATGGAATTGCAACTGGTGGCCTCAGCTGCCCAGCCTGTGTGTCTGCTGAGGTTCCCAGTGGCCTCAAAAAGAGTTCCCCTGTGAGGAGCAACAGTAATCCAGGAGAGAGCGTGGGCTGGCGGTTGGGACAGAAAGTTAGACGTTGCCTCTCCATTCCTGGCTGACAATACAGCTGGCTGACCCTGAGTGAGCTGTGGTGACTTTGTTATGCTCCCTGATCCCATAAAGAGAGGCCTTCCACAGCCTCTGGGAGAATAGCGAGGTTCATTTCAATAAAGTCAATTTCTCACCAAATTTTGTCCCTCCTCCAACCCAAACTGAGGCTCATAGTCCAAACCTATAAAGCAACGTTGTGTGTAAAATTGTTGGACACAAAGCTCTAAATGAATTTAAATTTATTTCCTAAAGTATATTGTAACCAATGAGTACTAGAATACGGCTTAATAAATTTTTATTTAATATAAAAGGAGGATTAATTTTCTTATGACCTACCTGATAAAAAGGAAGAAATATTTTTAAGTGTTTCTCTTGGATTTGCTAAAAAGTTCCTGTTAGTGACCAAGAAAGAAAAGAGACAAAGAAGAGAAGGTTCTTTGATGATCTGGGCTTTGCTTCCTATTCCTTGGAAGTTCCTGGCATTTCAGCTGAAAGCACATCATAGATGCTTTGTAATGGGAAAAAAATCCATGGTCAAGAACATGTAAGCCAAGGAGAGCCCAGTTTTCAGATAAGATGTTTGATGCATCTCAGCATCACAAAACAGAAGAGGAGGCCTCAACAACCCCACTGTAGCTGTGACACACATTTCACAGTACAGAATTATGGAAAAGTAAAGGTTATTTATATTAAGAACATCAAGGTAAAATCAACTTCTTACCAAAAAAAAAAAAAAAAAAAAAGACAGAAACACAGGACCAGATGAGAGGAACAGCCACTCGGTATCTTTATCTTCTGTAGTACTCTAGGAAAAGGCCTAAGTGACTTTAAATATGCATGCTGAAATGAAACACAGACATGAGGAAACATTTCTTTTATGCAACTGAATATGACTGGTCTGATGATTGAGGCTTGAACTAGATAGTGAGTCTTATTAAATAAAACAGCAGGCACTTCATCTTCCATTTGGCCCAAGAAGCTAGAAGAAAAAAGAAAGAAAGAAAACAGCCTTGCTGGCTTTCATTCCTCATCTACCCTCTCTTTGGATCTTCTCCAAAGAGTAAGTAAGACAAGGCCTGGGCACAGAAGGCTACGCCTTTAATCTCAGCACTCAGGAGGCAAAGGCAGGTGGATCTGTGTGAGGCCAACCCAGTCTACATAGTAAGTTCCAGGTCAGCCAGAGATACGTAGTGAGGACCTAATCTCAAACAAGTAACCTAAGAAGTAGAATTAGTCATTGAGATTATTACTAGGATATATATATATTAGCAAAGAGATGGAATCCAAGGTGACTCCTCATCTAAACCCAGCAGTAAAGGACTGTGTACACCTCTCTGAGTGCTGGTGACCAATGAGCAGTGAGTGACTTGATGCTACCACATCATAAGCATACAGCTTTGAGCAAAGTATCTTGAATTGTTTCCTCATCTCTCCATAGTACAGATGATCAAGCTGAAGCTTTCTGTTACGATAACTAAATCTATCCCATTAATGTGCATATACATCTATATGTGGACCCCAGAGTTGCACATGGCATCCATTCTCCTAAATGTCCTTCCCTTCTCTTCCCACCCCTGTGCTACAGCCTTGATAGGATTTTCTCCACCTGTGCTTCAAGGAGTTATCCTCAAGAACTGTTGGTCCTGGCAGTGATAACCAACAGGCAATGTGGACTAGTTCGCTGGCCTGTCACAACCATGTCTATCTTCATTCCCCTGTCTCCTCCAGAGCTGCTCTCTGAAGTCAGAGAAACCTTGGTTTTGGAGAGTGGGGGTGAGGAATAAATGGGGATAAATGAGGAGAAGGGTCTATTTACTTCTTAATATAATTGTGATGATAAAATAGTATAGGAGCTAGTGAGATGGTTCAGCAGATAAAGACGCTTGCTGCCAAGTCTGATGACCTGAGTTCCACCCTCAGGATCCACATGGTGGAAGGAGAGAACCAACTCCAGCAAATTGTCTTCTGACTACCACACAGGCACTATGGCATGCATGTACATAATGCACATGTGTACACACACACACACTATATGCATATATATACATGTATATGTATGTAAAAATAGATAATGTGAATATGTTTGTCAGCTTGGGATGCCATAGCAAAATACAAAGATTGAAGATACACAAACAACAGCAATTATTTCTCACATTTCTAAAGGCTGGAAAATCCAGAATCAAATTGCTAACTGACAAACTTCTGACTAGGTCTCTCCTCCTGGCTTACAGATGGTCATCCTCTTTCTGTGTCCTCAGATGATGGGAGAAAAGAAAGACAGCAAACTCTCCGGTGTGTCTTCTAATAACACTGATCGTAACATATTAGGGCGCCACTCCCTCCATGATCTCATAAGTTTAATTATGCACTGTTTCCAAATGTCATCACATCCATTGTGAGAGCTTCAGTGTAAGGAACTCAGAGGACCAGGGACACAGCTCAGTCTACTGCAAAACATGAAAGAACATTCCATTTTCTTCTTTCACTATTATTGCATGATGGTTCCATAAGAAGAAGGTGAAACTAAGTGAGGCATTCTCATTTTTCTCACTTGGCTATAATCTTTAAGAAGTTTTACCCAGCTGGCAATTCATTTGTTCGTTCATTCATTCATTCATTCATTCATTCATGAACAAACTTTCATGGGATACCCACCATGGCCATTCCCACTAGGCAACAGTTGGTTGGAATTCAATAGCTGTCCCTTCTCCATAAAACCCTTCCGATTTCCCTGGTCTTTACCAGACTTGATTTTCAGTTTTGAATCACCTGGCCTACTCTCCTCAGTTAGGAGTTTCCTGGACCCTGATGGTGTTGATGAGACTCATATGTGCGCCCTTTTTATATACTGGCCCAGGACAACTCCAGAGTCCTCTCATCACAGTCACTTAACCATTTATTTCCTTACTGGATGGCTAGGAGAAAGTTTCTGAGCCCTGGGAAGCAGTTAAGTGTGTACTTAAGTGCATGTGGCTATGGGGCTACACAGCCTGGGATTATGATTTAGATCTATTACTTACAAACTATTACCTTGGGCAAATCAAAGGCTTGTTAAGGAGACTGAAATAAATGAATGCACATGAAGCACTTGTGTGGGGCACATTTTAAGTGTCCAGCAGACATCAGCTACAGTTACTACTTAAGGTGCAAGAATAAGTTTCAAAATCTGTAGTCATCTGTATTATTCCAATAATAATAATGTAATAATGTAATAACCTAAATGGCATTGGTACAGGTCCATTTGTACACCATGCCTTTAGTTTCTAAATGGAAAAGGTTGTGACTAAGGGGATCTAACAGGAAGAACTAGGGCAGCCGGGCAGCAGGAAGCAGGAAAAGGCATTTTTTACTATGAGGACAAAATGAACTTACTAATGACTGGCAGGATTACCTGGACTTATATGGCTTAAATGCCATGCCTGCTGTTGCTCCTGGCACGCGCTGGATACACATGCACTGTTTTGTTGGGTTTGGAATGTTTTGTTTTGTTTTGTTTTCTGCTTTGGATTAACTACTCATATTGATGCCCCCAGCTACATAAAAGAAACGTCATAGCTCCCACAGCTATTCAGAGTCCACTGTAGACTGGGCTAGCCATTTGTTGACTCATCTAGAAATGAGTATGCATGGGCAATCTTGAGCATTTTCCTTTTCCTTTTTCAGATACCTAGGGTCAGGTTTAAAAGAGTGTCACAGTATGACGTGGTATGGTGGGAAGAAGTCTCAGGAGGGCAGTGTTCTCCCTCAGAGGTCTATGGAGGACAAGGAAACCTCATTCTTAAAAGGGAACAAGAAAAGGCAGAGGTGGCTGGATGTTCCCCCAGGCTACCTTAACATTAACATGGATTGTGCTATAACCAGACATCTATGTATGGCTGTAGTTTTTTTTTTTTTTTTATTTTGTAGTCTAGGAATGGAATTGCCTCTTGGTCATCTATTTATAAAATATACCTTCTTTCCCTCTATGTGTGTGTGAGTGCTTGAGTTGCCTAATATCATCAGAATAATTGATCTGTTTGAATCCCCCAACTCCCATTACTAATAAACAAAGAGACTGATGTTTCCCCAGCCACACAGATATTCGCATACTTTCATCAGAACATTTCAGGCAGAGGAATGCCTCAATGGCGTGGCCACTGATCCCTTGCCCTTGCTAAGTCAAATAACATCCCACGCACACTCTTGCTCTCAACCTATGAAAGTAGGTGGACGATGGAAGAAGGCATTGGCAGGAGAGGGAAGGGGCCAAGAGAACAGAGTGGAGAGGGGACTTTGGTCAAGGAACATTCCAGAAACTGCAGAAGACTAAAGTTTTTGGAGAACTCGATTTTTAAAACAAGTGTTTGTTATCAAAGAGAATTGTGAAAATAAAATTATCATCTGTACTTCCAGGAGAAGCCTTCTCCCCTTTGTTACAGCAAGGGGTCTGTATTTGGCTCTTCCCACGCGTGTACTGATTACTACTGTTGCAATGACATGCTTATTCCTAGCTAGAGAATTTAGCACAGTGTTTGTTCTCTTTCTCTTGGGTTAAAGATTTTGATCGGTTATTTTTACACTTGATCTTAGCTAAAAGACTGAGGTGTGCCTGGATTATTTTTAACTATAGTGTCCTCAAAAATATAGCTTGTCTTATATACTAAAACCATTGTTAGTATCAGCATTTACAAGTTTTCTTTTCTAATTCTAAAGCTGGTGTGTTTTCTGCCCTTGACTGTTTAAAAAAGTATTTTAATGCCTGTGATAATAAACTGTTATTATCATTATATTATATTATCATTATTTTAGCAATGTGTCCTTGCTTATCCTATAAGCTCGCTCTTCCAGGGCTATGTGTCATAACTGAGCTCAAATACGAGTGTGCCTTATATACAACAAAAACTTTGGTCTCTTTAAAATAAGTTTGCTACAAATACATTCCGAAATATGCACAGAATGGGATCAAAATGTGGACTCAAGTACCCATGTTCATATAAATGCATGCACACAAATTCACCCAAGACTCTAAAATCCCAGTCAAAAGCTATATTTCATAAAAGAGAATTATAGTAATGTTGATAGTTGGCCAAAACCCCAAGCAGTGACAGAATCCACAGAGTGTCCTGAGAGGGAAGCCTTTGCAAAGCCACGCCTCGCCAGATGGTTCAGATTAGAGATGCTTAAAAGCACATGGCAGCATTAGTTTGGTTTAGAATTCATAGTTAATTCAGTAGATAGAATAATGCAAATTTGAAACCCTATCCTGTGTATCAGAAAAAAACCATCAAATCTTATGATTGCTCTTAGGGGAGGTTGGTATGTAATGTGTTGACTTTTAAATGGTCTAATTGAAATAGTAAAATTAACCAAGAAGGCTTAAAAAGGATTAAAATAGGAGGATGCAAGTCAAAAACTTTATCCTCTCGCCAAAGAGTTATTCCTCTAAGCTGTCATATCCAATCAATTTGTATGGGATACGACGGCCAATTGTCATTTCCTGAGATATACTATGTAAAGAGGTCATGTTTCAGAGGCAGCATGAAAAAATGGAAAAAATAATTTCAGAGCATGATGCCAAGAGAAACCAAAATGTCCTTAAAGACCACAAAGTACTGCCTGGATTCCCTCACCTTGCTAATAATAGCAGAGAAACAGCTTATGCACGAGGTTTTCCTTGGGCATTTTCAGCTTTTCCTCCTGTGGGCTCTTTGTCCCCACTGTCCCCATTCTTGTGTCTAAAGTCTACTGTGCCACCCTTGATCTCACAGCAGGACAGACTGGGAAGTGCTCTTTGGGAAAGCATGTAGGAGACTCGTGTTAATTCAGAATGAAGATTATCGCGTGTGTTACAGCACAAACAAAAGCATTCCACTCATATGCTAAAACTGCTCCTAAAACAATGTTCACCCGAGGATTCAGTCTTCTAAGTCCCTATAACAGTAACACATTTTGAGAATTTCCAAGCATAAAAACTGGAGTTGTGGTTTTTAATAACTAAATAGAGCTTTACAATCAAAACAAATGTGCCTCTCCAGTAGCAAGGACACACACAGAGAGAAGTATGGAGGAAAGTTGAAAGACTCGCGTACAGAATCTGTTGAATTCACAAGCATTTTTTATTTGTTTTTTAATTAACATACAGTTACTCACATTAACAGGGTAGTGTATACTGCTGTGGTACCCGTGTGTGTTGTTTAGTGATCGAATCGGGGAAGCCAGCACATTCGTCACCTCACATATACCATTTCTTTGTGGTGAGAACATTCAAAATGCCCTTGTCCACTGCTTTGAAGTCTTCAATACCCTGTTGTAATCGCAATCTCCCTTCTGTGCAACAGAACATGGTTCTCCAAACTCTAACCCAGTGCTGTTAACCAGCCTTTCCTTATGCTCACTCTCGTCTTTCCACCTTCTGTCATGAGTATTATTACTTTTTCTTGGCAACACAGGCATTGTATTGGAGAATCTTAACTGCTAATCAAATATGATACATACATGCCAGCATAATGGCTGGTCACAGAATTGTATTGTTTTATCTTCTGGTTATGCCTTCAATACTTGGGAATGGGAGGCAGCTGACTGATAGGGGAGATACAGTGTTTGAGGGAGCTCATGTGTTTCTTTCAATTTCTCAACACTAGGCCAACCTTTCGAAATTAAAGCCATTGAAAACGACTTGTTTTGTGGAAAGGAACTCATAGGAAAGAACCCCAGCTATGTGTGCCCTCCTCCCAAGCCACACATCTGATCATGATCCCTGTGGTTCTGGTGGCATTTCCTCCAATATGCTTGGTCACGTTCATGATAGCTCAGCTGATTATCAGAATCAGTCTTCATTGATGATCACCTCTCTATACTTAAAGATTCAGAAACAAGCTGAGCATAAATATCCCACCATTCAAGCCTGACAGTATGCTGGCTTCTTGGGAAAATGTTTGCTGGAGCCAAGTTCTATAAAATAACATCACTTGAGAAAACTACTTCTTAAATCAGACATGGTTCACTGGGCTGGGGGGGTGGGCTGGGGGGGGGCAGAATAGGATATTGTAATTAAATTGTTTTTTTTTTAAATAACCACAACCTCCAAATTGTCCTGTGTATGAATGAGAATGCTCGTTACATTGGTTTCTTTAGTATGATATCTGATAATTTAGTACGTTGTTAAGCATAATACTAAGTGACAAACTTGAACTTGTGAATCAAATGTTGGGGTTCTGCCTACTTTAACCAAGAGCGGAGGATTTTTGTTGTTGTTGTTGTTGTTATGCACCTAATAACCAGGGATTGCAGCAAGAAGCTATTTCTTGGCATTATTCATTTAGCTACCAAGTTCTCACTTTTCTTGTACAGTACAAAGGAAAACCAGATTTCCTTTGCTATCCAGTAATGACATCATAGCTAGGTAAGGTAGTGCTTGTGTTCCAGAGAGAAGATGGTCAAGGGGCTCTGTGAGGTGAGGTTCTCAGTCCTTTATTATTCCAAATTAAGCTTTAATTAAGAAATCTTTGCATGTCTTTTTACATGTTGTTCATATTGTGGACACTTACCCTGTATTGACAGTGTTGGGTATTACCTACAAATTGAATTAATTCAAGCCACAAATATTCTGCAGTATTCTTCTCTACCTCAAAATCTTCTAGAGCAGGGAAAAAAGGGAGGGAGGGAGGGAGGAAGGGAGGAAGGGCAGGCATAAACTGTATGTTGTTATCCTACACAGTTCCCTAGGAGCTATAGATGTGACTAATTCACACCAATGTTTTTGTTCAAACTTCTTATGCAGCAGGGAGCTTCAGAGTATGATTTGTTCAGAAAAACAAGGGGAACTGGGCAAAGCTTTACATGGCTCTCTACAAAAATGAGCCCAGAGGTTCCTTAGCCAACATTTCTGGGCTTTTGAGGAAGTCTTTGACTCCTCCAGAAAATAGCATATTTGGAGCAATTTTATTAAGCATAAAAACTGGAATAGTGATCTTTCTGTGGCTAGAGGAAGCTCCATCAGAAAAGCAAATGTGCTTCTCTGGTAGCAAGAGGACACATGTGCCCTTACAGAAAAATATTAGAGAGAATTGGGAGGTCCTAACCTGATGGCAGATTAGATCAAAGTAGCATACTCTGGGCTGCAGAAATGGCTCAACAGTTAATTAAGAGACATTGCTCTTTCAGAGGACATGAGCTCAGTTCCCAGCACCCACAACTGCCTGTGATTCCAGCTGTGAGTGACTCAGTGTCCTTTAACGGCCTCCATGGGCCATGTACACATCATATACTATAACATGCACACACAAATACACACAGACAAATCATAAAAAAAAATCTTTAAAAAAGGGGGGGAAATGCTCTAAGTCTCCATATGCAATTTCTTAAATCAAAGAACAATGGATTTTGATTCCTAGTTATCATAAGCAAGATACCAAAGATGATATAGAATAAGCTTGCATAAAGTATAGGATAGATGGCAAAGACTATACCAGAACTTGAACTTCCTTCTCTCTGGCTCCGAGCCAGAGGATCCATGTCCATTTGCTAAATTAGTAGTCAGTACCACCTGTGAAGCAGCAGTAAGGCCAGACCAAGCAGAAAGACAGCCTGCTGGGCTGCGGAGATCCACACGTACTCAGCCACTATATTCATTGCCTGTTCCATCATGGAATGCTCTGCTGCGAAGGCCGATCTGACAGGGCTGGGATCGCAGGCAGCAGGTATGCCATGAACAACAAACCCAGATTCTTAACATATGTTTAATTGGAGTACCTCTCCTTTAAAATACCTCCTGATTCTAAGTCCACATCCTGATTTGCCCACTCTTGTTACCATTCTCTGCTGCCTGTTCTGAATTAATCCTTTGAGGTGGTCATTCCCCGGAAAGAAAAAAGGAAAATGAGAAGAGAGACGCAAAGTTGGGAATGTGAATGAAAGAGAATGGGAGAAGGCAGCGGGAAGGGGGTCATTAACTGGAGTCTGCCTGCAGGAGCTGGCTTGTCTGGGCTGTGGGAGAAAGGGGAGGTAGAGGAAGAAGAGAACTAGAAGCCAATGGCTCTCCAGAGGTCACTTGCTAACATCCCTACTAAAGAATGAAGATTACTTTGTGCAATCGAGCTCAATTTACAGATTATTTTGATTCTCCGACGTACTTCATCTCAAAGAATTGGTATAATCTAAAAAATGGTTAAAGTTATTAAAACAGTTTCCATAGTAGAAAATTAAATGATTTTATTAACTGTCAAAGTCAGTGTTAAACCGAGATAATTTGAATTATATTTCATATAGTGATCATGTCACCCGGATGTCTAAATATTCTTTGTAAAAGTAATAATCCTTGGTTCTGATTTCTCATCAACAGAAAACTGATGAAAGGTTAAGAGTATTAAGCCACAATCTTTATTATTTGTGAAATTTTAATAGGAGAACAGATTTGGGGAAAATATTTATGTAAATATGTTTTCCATCTTGGAAGAATTAATCCCGTGGGAGACTGTCTAGATTTTTCTTTGACAAATTTGCTTCTCAAAAGACCCGAAAACTATTACAAATGTTTTACATGTACTTAAAAATAAAATAGCAATAGCTTATGCTATTGAATTTGTATATAAAATACAAAATACCTTAATGAATATAATGAGAGCAACTATACTACTTCAAATCACCAGAAATCATTTTCTATCTACGTAACATATATATCCATCAACTGTCATCTGTCATCTATCTGATCCAAGTTTTCCTAAGTCACATAAGAGTGCTTTTATTGTTAGCATCAATCTACATATAATCTATCAATTATCTATCTGATCCAAGTTTTCCTAAGTCACATAAGAATGATCTTAAAATAAGGTCCTAGTAGGCTAGAAACATTATTCAGTAGCAAAGAGCACAAGTTACTTTTGCAGATGACCCAGGTTTGGTTCCCAGTACCCACATCAGGAGGTTCACAACCATCTATAACTTCAACTCCAGGTGATCTGATGCCTATGGCCTCCAAAACTGCACTTACGTGTGTGTGTGTGTGTGTGTGTGTGTGTGTGTGTGTGTGTGTGTGTGTAGGTGCACACATGTGTCCCTGTGCGCGTGTGCGCATACACACACACACACACACACACACACACACACACACACACATCCCTTCACATAACTAAAAAATAAAAATAGATAAATCTTTAAAAAATAAGGTCCTATTGATAGAATGGAATAGATTTGTTTCCAACTTAGACTTCTGGACTCTTCAAATACTACCATTTTTTTCTGGAAGCTTCAAGAGAAAATAGCAATTATATTCATGAATAAAAATTCCAGTACCTGCCAGTGAACCCAAGAGCATTTTGAAGTCACTCTAGTTCCTATACCCTTTGGCCTTGCCCTCTGACCTGTGTCCATCTGAAAACTGATGTCACTACCTACACAAGCTTTACTCTTGTGCCCCAGTTTCCAGAGCCTCATCATGGTTAATGATGCGATAGCAAGAACACAGAGCAGCTCAGTTTCCTCTAGAACTTCTAGACAATCAAGTCAGAGAATACTCCATAAAGAACAGGACTGAATTACTCTGTCCCTCAAGTTTGTACTGTCTGAAGGAAGGCCAGTCAATGCAAACTGATACTCCACTGTCTTCAGCATCTGTAATAAATATAGTCTTTATATTCTACCAGTGGTACCTTTATGAAAATGTAGTTCTGACAGGCCAGTCTCACTTGCTGGCATTATTTTTGCCCATCCAAACTATAAATAATGCTTATGATCAGACTGGACTGCTTAATGTTATTTCAGATATGATGGTCTTTATTTCAATGCTAGGATAGAGTACATTTTCCCAGAACAATTCAACAGATGGTTACTGTGCTATTTATAACATAATAGTTAACACAATGTTAACTACTAAGAACACAATGATGAATGCACTCTTTCTCTGCCTTTAAGGAATCTGTCACTCAAAAACAGAAGAAAAGGTGGCTGGAAAGACAGATCAGTAGTTAAGAGCACTTACTGCTCTGGCAGAGAACCAGAGCTCAGAGTAGACTTGGAGGTGGTTTGGTTGGTGTCAAAGGCCTTTGGAAGGCTGAGCTAGCTCATGTTAGGCAAAAAAAATTACCTCTTTAGGTAGAATACCTTGCCTCCTACTTCAGGATGCTACAAATGGCCTGAGAATGGTTGGTGAACCACAGGTATTCCTAAGACTGGTTCTTATTAGCTGGAAAAACTAGAAGCCTTGCTCTTCCTTCTTGATGTGAAATGATACCAATGCAGTCAGTTACTATTTAGACAAGTGAATGAGGGCTATTCGTTTGGGAGAAAATATTCTTAAGGAAAAACTGGCCTCAGGAGTCAATGAAAGGCCTTAGGGGCTGGAGGAAGAGTATATCTTGTGGGTCATTCAAGAACACAGGAATGATGGGCTATTCTGTTGATGCTGTAGAGTTAAGTCCACCTAATCAAAATCATAAGGAAAGCTTTACCTTTCCATAGATGTTTTTGTTATACTACAAATAAAATATGTGGCTCAAACCTTGGCCCAGTGTCTGTCTACGCAAGGCGGAATATTTGAGGAAGAGAAATGCCTAAGAGAAGCTTGCATTACCAGATGCTTGGCATCGTGTAGTCAAAACATTTTGAATGTGTTTTTAAAATAGTCTTCCAGATTTGTGACAACTTATAGCTAGCCATAGCCCTTATCTACATTTTGGAAAGAAGTTGGAAATCTGAGGTAGTTACTCAAATTATGTAAGAAAATCGAACTCTTATTGCCTTCCTAGCATGATTGCCCTTCAAAAAAGTAATTTAATTCTAAGTTAGGGAGGTGGGGGAAGCTTTCTACAGATCTATTTAACGTTGCATTTACCTTGAAAAACAATAACCACAGAAGGGCATCTTCCATACCTTGGGCTTGCCCTATGAAAGGTATCATTGCCACTAAGTTTTGATCTGTCCCTACATTAGGAGATTCCAACTAATTCAGAAGTCCACATCATTTTGTGATTGTTTTCTCTACTCCTTGATAGCAAGTATTATTTATTCCATACAAGTCAATTTACTCAATTTCTTTTCATTTTAAAATTAATGTTCAAGAACATAAAATTGCATAAGGAAGAAAATTAAAACATAGTGGAGATTTCTTTTAATCCTTGAATAAATTTTTTCAACAAAAATTTTTATTTTTCACTGAAAACTATAGGTTGTGTGATTCCTATGGTAGGCCATTTCTAGGAGCACACAGTAGGTGCTAAGTATTCAGTGGTCTAGAATCTAAGGGAAAATAGTTCAGTGGAGGTTTTACCTTGTGAGCTTTACATAGATATCCAGATATTTTGACAGATAATTTTATCATCTAAGCTAAGAAATATTCTATTTGTTGTTAAGATCCTCAGTGTGTCAAGCTGCGGTTTTGCTTGCTACTGGTATGACGTCATTGTCAGGTTTAGGATGAAATGATGCCTGGTAGCAAACCCTAACGTGGGATTGCATACCAGGTGGGTCTTGAATAATTCCACCTTTCTGCACTCATACTAAGTACAGTGCTCAACTAATTTTCAAGTCTTCTTCATTTTTCTTTGCTGTCTTTATATTTGATATACTAGTAAAAGTAGTGCTGGTTGAGAATAGATTGTTACCCTTCTCTGAATTCTACAGTTAAGTTAAAGATAAGATGGCACTCCTGTAATTTCTCTGAGAGAAAAGCCTGAGCTGCACGGACTAGTTGGCATAAAGTGTCAACCCCTTCCAAACAATTGATAAGTTAAAAATCTCTCTCTCTGGGTTTCCTGCCAAAGCCATCCTGAACCCTTAGCTGCTTCAGTGGGTGTCCGTGGGAGGGAACTAAATGTTTTAATGCCAGGGGCACCAGAGTTGAACAGCTTTGGCCAAAGTTGGGAGCTGACAGAGTCATTCAGAGAATATGACCTAGATTTAAAAGATTTGGAGAAGGAAAGTTTCTGATGCAGAAGGATTTAATAATGGCACAGTTTGAGGTTTTGTTCTTAGGATTCTAATGTGCCATGTCTTTACTCCTACCTGAGGATTCACCTTCTTCCTTGGTGGTTTAGGACAACTGCCAAGGACATGTAGAAAGGACCTTTAACTCTCTAGTACAGCTTGATCACCATCTGTCTTGAGAGGACAGTGAACAATCCACATAATCTGGTTAGGAAAATCTGCCCCCAGCATATTATATTCTACTAGGAAAAAGAAAGTAGAGTCAATGTGCATCTTGAGCCAAAATATCCTGGCAATATAAAGGTTGTATGTCTAGGCAAGATCTCAGGTATGCGTGTGATTGTGGCCATTACTGTTGATCACTCATGGGAACCAGCTAACACTACATATAATGCAAAGTATTTAATTTTCCATTTTCTCAAAGTGTCCACAAATTTATTAAATACTTATTGAAGACTATGGTAGACAGAATAATTACCCAGAGATATCAGAACCCTGAGGTTGTTGCTTTACCTAGCAAAGAAACTTTGGAAATGTGGTTACCATAAGCATCTTAAAATAGGGATGTCATCCTGTGCTAGTAAATAGGATGTTCACAAGTGAAACAAGTCAGCAAGAGCATCCCCTCAGATAAGGAAAAGTGATGACAGGAACCATCAGAGGGCTATGAGGGCACAAACTGGACCAACCATGGCTGGCTTTGACAAGGAATTAGAGTGGCCCCTAGAAGCTGAGCCAATAGTCCAGAAACTGATTCTCCCCAGTGCCTCCAGGAAAAAATGCAGCTCTCTCCATCCCCTCTATCTTAGCCATCCTAACCTCCAGCTTGGTAACTTAATGACTCCCTGTTGTTCTAAAGCTCTATTGCAGTGGTTCCTTATAGAACAGATGAGATACTAATACCAACCTCTGCTGTTAGACGCTGTTCTAGGCACTGGGACCAACCCACGGAAAGCAATCAAGCTCTTCTGCTCCTGTGAAGTACAGGAGTCCCACAGGCCCTTTGCATTTTACCTATGGAAAAAATTAAGCCTGAGAAAATTTGCATGATTTCCCCAGGGAAAATCAATCTTCATAAACCCCCCCCCCGCTATGACTTGTGCATCCTGTGAATATGGGGGTCTTGGGGGGCACATCCTGCTGCACAATCTGTTACCCAAGGGTTGTGCTGCCTCCCTCTTACCCCAGGGCTAATAGCAATCTAATCGTTTTTTGCTCGTGGGGAATTAGAACCCTCTGTAGAACATGGTCCTGAAAGGGTTGGGACAGCCTAGGCTACAATGTCAAGAGAAGTGACTTCCTCTAACACAGAGGCACCTGATCGGGAAAAACTCTGTCCCATGGGATTTTAACCACAGAAACAAAGCGGCACTGCTGCAGTCAGATAGCTGCTAGAACTTGAGTCTCTGAGCTCTTCAGTCCCTGCTCCTCTCCCCACAGACACGAGGTGCCACGGTTCCTGCTGCTGCTACAGATCTGACATGGAAGTGTGCCTTTTCTAACCTACTTCCCAGCGTAGTGTGGATTACAAAGGGAAGTTAACATGTGAAGAAACCCTTTGGAATCTAGAGGGGCCATGTTCCTTCTCTTGCTATATTATTTGGCTGGAAATGTTGGTGTCATTTTCAAATGTGGGGTCTGATTTAATAGAGGCAGCCAACCACCATGGATCTCATCAAATGGGGCTCAGAACATATATAATAACTTTCAGTTGAGAGCGCATGGGGAGAGCCATACAAAATATTTTCAAGTTTTGGAGTGGTCTGACCAATAAGGCAAAATGTATTCAAAGGGAGCTGAGAAATCAAGCTTAAGGATCTTGTTTTTCAGGGCTATTATAGACAATTCGTTATAATTTATCACACTGATACTCTTAGATTGGATGAAGCCCAAACACAACTGAGTTCGATGCATATTAAATTACCTCTTACTTAAAAGGAGGGTGGTCTCACCAGGGCAAGATGGAGTTCATTAGCAAGCTGAGAAGGTTTTCTTAACTCTTCATTATCTGGTTTCACATTGTTCCGGATTCTCCCAGCATTAATGGGCATCTTTCTTTTTTCAATTCTTGGAAAATCACACTGGGTCCTTCGTGATCCTACCAGTTTCCAGTTCCAAAATTAGTGATAAAATGTTCTTCCTCACAAGCCTATAAACAAAACCCAGATTACTATAAACTCTGCTCTCATCCTTTACATAAAATCAGCTGGTTTTCTCTTTTAGAAAAATGAAAGAAAATATTGTCCTTATGTATATTTTATTTAGAACTACATGTAGCAAATTAGTTCATTCAAGAATGATAATTGACTGGCACACACAGTGGGTGTGCTGTGGCTTGTTTAGAGTTTACCTCTGTCATTAGAGGAAGTATATGGTCAAGTAGAGACTGAGCTCTACATGGTCTCTAATAGAGCCCCAAGCTCTTTCCAGGACTGGGAACGTCAAAACCTACCTAAATGCCCTCTAATTTGTGTGTCCTAAGTCTTGTGATTAACAGCAGGTTTACCCCTGTAGATTAAGAAAATGTCCCCAAAAGAGATGTAAATTTAATTAGTTGATTCTAAGAGTATTTTTTTATTTTTATCTGTACTTTTAATTTTTAAGATGACATAGAAAGTGATAGGTTTCTCTATGGCATTTTAATACATAGGTATCATTGTGCTTTGTTTTTGTTAATTCCCCTCTCTCACTGTCCTCCCTCAGTCCTCCCACTTCTCTCACTGCCCCCCCCTTCCCCAATTAGGTCTCACACAAATTCTATTATTCCCCCAGCTGAGATCCCTTCCTCCATCTCATGGTCCCATTTAAAGAAATGTTAATTCACTAATACCTTTGTCTCTCGGTTATTTATTATTTGGTCTTTTCTTTTTAGAGCTAGTTCATGCTGAACTCTGGGAAATTTGAGTCCTGTTTATCCACTAGTCTTCTTTAGTGTACATAAATATTGTGTTAAGTGGGGGTTACCTGAGCTGAGAAAGAAGTCCTCCAGGAGAGATTACGGCTTTCCTGAGTCTTTGGCTCTCATATGAAACATCAAAGATCTGTCAGTCACCTATTGGTGAAATTATTAAGGCCACTCCACGTAGTTAAAAGGGAGGTTTATTTTGTGGGGTAACTCACAAATGAAGGGATAGTTTACAGGATCTGGAAAAGGTGTGGCGCAGTCCGGCAGTGTTCTCTGGAGAACTCTGCTCAGTCTACCTCCAGCATCAAGGATCCAGGAACCAAGAGAGCTGGCACATCCGGATCTCCGGTCTTCAGAGTCCTCCCTTGGCTCCACCTTATAGGTGTGACAGTTACCAAAGCCTCAATGGGGGTTGGAACTTCCAGATCAAAGCTGGAATGGCTACACACTACAGTCACCTGATTCATTTCCATTTAGAATCAGCATACTTAGCTATTTTCATGGGTGGGTTCACTCAAATGTTCCCCTCTCAGTGCCTCTCGCTTTGTTAGATGCAGGGCTCTACTTCCCATTTTCTTCCCCAGGGTCTGCATTAGCTAACAGTCATTCAGGTGAGGAAAGACCTGTTCTCGATGGACAATTCCAGGGCCTTGTGAAGTTTAGAATTATCCCACTGATTCCAAGAACTGCCACGGCTGGCAAAGCCACCGTGCTAGCAAGACCAACAGTGAAAAGAGTCTGCATGTGGTGGAATACTTGGAGTTTCTATTTTTGCCTTTTTCCTTGATGGTTCCATTATCATTTCTGACCTAATTTGGCTTGGTAAAGATGATCTAATATGGGAAAGCCTGTGACTGTTGGGGTGAATCCTCCAAGTGGGGATTTAATTTACTAATGAGTGGTTGATGAGTGGCATATGGAGGAGATATTTTCTTCCTATTTTTCACACTATTGGCCTATTTATGGTTGTCTTTGAAAACATGAGAGGGGAAGATCAAGAGGGGAGGAAGGAGAGGGAAGAAGAAAGGGGAGAAGGGGCAAATGAAGGGAAGGGATGGGAAAGGAGAAGGGAAACTGATAACTGAACTCATTCCTCTTTGGGGTTCTATAGCGATAGGACAGGGAAGGAGTGATAAGCTAAGCTGAGTCTTTTTATATGTGCCTACTCTACCAAGGCTGGAGAGAGGAACAGTGCCATATTTATGAATGCTGTGTTTGCCCCTCTGCAAGGCTGAGCGCTTTTTCAATAAAAATAAATTTAATTTGTGGCTGCACTTCAAGGAAGATGGTTGCTTGGTAAAAGTGGAGCAGCCCCAGCCCTCGATTTAGAGAAATTGTATGGCTGAATCCCTTGGCATAGCTTTCATGTGGTTGAGAGAGCCATTCTAGAAAACCCAAGTGTTTTTGAAGACACTGAACTGGTGACATGCCGAATTCTTCCCTCCATTTCCCCCATTACTTCTTCCCGTCTGAACAAGCATTGAAGTTAACACGACCTACACACTTCCTGTCGATCACAGCTCTTCCTCTCTCTTGACCAGAGTAAACTGTTTCCTCTAGCTGATGCTCAAAAAGGGATGAGTGTCAACACGTACCAAATATATCAATTTAATTTTTTTAATTGAACAAGATTTAGACATTCCCTTTGAGGAAAGCTGGTGCTTTTTATGTACATGGGTAATCTGTGTATTTCTGGTGCTGTGGGATGTTAATGTATGTCCTGTGGAAGCCCTTCTTGGGTTCCTTGTGGCGTTACCCAGCAGGTTTGCATAGAGGATGATTAGGACCATGGGCCTGAGTGCAGGTGTCTGAGATGGTCTGCACTTGGCTGTACTGGGGGATGGTCTGTATGTCAAGTTGCTCTGATTGGTCAATAAATAAAACCTGATTGGTCATGGCTAGGCAGGAAGTATAGGCGGGACTAACAGAGGAGAAATAAAAGAACAGGAAGGCAGAAGGAGACGCTGCCAGCCACTGCCAGGACAAGCAGCATGTGAAGATGCTGGTAAGCCACGAGCCACGTGGCAAGGTATAGATTTGTAGAAATGCGTTACTTTAAGATATAGGAACAGTTGACAGGAGGCCTGCCACGGCCATACAGTTTGTAAGCAATATAAGTCTCTGTGTTTGCTTGGTTGGGTCTGAGCGGCTGTGGGACTGGCGGATGACAGAGATTTGTCCTGACTGTGGGCAAGGCAGGAAAACTCTAGCTACATTTGTGTAAACTCTAGCTTATTATTTGTGTCCCTAGAAACAAAAGGTAGCTTTAAGCTTATACCTCATGTCTATTCGAATCCTGATAGAGCAACTTCTGCTGCACTTATGCTGAAAGCAGAGAATAAAGTTGATCATTGACTCAACAGCCATAGAGAGAAAAAAAAAATCTTTGACCCGAGAATGTTTCAGGAGATGTTATTGTCAAATACAGTGACATAGCCTAACTATTTTTACCATAGTACAAATTTTCAGAATACTTGTATCCAGGACCGCTGGGGTTACAAAGGGAAATCCTGTCTTGAAAATATCAAAACAACAACAGTTTAAAAAAAAAAAGAATAAATGTATAAGAAATGTGACTATATCATATGACAATAGACAGATTGATTAATAAGTAGATGATAGGTAGGTAGATAGACAGACAAACAGATAGATAGATGGATAGTAGTCATGATGCTACTGTTAAAACTTTTCACTACCTGAGTTCTGTATTGAAAATTTTGGCTCTCTTTTCTTGTTTTGTTTTGATGCAGAATATTTTATACTGTCTAAAAAGATCTGTTTGATTCATTACAGAATCAAAGTTTAAAAGAAAAAAGTAAACCCAAATCAAGAGAGTTGGGAGTATCAAAAACAGTGGGAATCTGAAGAACTGTCCTGGAAAGACATAGAGGTCAATGTAATGTAGACTCCTGGTTGGGGTCATAGACCAGGAAAAGGACTGGATGTGAAGCCGAGAACATCTGGATGAAGTGTGGGCTTTAGTTACTAGGAATATCAGCATGGTCTCCTTGGCTCTGACAATTCTCTATGTTAACATAGTGACAACAAGATGGTCACAATAGGAAATTGGCATCGTATTTATGGAAAACGACTCCACAACTTTCCTAGAAATATTAAACCTCTTTTAAAAAATTCAATTTAAAAAGTTGTTCTGATGACTAACTATGAGGGCTGAATAGGAGGGATGGAGCCACTTTTTCTTCTGCAGACTAATTTGGTGATGGAAACAAATTTGGCCTTCACAGCCAGGAAATGGAAGTTCTGTAACTGTTCTGCCCTGTGACATTTGGCAGCTCAGTGACAGGATGGCACCTCACATGAGCTAAGTTCTGATGCATCATGTGGTGGATGGCAGAGGCTGTTACTTCTACCAACTTACGACTGGTCTTGCTGCTAGGTAGATGTTAGCAAGAATGTCAAAAACGTGTGTGTGTGTGTGTGTGTGTGTGTGTGTGTGTGTGTGTGTGTGTGTGTGAGTGTGTGTGTAGATACATTTTAACCTTGAATTTTTGGTGTATGTCTCAAATTTTAAGGCTCTCTGGGTACATGCATCTCAAATCTTTCATTCATATTTAATGAATAAACTTTTAAACTTTTTTAAAGCATATGCCATCTTTTTTTCAACTTCCAAAAAGTGGCCATTTTGCTTAAGATGATTCTGTCTCCCGGTGAGCCTGCTGTAAAACTTAAAGATATATGGATTTTACTTCACATTTCTTGGGTTCAGAAGAGTGTTCCCTAGCTGCTGTGTGGAAGCTCTAAATGAGAATACTCCTTTGTTTGTTAAAATCCACAGGGGCACTGTTGTTTTGTTATATTTTTTCATAGTAATCAATAGCAATTTATCTAATTTGAGGGGATAGACCTCCTCACAAAGAATTTGGGCATGTTAATGGTGTCTTTTGTTAGGTTGCACAGTGACAAGACAAAAACAAAAGAATGTTCTCCCCAAAGCAGTGGCACTAAAGACACAGCTTGTCGGGAGTGGCCCCGTCGGTGTCCCAGCGGTGGCAAGCTGTTCAGTAGACTCTCATGAAACGATTAATTGGCCTCAATCAGTTCTCAGCAGGAATACCCACCTCATGGTAAATATCACCGCGATTGGTACTAATTACCTCAGTTGTCACCTGTCACCGCTTACAGGCTGGGAGCTGAGGGAGGAGGACAGCAATCTTGATAGGACCAGCAGAAACCAAGTTCTCAAGGAGTCTGGGGACCATTGCCAAGGCCCGCCAGCCCTCTCTGCCATGTGGGGAGGCACAAGGGTCAGTGTGATTCCGTGGAGGGGAGGAAATCCAAAGTGTGGTGCATGAGAAAAGAGATGGCATGTCCCAGAAAGGAAGGGTATTGGCATTCAATCCCGACAGTTGTTCTTAGGGGCTGGCGTGGAAGCCCCCAGGCTGTAGTCCAAACTTGGGCTCTGTCACTTGCTATTCTTCTGATTGTAGATCAGTGGCTATACATCTCTGAGGCTAATTTTTCCTATCTGGAAACACAAGGATGAAAAACAAACAAAAAAAAAAAAAAAAAAAAAAAAAAAACAGCTAACAGGACTGATACAGTTGTGTCTGCGACCTGTTTAAACTTAAATTCTCAAAGCCCAGGATGCCCCCAAACCACACGATTATGTAATGTATGGTGATGGCAATGAACAAGAAAACTTGACATGTCCCTGTCTTCATTGACAGCCATCAAGAGAAGCTAGGCCTGTCGATAGTGTTACCTATCACGGTCGTAGAATCTAATCATTACAGAGAAGAAGTAAAGCAAAGAGGGACATAAAAACAAACAGCATTGAAGAGGTGGTATTTTCTCAATGGAATGTATAATAGATTCCTCATATGGCCCAATTTTTAAAATGGTATGTGTTTCCGTAAAGGAAATACCATAGGCACTGGCCTACATTTTACAAAGGAACAGTCACCCCCCCCCCCCAAGAATGCTAGGCCACCCTCTACTAAAGTATTCACTTCAGAATTGCATTGTTCAAATTTCTCTGTGATAGGAACACTGGGTTCTTGTTAAATACATGGACCACCAGGTCAATCCCACTAGTTTGGTGGATCCAAGCCTGGACACAGACATCTGAATGTATTTATTTGTTTGCTTGCTTATTTGTTTTAACGAAGAAAAAAATTGTGGTGTAGAATGTGATGTGCTGATACATGAATACAATAGAGAGTGGCAGAATCTAGCTCTCTGACATGTATTCCTTCATGTGCTTACTTTTTGTGTGGATGCATGTAGTGAGAAGAAACACTTACATACTCTTTAGCAATTATCAAATATGCAATATATTATTAACTATAACCATGAGAATGTACAAAGGATCTCTCATTCCTTCTGTCACTGAAATTGTGTGTCCTTTGACTATTTGACCAACATCTCCACAACCATTCCTCACTGCCACTGGTAAGTAATATATTGGAATTCTCCAATATATCTAATTGAATATCCAATATTCAAATGTATATGAAAAACACTGATTAGAAGTAGTACTCTCTGCTTTTGACTGCACAAAAGCTTCTTAAAAATATTGATACTGATTATAAGATGTGGCCTAAGTACAGGAGGTTGTTTTTTCAAGTCCTCTGCTTGATGGTAAAACACATGCAACTTTGTAGTGACACTGACTGAAAAAATAACTTGAATGCCACCTGTACAACAATCAATAACCAGGTATAAAACCACACCACAGATTGGTAGATCACACTTCTGATGTGAGGTCGAGTTGTCAAGAATAAGAATTCAAGTGAGGTAACCCAGACTCAGAAAGATAAACATGGTATGTACTTGCTCATAAGTGGATACTAGATGTAAAGCAAAGGATAACCAGACTGTAACTCACAACTCCAGGAAGGCTACCTGTAGATGTAACCAACTGTCTTATTAAAATAAGAAACATAAAACCAATGTAAAAGAGAAAGCCGAGAGGTCAGAGCTCAGAGCTAAAATCTTACCTCCTGTGGTGCTCCTACCTCCCCGAAAGAGAGCTACTTCCTGTGTGTATGTCTTTAAATAGTCTTTCTGTTCTGCCTTCTCATTGGTTGTAAACCCAAACACATGACTGCCTTGTCACTGCCTGTAAGTACAGCCCTCCAGGTCTTAAAGGCATATGTCTCCAATGCTGGCTGTATCCCTGAACACTCAGAGATCTACCTAGCTCTTCTACCAAGTGCTGGGATTAAAGGTGTGTGCTGCTGCTGCTGCTGCTGCTGCCGCCGCCACCACCACCACCACCACCACCACGCTCTTGCTATGGCTCTAATAGCTCTGACCCCCAGGCAACTTTATTTATTAACATACAATGAAAATCACATTTCAGTACAAATAAAATACCACCATAGCTACCTAGTAAAGAGGACCCTAACAAAGACACAGGGATCACCCAGTGACAGAGAAATGAATGAGATCTACATGAGCAAACTGGACATGGGGGCGGGTATAATGGAAGGCAAGGGTCAGGGGAAAGAGAGCTTAGGGGAGTGGGAGGTCCCAGCTGGATCAGGAACAGAGTAGGAAAACAAGGAAAAAGAGACCATGATAAATGAAGACCCCATGGGAATAAGAAGAAGCAGAGTGCTAGAGAGGTCCCCAGAAATCCACAAAGATATCTCCACAATAGACTACTGGCAATGGTCGAGAGAGTGCCTGAGCTGACCTACTCTGGTGATCTGATGGCTGAACACCCTGTCATGATAGAACTCTCATCCAGTGACTGATGGAAGCAGATGCAGAGATCCACAGCCAAGCCCCAGGTGGAGCTCCATGAGTCCAATCAACACGAGAGAGGAGGGATTGTATAAGCAAGAGATATTGAGACCAATATTGGAAAAAGCACAGGGACAAATAGCCAAACTAGTGGAAACACGTGAACTATGAACCAATAGCTGAGGAGCCCCCATGGAACTGGACCAGGCCCTCTGGATAAGTGAGGCAGTCGATTAGCTTGAACTATTTAGGAGGCCCCCAAGCAGTAGGACCGGGACCTGTCCTTAGTGCATGAGCTGGCTTTTTGGAACCTAGTACCTATGCTGAGACACTTTGCTCAGCCTTGGTGTAGGGAGGAGGGCACTGGACCTGCCTCAACTGAATCTACCAGGTCGAGCTGAATCCCCTGGGGAGATCTTGCCTTGGAGGAGGTGGGAATAGGGGGTGGGCTGGGGGGGAAGGTGGGGAGGGAAGGGAGGACAGGGGAATCTGTGGCTGATATGTAAAATTAAATTAATTATAAAATAAAATTTTAAAAAAGAATAAGAATTCAAAAGACTTAAGCTATAAAACAAATACCAGTAAAATGCTTAAGTCATCAAGACTGGACCAAGGACTGTGCTTAAGACTGGGAGAAAGAAGCATGGACCCAAATGAGGAGTCCTCCAGATTTTCATTATGTTGGCAGATCTTTCTTCAAATCAAGAGTCAAGGCATTCCTAACTCTATGTGGGGTATATTGTTTATAAATAGCTCTGAGGTGTGTCGGTGAACTCTGACTGCCCAGGAACCAGGAAGGGCAAAGAAAATGTCCTTTGGGTCTTCAGGGTGAGAACTGTCATGCTTCTATTATCAACTGAAAATTACTAAATTAGACATGCTGGGGTCCACCTGTAATCTCAATACTTGGGAGGCTGAGGCAAGGGGATGGCAAGTTAGAGGCAACATCTCAATATCTCAAAAGTAAATAAATAAAGATTAAAGTTTAGATAACTCAAGAATGTTGAGGTGATTGCTATTGAAAACAAACAAAAAATCACAGAAGAAATAAAAGCATATGAAAATAGTAGAAACCATGTATTTCATTATAGAATGTAAAATGATAAAAGTATTAAAAAATATGGTTGTAGCATAAATCTTAGAAGGTCTTATTAATAAAAACAAACCCAGAACCAGGTATTGGGGTGAATGCTGCAAGATCAGAGAAGCAGAACAAGCCACAGCGTCCTCACCTTGCCAATTTCTCAGCTGATCCTGTTTCCTCAGACTGGAACCTTCTGAGTTCTCTTCCAAATGGATCTCAGCTGAACTGCTGTTCGAAAGCCTGAAAGCTTAACTAGCTAGTTCCTGGTTTTCATGCGTTATATACTTTTCTGCTTTTTGCCATCACTTCCTGGGATTAAAGGCTCACTTTCTGGGATTAAAGGCATGAGTCACCATGCCTGGCTGTGGCTTTAAACTCACAGAGATCCAGATGGATCTCTGCCTCCAGAAGGCAAGGATTAAAGGTGTGAGTGCCACCATTTTCTGGCCTCTATGTCTGTCTAGTGGCTGTTCTGTTCTCTGACCCCAGATAAATTTATTAGGGTACACAATATTTTGGGGAACAAAATATCACCACATTATGGTGGTAAATGTGATTCTACCACTCTAATTATGAATATATAACCAAAAGAATTAAAAGCACATCCCAAAGAGATATCTTCATGGCCGTGTTCATGGAAACATTACTCGCAAAAGTTGAAAGGAAAAAACAACCCAACTGTGATGTGATAACTAAATTAATAAACCAAATGTGGCCAATAAAAACAGTGGATTGTTATTCCACAGGAAGGAAATTCTTATATCAGAAAGTTTTACCTTTTTTTTTTTTTTTTTGGTTTTTCCAGACAGGGTTTCTCTGTGTAGCTTTTCGCCTTTCCTGAAGCTCACTTGGTAGCCCAGGCTGGCCTCGAACTCACAGAGATCCGCCTGGCTCTGTTTCCCAAGTGCTGGGATTAAAGGCGTGCGCCACCACCGCCCATTTTTTTTTTTATTTTTAAGGTGTATTTTTATGTGCAATACTGTTTTGCCTGCATGTATGTCTATGTAAGGATGCCAAATCCCCTGGAATTGGAGTTGCAGACAGTTGTGAGCTGCTATGTGAGTGCTGGGAACTGAACCCAGGTCCTCTGAAAGAACAGGTTGTGATCTTAACCATTGAGCCACCTCTCCAGCCCCTGCCATTTTTTTAAATAAATAATTTTAAAGGTGTGTCAAAAATAAGGGCTGAAAATTGCTCAGTGGGTAAAATGCCTGCTGTACGTGCTTGAGGACATGAGTTCGAATCCCCAGCACCTATGCCGAAACCCTGACACAACGGCGTATGTCTGTAACTCCAGCACTCCGCAGGCAGAGACTAGACAGACCAGCCAAACCCCCTAATCAGTGAGGTCCAGGCCAAAGGAAATCATGTCTCCAAACAATAAGCAGGACAAGTGGTGGAAGAAGATGGCCTTTTGTTGACCTCTGGATTCTGCATACTGTGTGCCCACACACATGTATGACCTAGATCTGGGACCTACAAGTCTGCTAGTCCTCCTTTCCATACCAGTGCCTCTTTGGTCATGGAAACTGGAGGTGATGCTCAGAAAAAAGTTGAGGGCAATGAATAATTACCTGAACAAATAGCAACCACAGCAATCCAGATGTTTGTTCTGAAGATAAGAGGGCCAGTGAGTCCACAAAGTTGGAAATATATCTGCACTCTTTAAAATTGATTCATATTTCACCTACTATACATCATGTTTGGTTTGGGGGTCAGCTCACCACAAATGACTATGGAGTCTCTCCTGAAGAACTATCCCAATTTCCTTGATGGATGTGGGAAGACCCATTCCAACTGCAGGCAGAGCCTCCTGCAGGTAGCAGCCCAGATGAAAACAGTGGAACAGAAGGAAGATCTTCTTACCATTTGCGGCTTGGCCTTCTCTCTTGCCAGGAGTTGACTTGCCCCATAGATGATGATGATAATGATTATGGTGGTGGTGGTGGTGGTGGTGGTGGTGGTGGTGGTGGTGGTGGTGGTGGTGATGATGATGATGGTGATGGTGATGATGATGATGGTGATGATGATGATGATGGTGATTCCTTCACTGAGAACAGACCCAGTTTCCAGTCTTCTGTCATAGACTACAGAACTGCTGCTGTCCAGCAAACTTCCAGGCTTCCGGGGCTGAACTGGGACAGCTGGGGCACCCCACCTTGTGAACCGAGTAACTATTGGTTGCCACACACCCCCTCCAAATGAGAGACAGCTGTGGTGGGACTGCTTGGACTGCAGAGGCATCCAGCTTCAAGGACTGAGTTAACTACCAGGTTCTCAGCCTCTTAGACATGATTTTAGCTGTTGTTACTATTTTAAACATGATTTAGTATATCCATATATATGTGTGTGTGTGTGTGTGTGTGTGTGTGTGTGTGTGTGTGTGTGTGTGTATTCCTTCCATTGGTTCTGCTAATGTACCATACATCCACATTTATCATCCCCAGCTCTGTGCCTTTTTAACAAATTTCCAAAAATGTGTGGCTATTACTTATCCTTATGTGACTTATTTGGGTTGGTTCTCACATCGGTAACTCTCAGCCCTCATCCATATTACAGCCAGCACAGTGCTTCATGTCCTTTTATTGCTGAACAACATTCACAAGAACTTACCACACATTATGTGCTCCCTCCTCGGTGGATGGACATTTCAGTTCTTTCTGCTTTTCGACTGTTAGGAGCAATGCCATGACGATCATTAGTGTGCAGGTTGACATGTAAACCTCTGTTCAGTGGTCTTGGCTATTCACATGGGAGTACAATTGCTGGGTCATATGGTAACTGTTCAGTCTTCCGAGGAGGCCCCAGAACAGTTTGCAAAGTAGCTGTACTCTTGCCTTCCCACTAGCAGTTCAGTGAGCATTCCGTTTCCTCCACACTCTAGTCAGTGCTTACAGTTTGCCTCCTGCCTTGTGCATGGTCACTGCATAGCCCCTGCTCTGTGCATGCTGAGGTCTCACTAGAGAAAGGCAGGCCAATTCCAAAGAATTCTAAAACAGCTTGTTGGGATGGTTGGCTTCCAAGTTTTGAAGAAATCAAATTTTAGAATCAGCTGCTTTATTATTATTTTTTTCCGTGCAAACTAAGATGAGAAGTAGCAGGCCCCTAACTCAATCTCTGCCAAAGAGATTCCAGCACCAATCAAGTGACAGCTTTGTAGGCATGGTCACTCCTCTTAGAGTTTGGAATAATGAAGTGCACATGCCAGGCTAGACTGTCAGAAAGCGAGGGAGGACATGGAAAAAAGGACCCTTTTCCTCCATCTCCATGTGAGTGTCAACTCATGTCTTCTGGGGGCTTCATCACCTTCACACCTTCCTCACATGAGCTTTTGGTAGCAACATTCTCCAATTACATGTGTTTCCATTAACAAAAGAAATGTCTCTGTGAGTTCTTTGGGTACTTGCAGAAATCCACACTAGTTTGGTGGGAAGCAGATGAATCCGATCTGTCTGCCTCACGGCCTTCTGACAGTTAAGCATTTACTTTAAGGCAAATAAAATGTCAGCCACCATTAGACAGCATCTGGCAACAATATGGCCATTCCATCCCTGGGGACCGACCTCTCCCCCAGAAGAGATGGTACTTGAAATAGGAGAGGCTTTTGAATGCAGGACCCCATATCCCTCCCACCCAGGCATGGTGGCTACAGAGTGGGCAGACTGCCACCCACAGAAGGACACAGGGAACGAGATCAAATGTGACCCTAGGGGGCAAGCTTCCCAGACAGCAGTGACCAAAGGCTGTTCACCCTCAGTATATGGGTCTGTGGTTACGGGGGAGTCTGATCTCTAAGCTGGCCTAGATTAACTCTACAAAATGTAAAACAGCCTCCACAACCACTTAAAGAAGACTTTGGGCTAACTGAATTGAATGCAGTGGTGTGCCGTGAGTGAAGGGAGACGCTCAAAGGGGAGTCTCCACCCTTTGGAATTCCCCCATGAATGGGGCAAAGCGAACTGAGTTCTCTTGAAAGAGAGGGCAAGGATGTGTAGCCCTCTCCAGTGGGTGCGTCAGTTTGAGGACATGTGACAATATAGGGATAAGGAGGCTGATTTGCAGAGATGGCTAAAACTAGGCAGTCTGCTCAAGGTTGAAAACTAGGACACATCTTCAATAGTCTCTTGGCAAGAGCATCTGTCAATGGAGGTGGCTTGCTCCTCACACACAGTGCTGGGGTGTTCCCTGTCCTTATTTGGGAGGAATTGTGCCTTTTCAATGAACAAGATGTGGTGTGTGTCCTGTTAGGAAGCCCATTCCCCCGTGGCTCTGCCTCTGTGTGGAATACATTCAGACACCAGTTTTGCATCAAGCTTTTAACATATAGGCTTATCGTATTTCTAGGCCTCTGATTTGACCAACAACATGGCCACATCAATGAAATCATGAGCTTTGCGAAAACAGAGTTCAACTGGAGTGTCAGGAACATTTACGTTGATGAAACAGTTAACATTGTCCAAAAATTCTCACCATCTTCGTGACTTCTCTCGAACAAGAACTACTTCATTAGAACTGGTAAAGGCTATCCATGTTTTTTCAGAATAAAGGCCCTAGCCCTTTAAAGAATAAAGTACAATAACTAGAATTTTTCAATGTAAGAGCATCTTTACACACGTGCTTGATTCTTTCATTTGTTTGTGAATGGCTCTATGTAACCCAGGCTGGCCCTAAACGCCTGACTCTCGTGCCTTTACTTCCCAAAGGCTGGGATTACAAGCATGTAATACTGGGTTGGGCCATATGTGTATTCTTATAGAGCCCAGAAAAATGAAAAAAGAAAACATCCTGATTCTAATTAACTTCTCTTGCCTAAATTTCCTTAATCTTAGTTTAATAATGCCTTGTTACAATGCTAAGTAACTAAGCTAACACACAACCTTAATCCTAGGAGACTGGTGAATTTTAAACTAACATTAATATTAATAAAATGATTTCCAAGATAATTGTCTTTCGAAAATATGCTGCTAAAAATGAGGACAGAAAAAAATAATAACCCTTCTTTTTTTAGACATGTCAACTACTTTTCCTGCGATGCATTTTCCTCCTTTTTACCAGACAGCTGTAAGTGGGTGGATGAGACCACCATTTGTGCTGTTCACTGGCAGTTAGTAAATTCCATGACAGTCCAGGCAGCAACAGCAGTGAAGTGGGTAGCCGTGTGAGCAGCAGGGAGATGCAGCCGTTTCCAAGATGCCCCTCGCCCCCCCCCCCCACTGAGCGTGGTTGATGCAAAATTCCCCAAATCAGAAGAACTCTCACTGCCAGAGCTGGGGATGGAGTCTAAAGGAGCCTGTGTTTTAGGATGAAAAGTTTTCAAAACGTGAGACAATCGTGCAAATGTTTGCCATCATTGCATCTAACACTGGTGGAAGTAAGAACTGCTCAAGAGATGACCAAATTCTAACTACACTTCCCCATTAATATCACACTGCCTTAGTGTTTCCATGTGAATGATAGTGTCCCATCAAGTGTGGCAAATCCTGGAGCTGTTTGCTGAACTTTGCATACCTAAACCTATAGATCATGTGGCTAGAGGTGGATGCATGAAGAATACAGAACGTTTGTAGAATAAGCATTTATGCAACTCATCACATAATGCTAATGGGTTATAATTGATGTGATGTGCTTAAAATAGGAGTAAAATTGATTAATGTAACTATACTTCATTTTCTAAATAGCAGATGAAAATGAGAATATGTACTTTTATTCCTCTTAGTGATGTCATAAAAATTGTTTTCAGAAAGACAAAGTTAGTTGTGGTGATTTGTCCCGCACCCCAGCATGGGTTCACTCCTCTGCACCATTCACTTGACTCTTTACTAAAGTTAAATAGAACTCTGGGTCCCAGGTGGGGCATTACGATACTGGGAAAGTTCTGAAATGACTTAGCAGATCTCAGTGCTAAGTGTTTGATGAATGAATGAATGAAGATGGAACCAATGAATGAAAGGACAAGTGAGGATTAGTTCCAGCCCATGGAGTGGATTCTAATTCATGGTTTGCTCGGTCTGTCAGTTTCAGAAATACCTCTTACTGTTTGTTCTCCTCCAGTCCATTCCAGCAGCACACTGTGTGAGATTTGCAGGGGAATTTGCTGAACTGAACTAAAACAGGGAAGCAATCAAGTGGTTGAATTCCGGGTTTTTCCAATTGAATGCCATTCTTTTATCCATATTGATTTGGGCTTTGGTAAATTCAATGGGTGATACCACCTGGATGATTTTAAGACCCTCTGAAGCTTTTTTTTTTTTTTTTTGTAAGTTTCCAACATAGCTCAAGGAACATAAGAATTTCATCAATTGAAAACTAAGAATCGTTTCTGTGGGATGTGTAAAACAAGAAGCTGGACCAGCGTTATGTTCTTTTTCTTTAATTCAGCGTCATTATTGAGAGTTATTCTTAGACTTTATGAAAACCAGATTTGGGGCATGGGCATGTTCTCTGTCGAACTGTGTTCAAGGAATTGGAACTGAAAATCATTCAAACTAGGAAAACATGACATTGAAAAATATTCCACATTCTTTCTTCTACCTCAGGGTGCCTGAGATGCTTTCTGACTAGGGAGTCTTGTGAGGATCACAGATCTGTTTTTATTTTATTTTTTGTTTTTATTAAGAAATGGATGGTTTGTGCATGATGTGGTAATACACACTTTTAATACCAGCTCCTGTGAGGCAAAGACACATGGATCTCTGTGACTTCAAGGCCAGTCTGATCTTCATAGTGAGTTCTAGGGCAACCAGGTCAGCATAGTGAGAAAGACATTGTCTCAAAACCCCTGAAAAGAGAGGCGGGAAAGAAAGGAGGAAGAGACAGACAGAGAGAGAGAGAGAGAGAGAGAGAGAGAGAGAGGGAGGGAGGGAGGGAGGGGGAGGGGAAGGGGGAGAGGGAGGGAGAGGGAGAGGGAGAGGGAGGGAGAGGGAGAGGGAGAGGGAGAGGGAGAGGGAGAGGGAGAGGGAGAGGGAGAGGGAGAGGGAGAGAGAGAGAGAGAGAGAGAGAGAGAGAGAGAGAGAGAGAGAGAGAGAGAGAGAGAGAGAGAAAGGGAAGAAAGTGGGTAGGACAGGAAAAGGAAAAAAATTAGGAAAGAAGGAAGGGAGGGGGAGGGAGGGAAGGAGGGAAAGCTGAGCTTTCCAGTCAGGAACAAGCCAGTTTCCCTTGATCACTATTCTGTTTGTGTCTCAATTACAGCATTTTGATGCTTGTTTGCTTCTCCCATGGTCCCTTCCAGCCCCGTCGAGGAGCAGACTATTCTTCAGCAGTCTTCAGCTCATGCTTGCTATCTCACCACTCTGAAATGCATTTCTTTTCTTCTGTACCTACTCAGTTTTCCACAAAGACTTCCAAGTCTAATACATCCCCTTTCACGAAGCCGTTATAAGTGTCATGCTTTTTCCATAATCGAACTAAAACTAATCTATCTTCCCTGGACCCTTAGCTGATACACACACACACACACACACACACACACACACACACCCCTATGGCTTAATGGGATCCAGAATTACAATCATGGCTACTCCTTTAGTGTGTAAGCTGTATCCTGCACCAGGATGGTGCACTCAAGATACAACAGATAAACACATTCCACTTTCCTCGTTATTTGCCAAAGCATGTGACTGCCCACGGTGCTATCTATGCCAGGGGGCACCTTTCTCTATTTCACATGAAGGCTGTGCCTCCACCAGCAATGGCTCTGATCGTCTGAACCTGGGTTTCTTCCATTCCCATTAATAGAGTTCACATCTGCTGGGGCCATTCACTGTGTCTTTATTTACATCCCTCTTGGTGTAATGCCTTCCTTATACATAGTAAATTCCCAGCAACTGTTCATTGAGTTTAATTGAAGGAGTGATATGTGTTTATTGAAAACACTACTTCAGCTTATGAATGTAATAAGGGAAGTGCTTCAGGAATCAAAAGGGATGTAGCAGATGTGGGAGTTGTCTGCCTTCAAGTGCCTCAACTAAGTTGTTTCCCATGAGCTGCAGTGCCGAACAGTCTTTTGTGGAATTCCAGAAGCCACACTGTGCCGTTATGACAGAGCATGGTCAGGTCGGATTGAAGTCCGTTTCTGACTGCTT